>NC_088412.1:9682873-10017873 GCF_034236695.1 Oncorhynchus nerka | reverse complement strand
CCTCACCAAGTCCAAGTCCCACTAGGTATGTAACCTCACCAAGTCCAAGTCCCACTAGGTATGTAACCTCACCAAGTCCAAGTCCCACTAGGTATGTAACCTCACCAAGTCCCACTAGGTATGTAACCTCACCAAGTCCCACTAGGTATGTAACCTCACCAAGTCCAACTATATTTGCCTTACTGTATGTACTAAATATATTGGAATCTTACCCATTATCACAACAAAAACAGCAGTACGGTTGAAATATATATATATTTTCCTCAGCATGTGTTCAAGCTGGAGCAGGACGAGTACATGGAAGAGGATATTCCCTGGACTCTGATAGACTTCTATGATAACCAGCCGGTCATTGACCTGATTGAAGCAAAGATGGGAATCCTGGACCTGCTGGATGAAGAATGTCTGGTGAGACTAATGATGTATATAACAAGGATGTGTTTTTGTATGACAGGACAGTGGGGAGGTAAAATGGACTATATACAAGGTGGTGGGTGTTTTCACACACACACGCACACACGCACACACACACACACGCACGCACGCACACACGCACACACACGCACGCACACACGCACGCACGCACACACGCACACACACACACGCACACGCACGCACACACACACAGTCTTGTACAGCTAACCTTGTGGGGACACACAATTCAGTCACATTCAAAACCCTATTTTCCCTAACCTCTAACCCTAGCTCCTAGCTCTTAACCCTAACCATAAATCTAACCCTAGCTCCTAACCCTAACCCAAAACCTAAACATAGCTCCTAACCCTAAATCTAACCCTAGCTCCTAACCCTAACCCAAAACCCAAACATAGCTCCTAACCCTAAACCTAACCCTAAACCTAAACATAGCTCCTACCCCTAAACCTAACCCTAGCTCCTAACCCTGAACCTAACCCTAACCATAAATCTAACCCTAGCTCCTAACCCTAACCCAAAACCTAAACATAGCTCCTAAACCTAACCCTAGCTCCTAACCCTAAACCTAACCCTAGCTCCTAACCCTAAACCTAACCCTAGCTCCTAACCCTAACCATAAACCTAAACCTAGCTCCTAACCCTAACCATAATCCTAACCCTAGCTCCTAACCCTAAACCTAGCTCCTAACCCTAAACCTAACCCTAGCTTCTAACCCTAAACCTAAACCTAGCTCCTACCCCTAAACCTAACCCTAGCTCCTAACCCTGAACCTAACCCTAACCATAAATCTAACCCTAACTCCTAACCCTAACCCAAAACCTAAACATAGCTCCTAAACCTAACCCTAGCTCCTAACCCTAAACCTATCTCCTAACCCTAAACCTAACCCTAGCTCCTAACCCTAACCATAAACCTAAACCTAGGTCCTAACCCAAAACCTAAACCTAGCTCCTAACCCTAACCATAATCCTAACCCTAGCTCCTAACCCTAACCCTAAACCTAGCTCCTAACCCTAAACCTAACCCTAGCTTCTAACCCTAAACCTAAACCTAGCTCCTAACCCTAAACCTAACCCTAGCTTCTAACCCTAAACCTAACCATAGCTTCTAACCCTAAACCTAAACCTAGCTCCTAACCATAATCCTAACCCTAGCTCCTAACCCTAACCATAATCCTAACCCTAGCTCCTAACCCTAACCATAATCCTAACCCTAGCTCCTAACCCTAACCATAATCCTAAACCTAGCTCCTAACCCAAAACCTAAACCTAGCTCCTAGCTCCTAACCCTAACCATAATCCTAACCCTAGCTCCTAACCCTAACCATAATCCTAACCCTAGCTCCTAACCATAATCCTAAACCTAGCTCCTAACCCAAAACCTAAACCTAGCTCCTAACCCTAACCATAATCCTAAACCTAGCTCCTAACCATAATCCTAACCCTAGCTCCTAACCCTAACCATAATCCTAAACCTAGCTACTAACCATAATCCTAACCCTAGCTCCTAACCCTAACCATAATCCTAAACCTAGCTCCTAACCATAATCCTAACCCTAGCTCCTAACCCTAACCATAATCCTAAACCTAGCTCCTAACCATAATCCTAACCCTATCTCCTAACCCTAACCATAATCCTAACCCTAGCTCCTAACCATAATCCTAACCCTAGCTCCTAACCCTAATCCTAATCTTAACCCTAATCCTAACCCTAGCTCCTAACCCTAATCCTAACCCTAGCTCCTAACCCTAATCCTAACCCTAGCTCCTAACCCTAACCCTAACCCTAGCTCCTAACCCTAACCCTAGCTCCTAACCCTAATCCTAACCCTAGCTCCTAACCCTTAACGTAATTCTAACTCTAACACTAATTCTAACCTTAACCATAAACCCCCTAGAAATAGCATTTGACCTTGTGGGGATTAACAAAATGTCCACAGTTGGTCAACATTTTTTAAATTTACTAATCTTGTGGGGACTTCACAATAATAGTTAACACACACACACACACACACACACACACACACACACACACACACACACACACACACACACACACACCCTCCCTTCACCAGAGGCTTTATGCATTCCAGAGGCGGTAGCTCTACCACTAGACCAGACTCTTGTTACGTATTTCTAACACTGTTCATGTATATTGGAATCCGTGTCTCTCTCCAGTTCCCCCAGGGTACAGATCAGAACTGGCTTCAGAAGCTGTACAACTACCTGGCTGACAACCCTCTGTTTGAGAAGCCCAGGATGTCCAACAAGGCCTTCGTCATTCAACATTTTGCTGACAAGGTACAATCAGTCACAGGCACCTTTTGAGTTTCACTGTGGTAAAATCACAGTCACATGCACCTTTTGAGTTTTACTGTGATACAATCACAGGCCCTTTGAGTTACTGTGATAAAGTCACAGGCCCTTTGCGTTACTGTGGTAAAATCACAGTCACAGGCACCTTTGAGTTACTGTGATAAAATCACAGTCACAGGCACCTTTTGAGTTTTACTGTGGTAAAATCACAGTCACAGGCCCTTTGAGTTTTACTGTGATAAAATCACAGTCACAGGCACCTTTGAGTTACTGTGATAAAATCACAGTCACAGGCCCTTTGCGTTACTGTGGTACCTTCACAGTCACAGGCACCTTTGAGTTTCACTGTGGTACCTTCACAGTCACAGGCACCTTTTGAGTTTTACTGTGGTACAGTCACAGGCCCTTTGAGTTACTGTGATAAAGTCACAGGTCCTTTGCGTTACTGTGGTAAAATCACAGTCACAGGCCCTTTGCGTTACTGTGGTACCTTCACAGTCACAGGCACCTTTGAGTTACTGTGATAAAATCACAGTCACATGCACCTTTGAGTTTTACTGTGGTAAAATCACAGTCACAGGCCCTTTGCGTTACTGTGATAAAATCACAGTCACAGGCACCTTTGAGTTTTACTGTGGTACCTTCACAGTCACAGGCACCTTTGAGTTTTACTGTGGTACCTTCACAGCAACAGGCACCTTTGAGTTACTGTGGAACTCAGCAGGGTTGGACTGAATTCCATTTCAATTCAGTCATATCAGGAAGCAATTGTATTTTCAGTTTTATTTTCCCGAAATGACTACATTTCAATGGAATTCAATGGAACCCAACCTTGCTTCTCGATTTTTACATCAATGTATAATTTTTTTTTTTTTTTTATAGTTCATAGTTATATTTTCAGGGATTTGTAAAAAAAAATATATATATATATATTTTCTAATAACTGATTTGAACAGTCTAGTACACCTGTTCACCAACAGTGAGGCTTTGCTTTGAAATCTGTTTTGTGCCGTTACAGGTAGAGTATCAATGCCAGGGTTTTCTAGAGAAGAACAGAGACACATTGTATGAAGAGCTGGTGGATACCATGAGAACCAGTAAGGTATTGTCTGCTGTTCCATTCCTATAGTGTTTATTAACTCACTGTTATATACTTAGTACATGTATATAGTTGTTTAGTACATCTACATACATTGGCAAGAAAATGTATGTGAATCCTTTGGAATTACCTTGGATTTCTGCATACATTTTTCATACAATTTGATTTGATCTTCATCTAGGGTCACAACAATAGACAAACACAGTCTGCTTAAACTAATAACACACAAACAATTATACGTTTTCATGTCTTTATTGTACACACTGTGTTAACATTCTCAGTGCAGGGTGGGAAAAGTATGTGAACACTTGAATTTAATGACTGGTTGACCCTCCTTTGGCAGCAATAATCTCAAACAAATGTTTTCTGTAGTTGTGGTCAGGAGGAATTTTGGACCATTCCTCTTTACAAAACTGTTTCAGTTCAGCAATATTCTTGGAATGTCTGGTGTAAACTGCTTTCTTGAGGTCATGCCACAGCATCTCAATCGGGTTGAGGTCAGGACTCTGACTGGGCCACTCCAGAAGGCGTATTTTCTAGTGGTTAGAGCGTTGGACTAGTAACCAAAAGGTTGCAAGTTCAAATCCCTGAGCTGACAAGGTACAAATCTGTCGTTCTGCCCCTGAACAGGCAGTTAACCCACTGTTCCTAGACCGTCATTGAAAATAAGAATTTGTTCTTAACTGACTTGCCTAGTTAAATAAAGGTAAAATAAATACAAATTCTGTTGTTGATTTACTTCTGTGTTTTGGGTCGTTGTTCTGTTGCATCACCCAACTTCTATTGAGCTTCAATTGGTGGACAGATAGCCTTACTTTCTCCTGCAAAATGTCTTGATAAACCTGGGAATTCATTGTTCTGTTGAGGCAGCAAAGCAGCCCCAAACCATGATGCTCCCTCCACCATACTTTACAGTTGGGATGAGGTTGATCTTGGTGTGTTGTGCCTTTTTTTCTCCACACATAGTGTTGTGTGTTCCTTCCAAATAACTCAACTGTAGTTTCATCTGTCCACATAATATGTTGCCAGTAGCGCTGTGGAACATCCAGGTGCTCTTTTGTGAATTTCAGACGTACAGCAATGGTTTCTTCCCATGAACACCATTCTTGTTTAGTGTTTTACGTATCGTAGACTCGACAACAGAGATGTTCGCATGTTCCAGAGATGTCTGTAAGTCTTTAGCTGACACCCTAGGATTCTTCTCAACCTCATTGAGCATTCTGCACTGTGCTCTTGCAGTCATCTTTGCAGGATGACCACTGCTAGGGAGAGTAGCAACAGTGCTGAATTTGATAAATTTGTAGACAATTTGTCTTTCCGTGGACTGATGAACATCAAGGCTTTTAGAGATACTTTTGTAAACCTTTCCAGCTTTATACAAGTCAACAATTCTTAATCTTAGGTCTTTTGCAATCTCTTTTGTTCGAGGCATGGTTCACATCAGGCAATGCTTCTTGTGAATTGCAAACTCAAATGTTGTGAGTGTTTTTTATAGGGCAGGGCAACCAGCATCTAACCAGCATCTCCAATCTCGTCTCATTTGATTGGACTCCAGATTAGCGGACTCCTGACTCCAATTAGCTTTTGGAGAAGTCATTAGCCTCGGGGTTCACATACTTTTCCCAACATACACTGTGAATGTTTTAATGATGTATTCAATATAGACAAGAAAAATACAATCATTTGTGTGCTATTAGTTTAAGCACACTGTGTTTGTCTATTGCTGTGACTTAGATGAAGATCAGATCAAATTTGATGACCAATTTATGCAGAAATCCAGGTAATTCCAAAGGGTTCACATACTTTTTCTTGTCACTGTGTATATGAAAATAAATCCTGCTTTCTCCTTTTCCCTTGATTGACCCATATTGGGCTGGTATGTTTGACTCCTCCTCCTCCGGAACCTTATCAGTTTCCTCTCCTGGCCAACTTCTTCCTGGAGGTGGAGCCAGATGGGTTGGGCACTAAAGGCATCAAAGTGAGGCCTGCACAGCCTCGGGTGAAACCAGCCAATAAGAACCACAGGACCACTGTGGGAGAGAAGGTAGGTGACCAACCACGTTTACATAGCTAAGAGGAACATAGCTAAGAGGTGGATAGTTAAGAGATTAGTGATTAGATACTATTTTAGTGACTGTACCCCATTTGCAATCGTATGTATGAAGATTCAAATATATTTAGCAACCCTCGGTATTGGGACAATGGAAGTTCGCTTAAACAATATATTGTTAAAATACATTTCAGTGTTAGTCTTGAACAGGGTTTTGTAGTAATGGCATGTATAACAGGGTCTGTATAGTGTGTTATGTTTTGTGTATCCTCTCTCTCTCTCCCTCCCTGTCTTTCCTACCTCTCTCTCTCTCTCTCTCTCTCTCTCTCTCTCTCCCTGTCTTTCCTACCCTCTCTCTCTCTCTCTCTCTCTCTCTCTCTCTCTCTCTCCATCTCCCCTCTCTCTCTCCTCTCGCCATCTCTCTCTCTCTCTCCCTCTGTCTTTCCTACTCTCTCTCCTGTCTTTCCTACCCTCTCTCTCTCTCCCTGTCTCTTCCTCTCCCTCCCTGTCTTTCCTACCCTCTCTCTCTCTCCCTCCCTGTCTCCCTTTCCTACCCTCTCTCTCTCTCTCCCTGTCTCCCTACCCTCTCTCTCTCTCTCTCTCTCTCTCTCTCTCTCTCTCTCCCTCCCTGTCTTTCCTGTCTTTCCTACCCTCTCTCTCTCCCTGTCTTTCCTACCCTCTCCTCTCTCTCTCTCCCTCCCTGTCTTTCCTACCCTCTCTCTCTCTCTCCCTGTCTTTTTCCTCTCTCTCCTCTCTCTCTCTCCCTGTCTTTCCTACCCTCTCTCTCTCTCTCCCCCTCTCTCTCTCTCTCCCTCCCTGTCTTTCCTACCCTCTCCCTCTCTCTCCCTGTCTTTCCTCCCTCCCTGTCTTTCCTCTCTCTCCCTCCCTGTCTTTCCTACCCTGTCTCTCTCTCTCTCCCTGTCTTTCCTACCCCTCTCTCTCCTGTCTCCCTGTCTTCTTTCCTACCCTCTCTCTCTCTCCCTCCCTGTCTTTCCTACCCTCTCTCTCTCTCTCTCTTTCTCTCTCTCTCTCTCTGTCTCTCCTCCCTGTCTTTCCTACCCTCTCTCTCTCCCTCCCTGTCTTTTTCCTCCCTGTCTTTCCTCTCTCTTTCCTCCCTGTCTTTCCTACCCTCTCTCTCTCCCTCCCTGTCCCTGTCTTTCCTGTCTTTCCTACCCTCTCTCTCTCCCTCTCTCCCTGTCTTTCCTACTCTCCTCCCTGTCTTTCCTCTCTCTCTCCCTCCCTGTCTTTCCTCCCTCCCTGTCTTTCCTACCCTCTCTCTCTCTACCCTCTCTCTCTGTCTTTCCCTATCTCCCTGTCTTTCCTACCCCTCTCTCTCTCTCTTTCCTCCCTGTCTTTCCTACCCTCCTCTCTCTCTCTCTTTCCTCCCTGTCTTTCCTACTCTCTCTCTCTCTCTCTCTCTCTCCCCCGTCTTTCCTCTCCCCTCTCTCTCTCTCTCTCCTCCCTGTCTCTCTCTCTCTCTCCCTGTCTTTCCTACCCCTCTCTCTCTCCCTCCCTGTCTTTCCTACCCTCTCTCTCTCTCCCTGTCTTTCCTACCCTCTCTCTCTCTCTCTCCCTGTCTTTCCTACCCTCTCTCTCTTTCTCCCTCCCTGTCTTTCCTACCCTCTCTCTCTCTCCCTGTCTTTCCCTCTCTCTCTCTCTCTCTCTCTCTCTCTCTCTCTCCTGTCTCCCTTCTTTCCTACCCTCCTCTCTCTCTCTCCCTGTCTTTCCTCTCCCTGTCTCTCTCTCTCCCTGTTTTCCCTCCCTGTCTTTCATACCCTCTCTCTCTCTCTCTTTCCTCTCTCTCTCTCCGTCTTTCCTACCCTCTCTCTCTCTCTCTCTCTCTCTCTCTCTCTCTCCGTCTTTCCTACCCTCTCTCTCTCCCTCCCTGTCTTTCCTACCCTCTCTCTCTTTCTCCCTCCCTGTCTTTCCTACCCTCTCTCTCTCTCTCCCTGTCTTTCCTACCCTCTCTCTCTTTCTCCCTCCCTGTCTTTCCTACCCTCTCTCTCTCTCTCTCCCTGTCTTTCCTACCCTCTCTCTCTCTCTCTCTCTCTCTCTCTCTCTCTCTCCTACTACCCTCTCTCTCTCTCTCTCTCCTGTCTTTCCTCTTTTCTCCCCTCTCTCCCTCTCTCTCTCTCTCTCTCTCCCTGTCTTTCCTCCCTCTCTCTCTCTCTCTCTCTCTCCCTCTCTCTCTACCCTCTCTCTCCTGTCTTTCCTCCCTCTCTCTCTCTCTCCCTCTCTCTCCCTCCCTGTCTTTCCTACCCTCTCTCTCTCTCTCTCTCTCTCTTTCTCCTCCCTGTCTTTCCTACCCTCTCTCTCTCTCCCTGTCTTTCCTACCCTCTCTCTCTTTCTCCCTCCCTGTCTTTCCTACCCTCTCTCTCTTTCTCCCTCCCTGTCTTTCCTACCCTCTCTCTCTCTCCCTGTCTTTCCTACCCTCTCTCTCTCTCTCTCTCTCTCTCTCTCTCTCCCTTCCTGTCTTTCCTTCCATCTCTCTCCATCTCTCTCTCTCTCTCTCTCTCTCTCTCTCTCTCTCTCTCTCTCTCTCTCTCTCTCTCTCGCTGTCTTTCCTACCCTCTCTCTCTCTCTCTCTCTCTCGCTCTCTCGCTGCTCTCTCTCTCTCGCTCTCTCTCTCTCGCTCGCTCTCTCTCTTTCTCTCGTCTTTCCTACCCTCTCTCTCTTTTTCCCTCCCTGTCTTTCCTACCCTCTCTCTCTCTCGTCTTTCCCTCTCTCTCTCTCTTTCTCTCTCTCTCTCTCTCTCTGTCTTTCCTACCTCTCTCTCTCTCTCTCTCTCTCTCTCTCTCTCTCTCTCTCTCTCTCTCTCTCTCTCTCTCCCTGACACTTGTGTAGTTCAGCAGTTCTCTGTACCTGCTGATGGAGACTCTGAACGCCACCACCCCTCACTACGTACGCTGCATCAAGCCCAACGAGGAAAAGATGCCGTTTGAGTAAGTAATGTGGTGGCTAATTTCTGCAAATGAGGAGAAACAAACTTCACACAACAGACAGAGTTATACGTAAACTACATTTTTAATAATAAGAGCTTTGCAATAGCAATTTGACTTTCAATGATGCGCCATTTCTAATGAACCATTGAAAGTGACAACACAAAAGTACAAAGATCTTTTATAGCAAAGATACACCCCTCTCAACCTTTATGACGAACAACAGATATATAGAATGGTCACAAGGTTAAGATTTGTATGAAAGGCATCTATAAAACATAGCAGACAGTTACTGCTGTGTCAACAGTTTTCATTGTAAAGACCAGTGTCTGGTTCCTCCTATTCCAAATTGGAACCGTCTCACCCTGGTACAGTATAGAACAGAACCATTAGCTCATGTTATCTGGAATGCTCTTTAGGCTTTATTACCCAAAGACATCGTAAATCTCCTCTGTCAGTGTTATCTCATAGAGGACCCCCTCAGTAGAACACACACACACAATAGTTAACAGAATATTCTATTCTGTCGAATAAAACAACCATTATAATACAATACAAGCATTATAACATAATCTTGCAATTTCCACGACAGTAATCAACCAGGATATCTTGCTATATGTGTAACCTGGGCCTTAAAGTATATTACGGTTTCGTTCTGAAGTTCCCACTTTGTGTAATCCTGGACCTGGATATTAGTTATGCATTTAGCCACATTAATAACCCTGAGTGGGTCATTATGTCTCGTCAGCTATGACTCCAAGCAGCCGAGGACCTGGATATTAGTTATGCATTTAGCCACATTAATAACCCTGAGTGTTTCATTATGTCTCGTCAGGTATGACTCTAAGCGGGTGGTCCAGCAGCTGAGGGCGTGTGGAGTCCTGGAGACCATTCACATCAGTGCTCAGAGCTACCCTTCCAGGTGTTCCTGACCAGCATCCACACTTCCATACTTCAACAATAACACAACTACTTCAACAATAACACAACTCTACTTCAACAATAACACAACTCTACTTCAACAATAACACAACTCTACTTCAACAATAACACAACTCTACTTCAACAATAACACAACTCTACTTCAACAATAACACAACTCTACTTCAACAATAACACAACTCTACTTCAACAATAACACAACTCTACTTCAACAATAACACAACTCTACTTCAACAATAACACAACTCTACTTCAACAATAACATAACTCTACTTCAACAATAACACAACTCTACTTCAACAATAACACAACTCTACTTTAACAATAACACAACTCTACTTCAACAATAACACAACTCTACTTCAACAATAACACAACTCTACTTCAACAATAACACAACTCTACTTCAACAATAACACAACTCTACTTCAACAATAACACAAGTCTACTTCAACAATAACACAACTCTACTTCAACAATAACACAACTCTACTCCAACAATAACATAACTCTACGGGCCAGTTTCCCAGATACAGATGAATAATTCCTGGACTAAATGTTTTATAGAATCCGGGACTGGGCTTTTATCCGTGTCCAGGAAATCGTCCCGTCAATCTAAACCTTTGTATTCACTTACTGTTATTGATTGTCAGGTGGACATACATAGAGTTCTACAGCCGGTACAGTGTACTGATGAGTCAAGAGGAGCTGGGCCTCAACCACAAGAAACTGGCCTGTAAGACAGTGCTGCAGAGGCTAATTCAGGTGAGGGTGTTAGCCTGTGTGTAGTTGGTTCAAATCCCAGTCCGACAGGGGAACATCTGGTGGGGATTGAATAAACCGGCAATGGGAAGGTTTGTGGACTAAGTAAGGCACTTAAACTCCTCTAGGGGTGTTGCGCTGAATTTGAGGATGTTGGTGTTTATAACCAGGTTGATCTTGTGGTGTTTATAACCAGGTTGATCTGTGGTGTTTATAACCAGGTTGATCTGTGGTGTTTATAACTAGGTTGATCTGTGGTGTTTATAACCTGGTTGATCTGTGGTGTTTATAACCAGGTTGATCTGTTGTGTTTATAACCAGGTTGATCTTGTGGTGTTTATAACTAGGTTGATCTGTGGTGTTTATAACCAGGTTGATCTGTGGTGTTTATAACTAGGTTGATCTGTGGTGTTTATAACCTGGTTGATCTGTGGTGTTTATAACCAGGTTGATCTGTGATCTTTATAACCAGGTTGATCTGTGGTGTTTATAACCAGGTTGATCTGTGGTGTTTATAACCAGGTTGATCTGTGGTGTTTATAACCAGGTTGATCTGTGGTGTTTATAACCAGGTTGATCTGTGGTGATATGGGCTCTTGTCTGATGTCCCCCACTTACCCTCCAGGACTCAGATCAGAACAAGTTTGGCCGGACCAAGATTTTCTTCCGAGCGGGTCAGGTGGCCTACCTGGAGAAGCTTCGATTGGACCGTCTCCGAAAGGCATGTCTGACCATCCAGAAGCACGTGAGGGGGTGGAGCCACAGGAGGAAGTTCCTTCGCATGAGGGAGGCGGCTATCGTCCTCCAACAGTACGTCCGTGGACAGCGGCAGATATGGTGAGTGGGAATGTACATCTACTACAGCAGGTACTACTACAATAGGTACTACAACAGCAGACAGGTACTACTACAACAGCAGGTACTACTACAACAGGTACTACTACAACAGGTACTACTACAGCAGGTACTACTACAACAGGTACTACTACAACAGGTACTACTACAGCAGAGAGGTACTACTACAACAGGTACTACTACAGCAGGTACTACTACAACAGGTACTACTACAACAGGTACTACAACAGCAGACAGGTACTACTACAACAGCAGGTACTACTACAACAGGTACTACTACAGCAGACAGGTACTACTACAACAGGTACTACTACAGCAGGTACTACTACAGCAGACAGGTACTACTACAACAGGTACTACTACAGCAGGCAGGTACTACTACAGCAGACAGGTACTACTACAACAGGCAGGTACGGTACTACTACAGCAGGTATTACTACAGCAGGTACTACTACAGCAGGTACCACTACAACAGGTATTACTACTACAGGTACTACTACAGCAGACAGGTACTACAACAGATAGGTACTACTACAACAAACAGGTACTACTACAACAGACAGGTACTACTACAACAGGTACTACTACAGCAGGTACTACTACATTTACATTTAAGTCATTTAGCAGACGCTCTTATCCAGAGCGACTTACAAATTGGTGCATTCACCTTATGACATCCAGTGGAACAGTAGTGCATCTAAATCTTAACAGGCACTACTACAACAGGTACTACTACAACAGGTACTACTGCAGACAGGTACTACTACAACAGGTAATACTACAGCAGGTACTACTACAGCAGGTAATACTACAGCAGGTATTACTACAGCAGACAGGTACTACTATAGCAGGTACTACTACAGCAGGTACTACTACAGCAGACAGGTACTACTACAGCAGACAGGTACGGTACTACTACAGCAGGTACTACTACAGCAGACAGGTACTACTACAGCAGGTACTACTACAACAGGTACTACTACAGCAGGTACTACTACAGCAGACAGGTACTACTACAACAGGTACTACTACAGCAGGTACTACTACAGCAGACAGGTACTACTACAGCAGGTACTACTACAGCAGACAGGTACTACTACAGCAGGTACTACTACAGCAGGTATTACTACAGCAGACAGGTACTACTACAGCAGGTACTACTACAGCAGGTACTACTACAGCAGACAGGTTCTACTACAACAGGTACTACCACAGCAGACATGTACGGTACTACTACAGCAGACAGGTACTACTACAACAGGTACTACTACAGCAGACAGGTACTACTACAACAGGTACTACTACAGCAGACAGGTACTACTACAACAGGTACTACTACAGCAGACAGGTACTACTACAGCAGACATGTACTACTACAGCAGGTACTACTACAACAGGTACTACTATAGCAGGTATTGCTACAACAGGTACTACAACAACAGACAGGTACTACTACAACAGGTACTACTACAACAGGTACTACTACAGCAGGTACTACTACAGCAGGTACTACTACAGCAGGTACTACTACATTTACATTTACGTCATTTAGCAGACGCTCTTATCCAGAGCGACTTACAAATTGGTGCATTCACCTTATGACATCCAGTGGAACAGTAGTGCATCTAAATCTTAACAGGCACTACTACAACAGGTACTACTACAACAGGTACTACTGCAGACAGGTACTACTACAACAGGTAATACTACAGCAGGTACTACTACAGCAGGTAATACTACAGCAGGTATTACTACAGCAGACAGGTACTACTACAGCAGGTACTACTACAGCAGACAGGTACTACTACAGCAGACAGGTACGGTACTACTACAGCAGGTACTACTACAGCAGACAGGTACTACCACAACAGGTACTACTACAGCAGGTACTACTACAACAGGTACTACTACAGCAGACAGGTACTACTACAACAGGTACTACTACAGCAGGTACTACTACAGCAGACAGGTACTACTACAGCAGGTACTACTACAGCAGACAGGTACTACTACAGCAGGTACTACTACAGCAGGTATTACTACAGCAGACAGGTACTACTACAGCAGGTACTACTACAGCAGGTACTACTACAGCAGACAGGTTCTACTACAACAGGTACTACCACAGCAGACATGTACGGTACTACTACAGCAGACAGGTACTACTACAACAGGTACTACTACAGCAGACAGGTACTACTACAACAGGTACTATTACAGCAGACAGGTACTACTACAGCAGACATGTACTACTACAGCAGGTACTACTACAACAGGTACTACTATAGCAGGTATTGCTACAACAGGTACTACAACAACAGACAGGTACTACTACAACAGGTACTACTACAACAGGTACTACTACAGCAGGTATTACTACAGCAGGTACTACTACAACAGGTACTACTACAGCAGACAGGTACTACTACAACAGGTACTACAACAGCAGACAGATACTACTACAGCAGACAGGTACTACTACAGCAGGTACTACTACAGCAGACAGGTACTACTACTACAGCAGACAGGTACTACTACTACAGCAGACAGGTACTACTACTACAGCAGACAGGTACTACTACAGCAGACAGGTACTACTACAGCAGGTACTACTACAGCAGGTATTACTACAGCAGGTATTACTACAGCAGGTACTACAACAACAGACAGGTACTACTACAACAGGTACTACTACAGCAGGTATTACTACAGCAGGTACTACAACAACAGACAGGTACTACTACAACAGGTACTACTACAACAGGTACTACCACAGCAGACATGTACGGTACTACTACAGCAGACAGGTACTACTACAACAGGTACTACTACAGCAGACAAGTACTACTACAACAGGTACTACTACAGCAGACAGGTACTACTACAACAGGTACTACTACAGCAGACAGGTACTACTACAGCAGACAGGTACTACTACAGCAGGTACTACTACAACAGGTACTACTATAGCAGGTATTGCTACAGCAGGTACTACAACAACAGACAGGTACTACTACAACAGGTACTACTACAACAGGTACTACTACAGCAGGTATTACTACAGCAGGTACTACTACAACAGGTACTACTACAGCAGACAGGTACTACTACAACAGGTACTACAACAGCAGACAGGTACTACTACAGCAGACAGGTACTACTACAGCAGGTACTACTACAGCAGACAGGTACTACTACTACAGCAGACAGGTACTACTACTACAGCAGACAGGTACTACTACTACAGCAGACAGGTACTACTACAGCAGACAGGTACTACTACAGCAGGTACTACTACAGCAGGTATTACTACAGCAGGTACTACAACAACAGACAGGTACTACTACAACAGGTACTACTACAACAGGTACTACTACAGCAGGTATTACTACAGCAGGTACTACTACAACAGGTACTACTACAGCAGACAGGTACTACTACAGCAGGTACTACTACAGCAGACATGTACTACTACAACAGGTACTACTACAGCAGACAGGTACTACTACAGCAGACATGTACTATAACAGGTACTACTATAGCAGGTATTGCTACAGCAGGTACTACAACAACAGACAGGTACTACTACAACAGGTACTACTACAGCAGGCATTACTACAGCAGGTACTACTACAACAGGTACTACTACAGCAGACAGGTACTACTACAGCAGACAGGTACTACTACAGCAGGTACTACTACAGCAGACAGGTACTACTACTACAGCAGACAGGTACTACTACTACAGCAGACAGGTACTACTACTACAGCAGACAGGTACTACTACAGCAGACAGGTACTACTACAGCAGGTACTACAACAGGTACTACAGCAGGTATTACTAGCAGGGTACTACAACAACAGACAGGTACTACTACAACAGGTACTACTACAGCAGGTATTACTACAGCAGGTACTACAACAACAGACAGGTACTACTACAACAGGTACTACTACAGCAGGTATTACTACAGCAGGTACTACAACAACAGACAGGTACTACTACAACAGGTACTACTACAACAGGTACTACCACAGCAGACATGTACGGTACTACTACAGAAGACAGGTACTACTACAACAGGTACTACTACAGCAGACAGGTACTACTACAACAGGTACTACTACAGCAGACAGGTACTACTACAACAGGTACTACTACAGCAGACAGGTACTACTACAGCAGACAGGTACTACTACAGCAGGTACTACTACAACAGGTACTACTATAGCAGGTATTGCTACAGCAGGTACTACAACAACAGACAGGTACTACTACAACAGGTACTACTACAGCAGGTATTACTACAGCAGGTACTACTACAACAGGTACTACTACAGCAGACAGGTACTACTACAGCAGGTACTACTACAGCAGGTATTACTACAGCAGGTATTACTACAGCAGGTACTACAACAACAGACAGGTACTACTACAACAGGTACTACTACAGCAGGTATTACTACAGCAGGTACTACAACAACAGACAGGTACTACTACAACAGGTACTACTACAACAGGTACTACCACAGCAGACATGTACGGTACTACTACAGCAGACAGGTACTACTACAACAGGTACTACTACAGCAGACAGGTACTACTACAACAGGTACTACTACAGCAGACAGGTACTACTACAACAGGTACTACTACAGCAGACAGGTACTACTACAGCAGACAGGTACTACTACAGCAGGTACTACTACAACAGGTACTACTATAGCAGGTATTGCTACAGCAGGTACTACAACAACAGACAGGTACTACTACAACAGGTACTACTACAACAGGTACTACTACAGCAGGTATTACTACAGCAGGTACTACTACAACAGGTACTACTACAGCAGACAGGTACTACTACAACAGGTACTACAACAGCAGACAGGTACTACTACAGCAGACAGGTACTACTACAGCAGGTACTACTACAGCAGACAGGTACTACTACTACAGCAGACAGGTACTACTACTACAGCAGACAGGTACTACTACTACAGCAGACAGGTACTACTACAGCAGACAGGTACTACTACAGCAGGTACTACTACAGCAGGTATTACTACAGCAGGTATTACTACAGCAGGTACTACAACAACAGACAGGTACTACTACAACAGGTACTACTACAGCAGGTATTACTACAGCAGGTACTACTACAACAGGTACTACTACAGCAGACAGGTACTACTACAGCAGGTACTACTACAGCAGACATGTACTACTACAGCAGGTACTACTACAGCAGACATGTACTACTACAGCAGGTACTACTACAGCAGACAGGTACTACTACTACAGCAGACAGGTACTACTACAGCAGACATGTACTACTACAGCAGGTATTACTACAGCAGACAGGTACTACTACAGCAGACAGGTACTACTACAGCAGACAGGTACTACAACAACAGACAGGTACTACTACAACAGTTACTACTACAACAGGTACTACTACAGCAGACAGGTACTACCACAGCAGGTACTACTACAGCAGACAGGTACTACTACAGCAGACAGGTACTACTACAACAGGTACTACTACAGCAGGTATTACTACAGCAGGTACTACTACAACAGGTACTACTACAGCAGGTACTACTACAACAGGTACTACTACAACAGGTACTACTACAGCAGACAGGTTCTACTACAACAGGTACTACTACAGCAGGTACTACTACAGCAGACAGGTACTACTACAGCAGGTACTACTACAGCAGACATGTACGGTACTACTACAGCAGGTATTACTACAACAGGTACTACTACAGCAGGTATTACTACAACAGGTACTACTACAGCAGGTACTACTACAGCAGGTACTACTACAGCAGGTACTACTACAACAGGTACTACTACAGCAGGTATTACTACAGCAGGTACTACTACAGCAGGTACTACTACATCACTTTAGTCATCACATGCTGTTATGCATAGACTGTAGTTGTTGTTGTGGTTGTGGTTGTGGTTTTTTACTTTGTCTTTCTCTCCTCTTCCTCCTCTCCATCTTCCTCCTCTACAGAAACAGGTTCGGCTTCATATCATGCCTATAGCACTTGGGTAATTTTGGGATCAGTATAGAAATGATCTCGATCGTCTCTCTGTGTCTCTCCAGTAAAACGGTGACAGCTGCAGCGTTGAAACAGGGCTGGGCTTCTGTGGTCATTCAGAGGTACTGGAGAAGTTATCTGACCCGACAGATCTATAGAATGGTCCGTTCCTCCTCTATCATCATCCAAGCCTTCGCTAGAGGCTGGATCGCCAGGAAACGCTACAAAAAGGTATTGTGCCTTCATCTCAATTGATTTTTATATTGCCGTTTCAATATACAAACATTTGTTGAGTGTTGTATGTGAGCCATCTGTGTATTTGCGCGTGTAACACCTCTCAGATGGTGGAGGTGCAGAAAGCACTGATCTTACAGAAGTATGCCCGGGCGTGGCTCGCCAGGAGACGCTTCCAGAGCCTGCGCCGCCTGGTACACAACGTACAGCTCTCCTACAGGTGCCAGAAGCTCGGGAAGAAACTGGAAGATCAGGTAAAAATGTCCCCTGACACTGGTACTGACTGAACGCCCCCCCACAGACCAGGGTTGTGTTCTGTAGGTACAAAAAGAAGAAAATACTTTTGAAACGGTGTGAAACAAACACAGAGGTACTTATCTGTACTAGTCCAATCAGAAACACTCATTTTCGTTTTTTTTAAACGTTTTCTCTTGCGTGCCCTTATGAACATGACCCAGTACTGACCTATGGTTGGTTGATGCCCTGCTGTATGTATGACCCTCATGACCCAGTACTGACCTATGACCTATGGTTGATTGATGCCTTGCTGTATGTCTCCCCAGGCCAAAGAGAACCGTGGGCTGTTGGAGAGGCTGACAGGTCTGGCTGGTGCTCACGCCCAAGGTCTAGACAAGCTGCGCTGTCTGGAGGCCCAGCTGGGGAAATCAGCCACTGAGAAGGCTTCGCTAGACGAGCGAGAGAAGAAGACCATGAAGACGATAGCTCAGCTTCAAGAGGAAAAAGACAAATTAATCGTTGAAAGGCAGAACTTGGAAAAGAAGTGTGCAGATTCAACAACAGAGATGAAAGGTAAGAGGGAGGACATGATGGCTCTGATTGTTTAGAGAGGACATGATGGCTCAGCTTGTTTAGAGAGGACATGATGGCTCTGATTGTTTAGAGAGGAAATGATGGCTCAGCTTGTTTAGAGGACATGATGGCTCAGCTTGTTTAGAGGACATGATGGCTCAGATTGTTTAGAGAGGAAATGATGGCTCAGATTGTTTAGAGAGGACATGATGGCTCAGTTTGTTTAGAGAGGAAATGATGGCTCTGATTGTTTAGAGAGGAAATGATGGCTCAGATTGTTTAGAGCGGACATGATGGCTCAGTTTGTTTAGAGAGGACATGATGGCTCAGATTGTTTAGAGAGGAAATGATGGCTCAGATTGTTTAGAGAGGAAATGATGGCTCAGATTGTTTAGAGAGGACATGATGGCTCAGATTGTTTAGAGAGGAAATGATGGCTCAGATTGTTTAGAGAGGAAATGATGGCTCAGCTTGTTTAGAGAGGACATGATGGCTCAGATTGTTTAGAGGACATGATGGCTCAGATTGTTTAGAGACGACATGATGGCTCTGATTGTTTAGAGAGGACATGATGGCTCAGATTGTTTAGAGAGGAAATGATGGCTCAGATTGTTTAGAGAGGACATGATGGCTCAGTTTGTTTAGAGAGGAAATGATGGCTCTGATTGTTTAGAGAGGAAATGATGGCTCAGATTGTTTAGAGCGGACATGATGGCTCAGTTTGTTTAGAGAGGACATGATGGCTCAGATTGTTTAGAGAGGAAATGATGGCTCAGATTGTTTAGAGAGGACATGATGGCTCAGATTGTTTAGAGAGGAAATGATGGCTCAGATTGTTTAGAGAGGACATGATGGCTCAGATTGTTTAGAGAGGAAATGATGGCTCAGATTGTTTAGAGAGGAAATGATGGCTCAGCTTGTTTAGAGAGGACATGATGGCTCAGATTGTTTAGAGGACATGATGGCTCAGATTGTTTAGAGAGGACATGATGGCTCTGATTGTTTAGAGAGGACATGATGGCTCAGATTGTTTAGAGAGGACATGATGGCTCTGATTGTTTAGAGAGGAAATGATGGCTCAGATTGTTTAGAGAGGACATGATGGCTCAGTTTGTTCTATCCTCTTTTTAAACCTCATAAAAGTGTGGTCTGTGGTTTAGATCAGGATTGCACTGACATACAGTATATGGTCAATCATTTACGCTGTGATTCACTTCTTTCACTTCCAGACAGATTTTATCAAATCAAGACAACTCTGAAAGAAGATTTGGAACGAGAAGAAAGATTGAGGAAGTAAGAGATGCTTCATGTACCTATACCTTTTTTCAGACTTCTGGGCCGAGCCGAGCTAAACCAAGCCAAGCTGTACTGGGCTGATCTGGTTACACATCCACCATAGTAGCAGGACCAGTTCTGGTCAGAACAATGTGAAGGGGGAATATCTGAGCCAGTACAGTCAGCAGCAGTACATTATGGTTCAGGTCAGCACCAGTCCAGTATGGTTCAGGTCAGCACCAGTTCAGTTTAGTTCAGGTCCAGTCCAGTGTGGTTCAGGTCAGCACCTGTCCAGTGTGGTTCAGGTCCAGT
Organism: Oncorhynchus nerka; assembly: GCF_034236695.1. Taxonomy (NCBI): domain Eukaryota; kingdom Metazoa; phylum Chordata; class Actinopteri; order Salmoniformes; family Salmonidae; genus Oncorhynchus; species Oncorhynchus nerka. The sequence goes on along the minus strand of NC_088412.1, from coordinate 9,997,787 downwards.
ACATTATGGTTCAGGTCAGCACCAGTCCAGTATGGTTCAGGTCCAGTACAGTATGGTTCAGGTCCAGTACAGTATGCTTCAGGTCAGCACAAGTCCAGTATGGTTCAGGTCCAGTACAGTATGGTTCAGGTCCGCACCAGTCCAGTGTGGTTCAGGTCCAGTCCAGTGTGGTTCAGGTCCAGTATGGTTCAGGTCCAGTACAGTATAGTTCAGGTCCAGTACAGTATGGTTCTGTAACAATACAGAGGCGGATGCAAGATGCAAGCAACGATGGTTTAATGAATACAGGTTACAGCAGCAACAGGACAGACAGACTGTACTCAGACGGAATCCGACCCAGGGACTAGGGCGCATCCTCCTATGAAAGCGTGCTGAGAAACCCAGGGGAGAGTGTCCGGATGGGTAGGAAGGAGCACAGCAGATAATCCACACAAGGGCGGCGAGAGATGAGCACTGACACACGACACAACCTCAGGGAAGTAACATCGATCTGACAACAAGAAACACTGGTTACAGAACATATAAAGGGAAGATAAGTGATTCCAGCTGGCGCAGACAATCAGGCCGAGATTGGGAACCACGCCCACACAAACACGAGAGAGAGAGAGAGAGAGAGAGAGAGAGAGAGAAGAGAGAGAGAGAGAGAGAGAGAGAGAGAGAGAGAGAAAAGAAAAAGGAGGCAGTGGATTCATGAACCGTGACAGGTTCAGGTCAGCACAAGTCCAGTATGGTTCAGGTCCAGTACAGTATGGTTCAGGTCCGCACCAGTCCAGTGTGGTTCAGGTCCAGTACAGTATGGTTCAGGTCAGCACCAGTCCAGTGTGGTTCAGGTCCAGTACAGTATGGTTCAGGTCAGGACCGGTCCAGTGTGGTTCAGGTCCAGTCCAGTGTGGTTCAGGTCCAGTACAGTATGGTTCAGGTCCAGTACAGTATGGTTCAGGTCAGCACCAGTACAGTATGGTTGAGGTTGGCACAATAGTGTGAAATGGGCACAAGATTGATCTAGTTTTGTTTCTCAGGATTGCAGAGAACAACCTTGACCTGCAGAAGAAGGACCATGAGAAGGAGGTGGAGGTTCTGAGGAAGGAGAACAGGAGGCTGAAGGAGGAGAGAGTTGGCCTACAGAGACAGACAGAGGAGGAGGCGCAGGTCAACACTGATCTACAGCACCAGGTCATACAGCTCACCAGGCACGTCAAGGTGAGGGTTCATAGGTCATACAGCTTACCAATCATGTCAAGGTGAGGCTTCATAGGTGTCACGAACCGGCTCAAAGCCCGTAACAAAAGGGAGACAACGTGGAGATATAAGGAGTAACAAAACATATATTTATTAAATAAAGTAAACTAAGTACAATATACAATGGTGTGTGTAATCAGTAATCAGTAGTGAGTGTTTTGGCATGCATGAATGTGATAATGCAGGGTGTTGAAAGGTGCCAAAGCAAACAACCAAAAGGCCACCAAGATACACAACAAAATCTATAAAGTTGTCTGCATGGAGAGAGTCTCCTCCATGAATGGGGAAGTGGTGTGTTTATTCTATGACACAGCGGCCCAGGTGTTTCCCATGTAGCTGACGACCCTCCCAACTCCGCCCACCGGGCATCCTAATAAGGAAACAAGAACAAAGAGAATACGGCAGACAGAGTGGGAGGGTCGTCACAATAGCTCATACAGCTTTCCAAGCACATCAAGGTAAGGGTTCAAAGGTCATACAGTTTACCAAGCACGCCACGGTAAGGGTTCATAGGTCATACAGTTTACCAAGCATGTCAAGGTGAGGGTTCAAAGGTCTTGCAGCTTACCAAGCACGCCACGGTAAGGGTTCATAGGTCATACAGCTCACCAAGCACGTCACGGTGAGGGTTCAAAGGTCGTGCAGCTTACCAAGCACGCCACGGTAAGGGTTCATAGGTCATACAGCTCACCAAGCACATCACGGTGAGGGTTCAAAGGTCATGCAGCTTTCCAAGCATGTCAAGGTGAGGGTAAAGGTTCAAATCAAATTTGATTTAAAGTGCATTTAGAATCGCAACACACTGACATTATAACAACGATGACAAAATGTAGAAATCGAAACAATCACCTGCCGGGCGGCAGGGTAGCCTAGTGGTTAGAGCGTTGGACTAGTAACCGGAAGGTTGCAAGTTCAAACCCCCGAGCTGACAAGGTACAAATCTGTCGTTCTGCCCCTGAGCAGGCAGTTAACCCACTGTTCCTAGGCTGTCATTGAAAATAAGAATTTGTTCTTAACTGACTTGCCTAGTTAAATAAAGGTTAAAACATTTTTTTTTTTTTACTCTAATGGAGTCTGTCCTTCCTACCTGACAGGGCTGTTCCATAACTGAGGCGTTTTAATAGAGAATGCTGCCCGCCTTGGTTCTGGAACCGTAAGCAGACCGGCTCCTTGGGAGCGGAGCGCCCTCACGAGCATGTCTGTCAGACAAGGAAGGGCATGGCCATGCAGTGCCTTAAAAGTTCATAGTAAGATGTAAAAATCAGACCGATACTTTACAGACAGCCAGTGTAGTGCAGATAAAGCTGGAGTGATGTGATCATGCCTTGTGTTGGTTAAAATTCCATCTGCAGTGTTCTGTACAAGATGTAGGCTTCTAATAGTAGAGACTGAGCAACTAAATCAAATCAAATTTTATTGGTCACATACACATGGTTAGCAGATGTTATTGTGAGTGTAGCGAAATGCTTCTAGATTCCACAGTCCAGCAGTATTTATGTCACGTTCCTCGTAATAATTACCAGACCAAGCTGCAGCTCAATATGGTTTCCACATATTATTTACTAGAAACGCACAAAACAACAAAGAAAGAAAGAAACAAACAAACAAACAAACAAACCAAACAAACAAACAAACAAACAAACAAACAACGAGCCGTAACAAAGAGGTGTAACACGAACTCAAAACAATATCCCACAAACACAGGTGGAAAGAATTCTACTTAAATATGATCCCCAATTAGAGACAACGATAGCCAGCTGCCTTTAATTGGGGATCATACCAACCACCAACATAGAAAAACTAAACTAGAACTCCACATAGAAAATAATAACTAGAAAACCCCCCAGTCACACCATAGAAAAACAAAGGCTCTCTATGGTCAGGGCGTGACAATGTAACAGGTAATATCTAACAATTCCACAACAAAACCAAATACACACAATCTAGTGAAGGAATGGGATGAGAATATATAAGTATAAAATATATAGATGAGCAGCGACAGAGTGGCTAAGATGCAATAGATAGTAAAGAATAGATAGTGAAGGATACAGTACCAGTATACATTATATACATATGGATGAGAAATGTGAGATATGTAAACATTCTTAAAGAGGCATTATTAAAGTGACTTGTGTTCCATTTATTAAAGTGGCAAATGATATCAAGTCTGTAGGTAGGCAGCCGCCTCTCTGTGCTAGTGGTGGCTGTTTAACAATCTGATGGCCTTGAGATTGAAAAACATCTTCTATCTCTCTGTCCCAGCTTTGATGCGCCTTCTGGATGGAAGCGGGGTGAACAGTTAGTGGCTCGGGCGGTTGTTGTCCTTGATGATCTTTTTTGCCTTCCTGTGACATTGGGTGTTGTAGGTGTCATGGAGGGCAGGTAATTTGCCCCCGGTGATGCATTGTGCAGACCACACCACCCTCTGGAGAGCCCTGCGGTTGTGGGCAGTGCAGTTGCCCTACCAGGCGGTGATACAGCCCGACAGGATGCTTTCAATTTTGCACCTGTAAAAGTTAGTGAGGGTTTTTGGTGACAAACCACATTTTTTTCAGCATCCTGAGGTTGAAGAGGCTCTGTTGCGCCTTCTTCACCACACTGTCTGTGTGCGTGGACTATTTCAGTTTGTCTGTGATATGTACACGAGGAACTTAAAACGTTCCACCTTCTCCGCTGCTGTCCCATTGATGTGGATAGGGGGGTGCTCCCTTTGCTGTTTCCTGAAGTCAACGATCATCTCTTTTGTTTTGCTGACATTGAGTGAGAGGTTATTATCTTGACACCAGACTCCGAGGGCCCTCATCTCTTCCCTTTAGGCTGTCTCGTCGTTGTTGGTAATCAAGCCTACCACTGTAGTGTCATCTGCAAACTTGATGATTGAGTTGGAGGCGTGCATGGCCACGCAGTTGTGGGTGAACAGGAAGTACAGGAGAGGGCTGAGAACGCACCCTTGTGGGGCCCCAGTGTTGAGGATCAGCGGAGTGGAGATGTTGTTTCCTACCTTCAGCACCTGGGGGCGGCCCATAAGGAAGTCCAGGACCAAGTCCGGGGTCAAGACCCAAGGTCTCAAGCTTAATAATGAGTTTGGAGGCTACTATGGTGTTGAATGCTGAGCTGTAGTCAATGAACAGCATTCTTACATAGGTATTCCTCTTGTCCAGATGGGATAGGGCAGTGTGATGGCGATTGAATCATCTGTGGACCTATTGGGGCGGTAAGCAAATTGGAGTGGGTCTAGAGTGTCAGGTAGGGTGGAGGTGATATGATCCTTGACTAGTCTCTCAAAGCACTTCATGATGACGGGAGTGAGTGCTACGGGGCGGTAGTCATTTAGTTCAGTTACCTTAGCTTTCTTGGGAACAGGAACAATGGTGGCCATCTTGAAGCATGTGGGAACAGCCAAGCTGGTCTGCGCATGCTCTGAGGACGCGGCTGGGGATGCCGTCTGGGCTGGCAGCCCTGCAAGGGTTAACACGTTTAAATGTTTTACTCACGTCGGCTGCAGTGAAGGAGAGCCCACAGCCTTTGGTAGCGGGCTGTGTCGGTGGCACTGTATTGTCCTCAAAGCGCACAAAGAAGTTATTTAATTTGTCTGGGAGCAAGACGTCGATGTCCGCGACGGGGCTAGTTCTCTTTTTGTAATCCGTGATTGACTGTAGACCCTGCCACATACGTCTCATGTTTGAGCTGTTGAATTGCAACTCCACTTTGTCTCTATACTGACGCTTTGCTTGTTTGATTGCCTTACGGAGGGAATAACTACACTGTTTGTATACAGTCATGTTTCCAGTCGCCATGCCATGATTAAATGCGGTGGTACGTGCTTTCAGTTTTGCGCGAATGCTGCCATCAATCCGCGGTTAAGGAAGGTTTTAGTAGTCACAGTGGGTACAACATCTCCTATACACTTCCTATACACTTGCTCACCGAGTTAGCGTACTGTATAGGTCAATGTTATTGTCTGAGGCTACCCGGAACATATCCCAGTCCACGTGATCGAATCAATCTTGAAGCGTGGAATCCGATTGGTCAGACCAGCATTAGATAGACCTTCCTGTTTTAGTTTCTGCCTATAGGAGGGGAGCAACAAGATGGAGTCATGGTCAGATTTGCCAAAAGGAGGCCAGGGGAGGACCTTGTATGCATCACGGAAGTTAGAGTAGCAGTGGTCGAGTGTGTTACTCTCTCGTATACTGTAATCGATATGCTGATCGAATTTAGGTAGCCTTGTTCTCAGATTAGCTTTGTTAAATTCCCCACTCGCTCTGAGACCTTGAAGTAGTTGTTCCTCTTGCTCTGCAAGGGCCGCGGCTTTTGTTGAGCGATGGGTAGCGATGCTTTGTGGGAGGCAGTTGTTGATATGTGCAGAGGGTCCCTGGTTCGAGCCCAGGTAGGGGCGAGGAGAGGGACAGAAGCAGATCTGTTACATTGATGCTGTTGACTAGCCATGTTTCCGTGAAACAGAGTATGTTACAATCCTGGATATCTCTTTGGAAAGCAACTCTTGTCCTAATTTAGTCGACTTTGTTAACTAGGGACTGAACATTAGCGAGTAATATACTCGGAAGTGGTGGGTGGTGTGCGCGCCTCCGAAACCTCACTAGAAAACCGCTCCGGCAGCATCTCCTCCTACGGCGTTGTTTTGGGTCGGCCTCTGGAATCAGTTCAAATGCCCTGGGAGGTGCAGACAAAGGATCTGCTTTGGGAAAGTTGTATTACTGGTCGTAGTGCTGGTTGTGCTGGTAAATTGACATCTCTCTGATATCCAATAGTTCTTTGCGGCTGTATGTAATAACACTTAAGGTTTTCTGGGCTAACAATGTAAGAAATAATACTTAAAAAAAAACAAAATACTGCACAGTTTCCTAAGGAAGCGAAGCTGCCATCTTGATCGGCGCCATCTTATGTGCCATCTTGTGTTCTGGACTGGAGGGCATTACAGTAGTCTTGCCTAGTTGATAGTAGAGACTGAGCAGCTGGAGAGGAGGGCATTACAGCAGTCTAGCCTAGATGATAGTATAGACTGAGCAGCTGGAGAGGAGGGCATTACAGTAGTCTAGCCTAGATGATAGTAGAGACTGTGCAGCAGAACAGCAGGGCATGACAGTAGTCTAGCCTAGATGATAGTAGAGACTGAGCAGTTGGAGAGGAGGGGATTACAGTAGTCTAGCCTAGATGATAGTAGAGCCTGAGCAGCAGAACAGCAGGGCATTACAGTAGTCTAGCCTAGATGATAGTAGAGACTGTGCAGCTGAACAGCAGGGCATGACAGTAGTCTAGCCTAGATGAGACAAATGCATGGACCAGTTTTTCGGCATCTGGCTGAGAGATGAAGTGTGTAATTCTGAGATGGAAGAATGCTGTTTTGAATATGTTTTTTTTATGTGGTTGTCAACAGTTAGGCCGAGGTCAAAGGTAACACCAAGGGTTTTTAACAACCATGTTTTGGTTTAATGAATCAACCATCAATGTTGAGAGTGAGGGCTGAGCGTAAAAGCATCGTCAAGGTGAGGCTTCAAAGGTCATACAGCTCACCAAGCAGGTCAAGGTGAGGCCGCAGGGTGAAGGGTTACTGGACTGATATACACTGAAGGCATACATCTTCTTACAAATTATAGTTCTTAAGAAAAGGATCTAATATTGGTGAGCAGAGGCTTAGAATCCATTCTTATTTTGAAGATGGCCTTTTTTTTTAGGTAGCAACTGTGTTTCTCTTTCCAGGTGATACCCGAGTTACGTAAAGATCTTCACAACCTGCAGACCCAGAGAGATGATCTGGGCAGGAAGATGAAGAATCAGTCAGAACAGGCCAGAGGTAGCTTTCTATATTCTATTATTAAACTGGGTGGTTCCAGCCCCGAATGCTGATTGGCTGACAGCCATGGTATATCAGACTGTATACCACAGGTATGACTAAACATTTATTTTTACTGCTCTAATTACGTTGGTAACCAGTTTATAATAGCAATAAGGCACCTCGAGGGTTTGTGGTATATGGCTAATATAGGGCTGTATCCAGGCACTCCACATTGCGTCATGCTTAAGAACAGCCCTTAGCCGTGGTATATTGGCCATATAACACACCTCCTCCGACCTTATTGCTTAAAAGAAAAGACTCTCTGTAATGTATTGTGTTATGGGTATTTTTCTATTCATGCCAACAGTGTCTTTATGTGGATTGATGAATGCTTTACAAATCCAGATGATTTTGTTGTCACTTCTCATACATGATTGTTTGTGGCTCTCTCCGTACAGCCAAGATGAGTGTGATCACAAGACAACTTCTTTGTGGCATGGTTGAAGAGGAGGTCATTTCCAGGTAGTCTAATGGCATTATGCATTTCCTAAAATGTGTGAGAAGAAAAGTTCACTTTAGCCTTAAGCATTACACATGTTTCCCGTTGAAAGGTTGACCTCCGACAGTCCAGACCAGATCTATGAAGTTGGGAATTTGTCGACTGCATTTGATGGACTGCAGAAAGCTTGCAGGTTTGAGACAACACCTGTACATTTACTGACTAAAGTATGCTACTTGTTTAGCTAACTAAGGCAGTGTTTTCCAACCCCAGTCCTCCAGTCCCCCCAACAGCCAACTCCGGTCCTCCAGTCCCCCCAACAGCCAACTCCAGTCCTCCAGTCCCCCCAACAGCCCAACCCCAGTCCTCCAGTCCCCCCAAAAGCCAACTCCGGTCCTCCAGTCCCCCAACAGCCAACTCCAGTCCTCCAGTCCCCCAACAGCCCAACCCCAGTCCTCCAGTCCCCCAACAGCCAACTCCAGTCCCCCCTCCAGTCCCCCAACAACCAACTCCAGTCCTCCAGTCCCCCAACAGCCCAACTCCAGTTCTCCAGTCCCCCAACAGCCCAACCCCAGTCCTCCAGTCCCCCAACAGCCAACTCCGGTCCTCCAGTCCCCCAACAGCCAACTCCAGTCCTCCAGTCCCCCAACAGCCCAACCCCAGTCCTCCAGTCCCCCCAACAGCCCAACCCCAATCCTCCAGTCCCCCAACAGCCCAACCCCAGTCCTCCAGTCCCCCAACAGCCCAACCCCAGTCCTCCAGTACCCCCAACAGCCCAACCCCAGTCCTCCAGTCCCCCAACAGCCCAACCCCAGTCCTCCAGTCCCCCAACAGCCAACAGCCAACCCCAGTCCTCCAGTCCCCCAACAGCCCAACCCCAGTCCTCCAGTCCCCCCAACAGCCCAACCCCAGTCCTCCAGTCCCTCCAACAGGCCAACCCTGGTCCTCCAGTATCCCCAACAGCCCTACTCCGGTCCTCCAGTACCCCCAACAGGCCAACCCTGGTCCTCCAGTATCCCCAACAGCCCAACTCCGGTCCTCCAGTACCTCCAACAGCACACATTTTTGGTGTAGCCCCCTGACAAGTAGAATCAGGTGTGCTTAGCTGGGTTTACAACAAAAATATCTTATTTTGGGGGTACCGGAGGACTTGTAGTTAGGAAACACTGAACTAAAAGATGCTGACCAATAATGGTCCTGTGTGATTCAGTCGGTAAGAGTGTGACGCTAGCAGTGTAACGTTTGTGGGTTAAATTCTCCCAAATGTACTCACTGTACTAGAAGTATCTTTGGATAAAAACGTCTGCTAAGTGTCACACATATCCTTATTATCACTGTAAGTGTAGCGGATGTGAAACGGCTAGCTTAGTTAGCGGTGCGCGCTAAATAGCGTTTCAATCGGTGACGTCACTTGCTCTGAGACCTTGAAGTAGTAGTTCCCTTTGCTCTGCAAGGGCCGCGGCTTTTGTGGAGCGATGGGTAACGATGCTTCGTGGGTGACTGTTGTTGATGTGTGCAGAGGGTCCCTGGTTCGCGCCCGGGTATGGGCGAGGGGACGGTCTAAAGTTATACTGTTACATAAGGATCCAGCTGACTGTTTTGTGTCCGTGTGAATAACAGACCTTGTTCACACTTCGGCCATGATTGTTCAAAATCCAGGCTAGTGAATACGGTTGATCGTTTCCTCTGCCGGCAGAGTGCTGGAGAGACACCAGCAGGAACAGAAGGAGGGCTATGAAAGCCAGATGGAGGCGCTGACGTTCAAGGTGGAACACCTGCAGAACCAAAACAATCAGCTGCAGAAACTGTTCCGGGAGAAAACGTCTGTCAACGACAGCAACAGTCAGGAGGTGGCCAGGCTCAACACTGAAAACATGGTCATACCTGAGCTGAAGAAGCAGCTGTCAGAGCTACAACGACATAAACAGGAGCTGGAAGTTCAACTGGAGGTGCTGGCCAGAAAGATGACTGGTAGATACAGTAGATACAGTACAGTAGATACAGTAGATACAGTACGGTAGATACAGTACAGTAGATACAGTACAGTAGATACAGTAGATACAGTACAGTAGATACAGTACAGTAGATACAGTACAGTAGGTACAGCACGATAGATACAGTACAGTAGATACAGTACAGTACAGTAGGTACAGTAGATACGGTACAGTAGATACAGTACAGTAGATACAGTACAGTAGGTACAGTAGATACAGTACAGTACAGTAGATACAGTACAGTAGATACAGTACAGTAGGTACAGTAGATACAGTACAGTAGATACAGTACAGTAGGTACAGTAGATACAGTACAGTAGATACAGTAGATACAGTACAGTAGATACAGTAGATACAGTACAGTAGGTACAGTACAGTAGATACAGTAGATACAGTACGGTAGGTACAGTACAGTAGATACAGTACAATAGATACAGTAGATACAGTAGATACAGTATATACAGTACAGTAGATACAGTACAGTAGGTACAGTACAGTAGATACAGTACGGTAGATACAGTACGGTAGATACAGTACAGTAGGTACAGTACAGTAGATACAGTACAGTAGGTACAGTAGATACAGTACGGTAGATACAGTAGATACAGTATGGTAGATACAGTAGATACAGTACAGTAGGTACAGTACAGTAGATACAGTACAGTAGATACAGTAGATACAGTACAGTAGATACAGTAGATACAGTACGGTAGATACAGTAGATACAGTACGGTAGATACAGTACAGTAGATACAGTACAGTAGATACAGTACGGTAGATACAGTAGATACAGTACAGTAGATACAGTACGGTAGATACAGTAGATACAGTACGGTAGGTACAGTACAGTAGATACAGTACGGTAGATACAGTAGATACAGTACAGTAGATACAGTACAGTAGATACAGTACAGTAGATACAGTACAGTAGATACAGTACAGTAGATACAGTGCGGTAGATACAGTAGATACAGTACGGTAGATACAGTACGGTAGATACAGTAGATACAGTACAGTAGATACAGTAGATACAGTACGGTAGATACAGTACAGTAGATACAGTACGGTAGATACAGTAGATACAGTACGGTAGATACAGTAGATACAGTACGGTAGATACAGTACAGTAGATACAGTACGGTAGATACAGTACAGTAGATACAGTACGGTAGATACAGTACAGTAGATACAGTACGGTAGATACAGTAGATACAGTACGGTAGATACAGTAGATACAGTACAGTAGATACAGTACAGTAGATACAGTACGGTAGATACAGTAGGTACAGTAGATACAGTAGATACAGTACGGTAGATACAGTACAGTAGATACAGTACGGTAGATACAGTAGATACAGTACGGTAGATACAGTAGATACAGTACAGTAGATACAGTACGGTAGATACAGTAGATACAGTACGGTAGATACAGTAGATACAGTACGGTAGATACAGTACAGTAGATACAGTACAGTAGATACAGTACGGTAGTTACAGTACAGTAGGTACAGTACAGTAGATACAGTACAGTAGATACAGTACGGTAGATACAGTACAGTAGATACAGTACGGTAGTTACAGTACAGTAGGTACAGTACAGTAGATACAGTACAGTAGATACAGTACGGTAGGTACAGTACGGTAGATACAGTACAGTAGATACAGTACGGTAGATACAGTACAGTAGTTACAGTACAGTAGTTACAGTACAGTAGGTACAGTACAGTAGATACAGTACAGTAGATACAGTAGATACAGTACAGTAGATACAGTACAGTAGGTACAGTAGATACAGTACAGTAGATACAGTACAGTAGATACAGTACAGTAGGTACAGTAGATACAGTACAGTATATACAGTACAGTAGATACAGTACAATAGGTACAGTAGATACAGTACAGTAGGTACAGTACAGTAGGTACAGTAGATACAGTACAGTAGGTACAGTAGATACAGTACAGTAGATACAGTACAGTAGATACAGTACAGTAGGTACAGTACAGTAGATACAGTAGAAGTAGGTACAGTAGATACAGTACAGTAGGTACAGTACAGTAGATACAGTACAGTAGGTACAGTAGATACAGTACAGTAGGTACAGTAGACACCATCACTTCAAATGTATGTAGTTCTGTCCTTGAGCTGTTCTTGTCTAATGATGTTCTGTATTATGTAATTCTGTATTAGGTTTCGTGTTCTGTGTGGACCCCAGGAAGAGTAGTTTTGCTACTTTTGCAACAGCTAATGGGGATCCTAATAAAATACCCCAAAAAATACCAATACTTAGATCTAGACGTTTGGACTCAATCACATTGTTATTCAGTCAATTCCAGTTATTTATCTCCTTCTTTTTATTAGAAGAAAGTGAGGAGATTTCAAAAGAGCTTCAGATGAATGTTGAAGAGGGAGGCTCCCAAAGCAGGTATCCTCAAGCCCTGAAATCATATAACAATATGTCATTTGGCAGATGCTTTTTATCCAAAGTGACTTACATTAAAGTGAATACATACATCTTCAGTATGTTTGTGATCCCTGTAAGAATTAAATCCACAATCGTGACATTGCTAGCACCAGGCTGTTATCAGCTTAGCCACAAACGACCACAATCAAAGCTGTCATTGATAATCAAACCGGATACTTGACATCTAACCTCTGTGTTTGGGTTCAGGCTGTTGGAGGAGCATGCTGAGGAGGTGGAGAGGGAGAATAAGGAAGTGGAGAGGGAGAAGAAGGAAGTGGAGAGAGAGAAGCAGGAAGTGGAGAGGGAGAAGGAGGAGGTGGAGAGGGAGAAGAAGGAAGTGGAGAGAGAGAAGCAGGAAGTGGAGAGGGAGAAGGAGGAGGTGGAGAGGGAGAAGGAGGAAGTGGAGAGGGAGAAGCAGGAAGTGGAGAGGGAGCAGGAGGAGGTAAAGAGGGAGAAGGAGGAGGTGGAGAGAGAGAAGGAGGAAGTGGAGAGAGAGAAGGAGGAGGTGGAGATGGAGAAGGATGTGGTGAAGACGGAGAAGGAGGAGGTGGAGAGGGAGAAGGAGAAGGTGGAGAGGGAGAAGGAGGAGGTGGAGAGGGAGAAGGAGGAAGTGGAGAGGGAGAGGGAGGAGGTGGAGAGGGAGAAGGAGGAGGTGGAGAAGGAGAGGGAGGAGGTGGAGAGGGAGAAGGAGGAAGTGGAGAGGGAGAAGGAGGAAGTGGAGAGAGAGAAGGAGGAAGTGGAGAGAGAGAAGGAGGAGGTGAAGACAGAGAAGGAGGAGGTGGAGAGAGAGAAGGAGGAAGTGGGGAAGGAGAAGGTGGAGAGGGAGGAAGTGGAGAGAGAGAAGGAGGAGGTGGAGAGGGAGAAGGAGGAGGTGAAGACAGAGAAGGAGGAGGTGGAGACAGAGAAGGAGGAGGTGAGGAGGGAGAAGGAGGAGGTGAAGAGGGAGAAGGAGGAGGTGGAGAGGGAGAGGGAGGAGGTGAAGAGGGAGAAGGAGGAGGTGAAGACAGAGAAGGAGGAGGTGGAGAGGGAGAAGGAGGAAGTGGGGAAGGAGAAGGTGGAGAGGGAGGAAGTGGAGAGAGAGAAGGAGGAGGTGGAGAGGGAGAAGGAGGAGGTGAAGACAGAGAAGGAGGAGGTGGAGAGGGAGAAGGAGGAGGTGAAGAGGGAGAAGGAGGAGGTGAAGAGGGAGAAGGAGGAGGTGGAGAGGGAGAGGGAGGAGGTGAAGAGGGGAGAAGGAGGAGGTGAAGACAGAGAAGGAGGAGGTGGAGAGGGAGAAGGAGGAGGTGAAGACAGAGAAGGAGGAGGTGGAGAGGGAGAAGGAAGAAGTGGGGAGGGAGAAGGAGAAGGTGGAGTGGGAGAAGGAGGAAGTGGAGCGGGAGAAGGAGGAGGTGGAGAGGGAGAAGGAGGAGGTGGAGAGAGAGAAGGAGGAGGTGAAGAGAGAGAAGGAGGAGGTGAAGAGGGAGAAGGTGGAGATGGAGGAGGTGCTCAGGAAGCAGAAGAACACAGAGAACGAGGCCAAGGCCAGATTCAGTCAGAAGGCATCACGACTCACTGCAGAGAACACGGTGAGTGTGTGTGTGTGTGTGTGTGGGGGGGGGGGACGGTCGTGCGCCCCAATGTGTGTGCGTGTAATTCACTTGCAATTCGCTCCTTATGATACTTAAATGTTATGCCAGGACTTTGAAGAGCAGCTCGACATGAAGGACAGGTTGATAAGGAAGCTGCGAAACCAAATCAAGAGCCTTCAAACATCCGAGGAAGGTAACATGATTGCAACAAGTCATCTACATTTTATCACAGTTGATTCTCAGCTCTCCACTCATTTCCTGTATTTCATTTCATGTGTTATCTTCCTCAGCCAATCAAACACCAGCGCCCACTATTACCAACGAATACCTTGGCATGTTGGAATACAAGAGGGAGGATGAAGCCAAGCTCATTCAATACGTCATTCTGGGTACTGTGGTTGTTGGAGTTATTAGTGCTGGTGTTTTTACTGTTGGAGTCGACACGGTTTGTATTGCTGTCACATGACCACACAAGACTACATGGCCTAAGAAAATAGAACTTCGATGACCAAACAACTAGCTCTCTCGACGATAGTGTTAAATACGGAAGACACATTTCGCTTGAATGCATTCAGTTGTACAACTGACTAGGTATCCTCCTTTCCCTTCCCGATGTTTGGCTCATGTCTAAGCTGGGTTATGTTCATTAGGCACCAAATGGAAGAAAGACTGAAACAGGGAGGGGCTATCTGGACTTGTCTAATAAAAAACACAAATGTTAATTTTCTGTTGTAAAACGTTTTCCGTTGTGTTCTAATGAACATGGCACTGTCCTATCCTCCTGTCAGACCTGAAGCCCAGAGGAGTAAACATGATCCCCAACATGGCTGCTCAGCTTCTCTTCATGTGTGTCCATTAAACTGGCTCATGTTTGTAACTGACCTCTACTCTCCTGTCAGACCTGAAGCCCAGAGGAGTTAACATGATCCCCAACATGGCTGCTCAGCTTCTCTTCATGTGTGTCCATTAAACTGGCTCATGTTTGTAACTGACCTCTACTCTCCTGTCAGACCTGAAGCCCAGAGGAGTACTGGTTAACATGATCCCCAACATGGCTGCCCAGTTTCTCTTCATGTGTGTCCATTAAACTGGCTCATGTTTGTAACTGACCTCTACTCTCCTGTCAGACCTGAAGCCCAGAGGAGTACTGGTTAACATGATCCCCAACATGGCTGCTCAGTTTCTCTTCATGTGTGTCCATTAAACTGGCTCATGTTTGTAACTGACCTCTACTCTCCTGTCAGACCTGAAGCCCAGAGGAGTACTGGTTAACATGATCCCCAACATGGCTGCCCAGTTTCTCTTCATGTGTGTCCATTAAACTGGCTCATGTTTGTAACTGACCTCTACTCTCCTGTCAGACCTGAAGCCCAGAGGAGTTAACATGATCCCCAACATGGCTGCTCAGCTTCTCTTCATGTGTGTCCATTAAACTGGCTCATGTTTGTAACTGACCTCTACTCTCCTGTCAGACCTGAAGCCCAGAGGAGTTAACATGATCCCCAACATGGCTGCTCAGCTTCTCTTCATGTGTGTCCGTCACGCTGACTACCTTAACGATGAAGCCAAGCTCAAGTCTCTCATGAACGCCATCATCAGTGGGGTTAAAAAGGTCATCACGGTAAGCTGTGGCAATGTTTTGACAATCCTACTGTCTGTGCTGACATCTTGAAATCTCTCTAGTTTCTTCTTCTTTTTCTACTTGTTCTTCTTCTTGTTATTTTTCTTGTTCTTCTTCTTGTTCTTCTTCTTTTTCTACTTGTTCTTCTTCTTGTTATTTTTCTTGTTCTTCTTCTTGTTATTTTTCTTGTTCTTGTTCTTTTTCTACTTGTTCTTCTTCTTGTTCTTCTTCTTGTTATTTTTCTTGTTCTTCTTCCACCCTTGGAGGAATGATCGACCTTGTTTATAATGACATGCTCATTCTCTCAGCGCTCACACTCTCAACGTTATTGTGGTTGTTAATAGTGTTGTTGTTGTTATTTGTTACCTGTCTCAGGATGACCAAGAAGACTTTGAGCTGCTATCGTTCTGGCTGTCCAACACGTATCACATTCTCAGCTGCCTGAAGCAGTACAGTGGAGAAGAGGTGGGTTGTTTCTAGCATTACACCATCACCATCCACAGAGATCCTTATTGTTTGTGTTGAGGTTAAAGGAGCCAATTCTATTCCACTCATTATTTTGTACAGTGTTTTTATTTTAATATATATATTTTTTAGTTAAGAACAAATTCTTATTTACAAAGTCAGTGTTTAAAAAATATTTATTTTTATTTTTATTTCACTAGGCAAGTCAGTTAAGAACAAAATCTTATTTTCAACGACGGCCTACCAGGAAACAGTGGGTTAACTGCCTTGTTCAGGGGGCAGAACGACAGATTTTTACCTTGTCAGCTCGGGGGGATTCTATCTTGCAACCGTTTCGGTTACAAGTCCAACACTCTAACCACTAGGCTACGCTGCCGCCCCTATGAAGTAAATATATAAATTCTTCTTCTTCTCCATCTTCCCATTCTGTAACTGATGTTATTTCTTCTTTGTACATTCTGTCGTAGGAGTTTATGAAACAGAACTCTCCGCGTCAGAAGAAGAACTGCTTGCAGAATTTTGACTTGTCTGAACACAGACAGATCTTCAGTGATCTGGCCATCTGTATCTACCACCAGTTTATATCTGTTATGGAGAAGACTCTTATGCCTATGATCGGTAGGTTACTCTCATAAGATAACAACTTGTCTGAACACAGACAGATCTTCAGTGATCTGGCCATCTGTATCTACCACCAGTTTATATCTGTTATGGAGAAGACTCTTATGCCTATGATCGGTAGGTTACTCTCATAAGATAACAACTTGTCTGAACACAGACAGATCTTCAGTGATCTGGCCATCTGTTATGGAGAAGACTCTTATGCCTATGATCGGTAGGTTACTCTCATAAGATAACAACTTGTCTGAACACAGACAGATCTTCAGTGATCTGGCCATCTGTTATGGAGAAGGCTCTTATGCCTATGATCGGTAGGTTACTCTCATAAGATAACAACTTGTCAACACAGACAGATCTTCAGTGATCTGGCCATCTGTTATGGAGAAGGCTCTTATGCCTATGATCGGTAGGTTACTCTCATAAGATAACAACTTGTCTGAACACAGACAGATCTTCAGTGATCTGGCCATCTGTTATGGAGAAGGCTCTTATGCCTATGATCGGTAGGTTACTCTCATAAGATAACATGATATACATTGACATGATGTACATTGATGTGTAGTCACTTTCCAATCCATTAAATATCTGTTTACAATAAATGATTTCTATCCTCAAGATGATTATATTTAAAGGTAATAAATAAAGTGTTTCGTCTATTCGTACCTGTTCTATGTAACGAGTGTGTTTACGCGTCTCTGGTTTCCTCCAGTTCCCTGTATGCTGGAGCACGAGAGCCTCCAGGACGTCTCTAGTATGAAGCCTACAGGTTTCCGTAAGCGTTCCAGCAGCATCTATGAGGACCAGGAGATCTGCACCATCTACTCTCTCCTCCAGCAGCTCAGTCTGTACCACAGCACTATGAGTCAGCACGGCATGGAGGAGGGGCTGGTCAGACAGGTAGGGGGGTCAGACCCAGGGGTCGAAGGTCAGATGGGGATGGGCTCAGACAGGTGGGGAAAGGGGGGTCAGAGGTAGGTGGGGAGGTCAGACTAGTGGTGATGGGGGTCAGACAAGTAGGGGTGGGGGGTCAGTGTGTGTGTGTGTGTGTGTGTGTGTGTGTGTGTGTGTGTGTGTGTGTATTTGTAAAGGAAAGGAAAGGAAAGGAAAGGAAAGGAGTAAACTCCCTCTTGGGATCAATTGTGGTGTTTCACAGGGATTGATTCTTGGACCTGTGTCATTTCCAGTTCATATTGAACTCATCTAACTGTGTGTATGTGTGTTGTCCAACAGGCTGTGAAACAGACCTTCTTCCTGGTGGGTGCGGACACACTCAACAACATCCTGCTACGCAAAGACATGTGCTCCTGTAGGAAGGGCATGCAGATCAGGTAGGGGACAGAGTGTGTGTGTATCCGTGTGTGTGTGTGTTGAACAAGAAGAGAGGAAGGAAAGAGAGAACCAGTAAGGAAGAGAGAACCAGGGAGGAAGAGAGAACCCGAGAGGAAGAGAGAACCGGAGAAGAAGAGAGAACCGGAGAAGAAGAGAGAACCAGGGAGGAAGAGAGAACCAGAGAGGGAGAGAGAACCAGGAAGGAAGAGAGAACCAGAGAGGGAGAGAGAACCAGAGAGGGAGAGACAACCAGGGAGGGAGAGACAACCAGGGAGGGAGAGAGAACCAGGAGGGAGAGAGAACCAGGGAGCGAGAGAGAACCAGAGAGGAAGAGAGAACCGGAGAAGAAGAGAGAACCGGAGAAGAAGAGAGAACCGGAGAAGAAGAGAGAACCAGGGAGGAAGAGAGAACCAGAGAGGGAGAGAGAACCAGGAAGGAAGAGAGAACCAGAGAGGGAGAGAGAACCAGGGAGGGAGAGACAACCAGGGAGGGAGAGAGAACCAGAGAGGGAGAGAGAACCAGAGAGGGAGAGACAACCAGGGAGGGAGAGACAACCAGGGAGGGAGAGAGAACCAGGAGGGAGAGAGAACCAGGGAGCGAGAGAGAACCAGAGAGGAAGAGAGAACCAGGGAGCGAGAGAGAACCAGAGAAGAGAGAACCAGGGAGGGAGAGAGAACCAGTAAGGGAGAGAGAACCAGAGAGGGAGAGAGAACCAGGGAGGAAGAGAGAACCGGAGAAGAAGAGAGAACCAGGGAGCGAGAGAGAACCAGAGAAGAGAGAACCAGGGAGGGAGAGAGAACCAGGAAGGGAGAGAGAACCAGAGAAGAAGAGAGAACCAGGGAGGGAGAGAGAACCGGAGAAGAAGAGAGAACCAGGGAGGGAGAGAGAACCGGAGAAGAAGAGAGAACCGGAGAGGGAGAGAGAACCAGGAAGGAGAGAGAACCAGGAAGGAAGAGAGAACCAGGGAGGGAGGAGAAGGAAGAGAGAACCAGGGAGGGAGAGAGAACCAGGAAGGGAGAGAGAACCAGGAAGGGAGAGATGGAAAGCTAAATCCTACTCAACAAACAGTGAAAGTTCCTACAATATGTGTTAGGTAACGTAATAACAATGTTTCAGTTACCTGTCTGTGTGTTAGGTAACATAATAACAACGTTTCAGTTACCTGTCTGTGTGTTAGGTAACATAATAACAACGTTTCAGTTACCTGTCTGTGTGTTAGGTAACATAATAACAACGTTTCAGTTACCTGTCTGTGTGTTCGGTAACATAATAACAACGTTTCAGTTACCTGTCTGTGTGTTAGGTAACATAATAACAACGTTTCAGTTACCTGTCTGTGTTAGGTAACATAATAACAACGTTTCAGTTACCTGTCTGTGTGTTCGGTAACATAACAACAACGTTTCAGTTACCTGTCTGTGTGTTAGGTAACGTAATAACAACGTTTCAGTTACCTGTCTGTGTGTTCGGTAACATAATAACAACGTTTCAGTTACCTGTCTGTGTGTTCGGTAACATAATAACAACGTTTCAGTTACATGTCTGTGTGTTAGGTAACATATTAACAACGTTTCAGTTACCTGTCTGTGTGTTCGGTAACATAATAACAACGTTTCAGTTACCTGTCTGTGTGTTAGGTAACATAATAACAACGTTTCAGTTACCTGTCTGTGTGTTAGGTAACATAATAACATGTTTCAGTTACCTGTCTGTGTGTTAGGTAATGTAACAACGTTTCAGTTACCCGTCTGTGTGTTAGGTAACATAACAACATGTTTCAGTTACCTGTCTGTGTGTTAGGTAACATAATAACAACGTTTCAGTTACCTGTCTGTGTGTTAGGTAACATAATAACAACGTTTCAGTTACCTGTCTGTGTGTTAGGTAACGTAACAACATGTGTCCAGGTGTAACATCAGGTACCTGTCTGTGGGTTCGGTAACGTAATAACAACGTTTCAGTTACCTGTCTGTGTGTTAGGTAACGTAATAACAACGTTTCAGTTACCTGTCTGTGTGTTAGGTAACATAATAACAACGTTTCAGTTACCTGTCTGTGTGTTCGGTAACATAACACCATGTTTCAGTTACCTGTCTGTGTGTTAGGTAACGTAACAACAACGTTTCAGTTACCTGTCTGTGTGTTAGGTAACATAATAACATGTTTCAGTTACCTGTCTGTGTGTTAGGTAACGTAACAACGTTTCAGTTACCCGTCTGTGTGTTAGGTAACATAACAACATGTTTCAGTTACCTGTCTGTGTGTTAGGTAACATAATAACAACGTTTCAGTTACCTGTCTGTGTGTTAGGTAACATAATAACAACGTTTCAGTTACCTGTCTGTGTGTTAGGTAACATAATAACAACGTTTCAGTTACCTGTCTGTGTGTTCGGTAACATAACAACATGTTTCAGTTACCTGTCTGTGTGTTCGGTAACATAATAACAACGTTTCAGTTACCTGTCTGTGTGTTAGGTAACATAACAACATGTTTCAGTTACCTGTCTGTGTGTTAGGTAACGTAATAACAACGTTTCAGTTACCTGTCTGTGTGTTAGGTAACATAATAACAACGTTTCAGTTACCTGTCTGTGTTAGGTAACATAATAACAACGTTTCAGTTACCTGTCTGTGTGTTCGGTAACATAATAACAACGTTTCAGTTACCTGTCTGTGTGTTAGGTAACATAATAACAACGTTTCAGTTACCTGTCTGTGTTTTCCAGGTGTAACATCAGTTACCTGTCTGTGTTTTCCAGGTGTAACATCAGTCACCTGGAGGCGTGGCTAAAGGAGAAGGACCTAGTGCAGGGTACCATGGCTACTCTGAAGCCTCTGTGTCAGGCTGCCTGGCTGCTGCAGGTCAACAAGACCACTGATGACGACATCAAAGACATCACAGAGCAATGCTCAGAACTCAGCCCTGTACAGGTACTGAAGCGGCAGGTAGCCTAGCGGTGACGTGCGTTGTGCAAGATCGCTGGTTCAAATCCCCTAGAAAAAAATATGCCGATGTGCCCTTGAGCAAGGCACTTAACCCTAATTGCTCCTGTAAGTCGCTCTGGATAAGAGCATCTGCTGAAATGTAATCGAAAGCATGTTTAAATGAATCTTGTTTACCGCCCTGTTCTAGATTGTCAAGATTTTGAACTCCTACACGCCCACTGATGATTTTGAGAAAAGGGTGGCACCGTCGTTCGTCCGCAAAATTCAGGTAAATCTCGATCCTATGACAAGGATCAGGAGCACCTGCTTTTTACACAGTTTGAATTATTATTACATTTGAATTACTACAAATGATATCATTTTAATCACAACGTCTCCATGAACTACATCTATGAAAGTAATTTATTTCCCTTGTCCCCAGGGCTTGCTCCAAGACCGTGAGGGGGGATCCTCCCAGCTGATGCTGGATACCCAGTATCGTTTCCAAGTCACCTTCCCCTTCACCCCGTCCTCTCAGGCCCTGGAGCTACTGCAGATACCATCCAGCCTCAGACTGGGCTTCCTCACCAGGATCTAACCTCTAACCCCTGACCTCTGACCCCTTCACCCTGTCCTCTCAGGCCCTGGAGCTACTGGAGATACCATCCAGCCTCAGACTGGGCTTCCTCACCAGGATCTAACCTCTAACCCCTGACCCCTTCACCCTGTCCTCTCAGGCCCTGGAGCTACTGCAGATACCATCCAGCCTCAGACTGGGCTTCCTCATCAGGATCTAACCCCTGACCTCTGACCCCTTCACCCTGTCCTCTCAGGCCCCGGAGCTACTGCAGATACCATCCAGCCTCAGACTGGGCTTCCTCACCAGGATCTAACCCCTGACCTCTGACCCCTTCACCCTGTCCTCTCAGGCCCTGGAGCTACTGCAGATACCATCCAGCCTCAGACTGGGCTTCCTCACCAGGATCTAACCCCTGACCTCTGACCCATTCACCCCGTGAATCTCAGGCCCTGGAGCTACTGCAGATACCATCCAGCCTCAGACTGGGCTTCCTCACCAGGATCTAACCTCTAACCCCTGACCTCTGACCCCTTCACCCTGTCCTCTCAGGCCCTGGAGCTACTGCAGATACCATCCAGCCTCAGACTGGGCTTCCTCACCAGGATCTAACCTCTAACCCCTGACCTCTGACCCCTTCACCCTGTCCTCTCAGGCCCTGGAGCTACTGCAGATACCATCCAGCCTCAGACTGGGCTTCCTCACCAGGATCTAACTTCTAACCCCTGACCTCTGACCCATTCACCCCGTGAATCTCAGGCCCTGGAGCTACTGCAGATACCATTCAGCCTCAGACGGGGCTTCCTCACCAGGATCTAACCTCTAACCCCTGACCTCTGACCCCTTCACCCTGTCCTCTCAGGCCCTGGAGCTACTGCAGATACCATTCAGCCTCAGACTGGGCTTCCTCACCAGGATCTAACTTCTAACCCCTGACCTCTGACCCATTCACCCCGTGAATCTCAGGCCCTGGAGCTACTGGAGATACCATCCAGCCTCAGACTGGGCTTCCTCACCAGGATCTAACCTCTAACCCCTGACCTCTGACCCCTTCACCCTGTCCTCTCAGGCCCTGGAGCTACTGCAGATACCATCCAGCCTCAGACTGGGCTTCCTCACCAGGATATAACCTCTAACCCCTGACCTCTGACCCCTTCACCCTGTCCTCTCAGGCCCTGGAGCTACTGCAGATACCATTCAGCCTCAGACTGGGCTTCCTCACCAGGATCTAACCTCTAACCCCTGACCTCTGACCCCTTCACCCCGTGAATCTCAGGCCCTGGAGCTACTGCAGATACCATCCTGCCTCAGACTGGGCTTCCTCACCAGGATCTAACCCCTGACCTCTGACCCATTCACCCCGTGAATCTCAGGCCCTGGAGCTACTGCAGATACCATCCTGCCTCAGACTGGGCTTCCTCACCAGGACCTACCTAACCTCTGACCCCTGACTAGAGAAGCGGTCCAGTAACCTAAAGGTGGCTGGTTTTTAATCCCAGTGATGACAGGGGAAAAGCTGTCAGAAGAGGAAGTTGCCGCTTTCTACTAGAGTCTCAGGTGGTTCCGACTGCCATTGTGTCCTTGAGCAAGGCACTCCTAACCAACCAATCAATTAATCAAATGTATTTATGAAGTTCTTTTTACATCAGCCGATGTCACAATGTGCTGTACAGAAACCCAGCCTAAAACCCCCAAACAGCAATGCAGATGTAGATGTAGAAGCACGGTGGCTCCAGGGACGCTGCTCTAAAACCAACCTTTTACAATCATCACAGTAATTATGGATCCAAATACAGTTTGATAGAAATATTAAGATGACTCCTGACGAATGTCCGATGTACAGCAAAAATGCAGATGCTGTTGCGGAGTGATTTTCTAAATCTTGGTAGTATAACGAGAAACCTTACTTTCTCAGTTCAGATGAGATGACAAATGTAAACTGTTGTTTTTAAAAAATATTGTCTGTGTAAATTGAGAATGTGACCACTCAATGTTATTGAGTATCATGCACAGTAAATAAAACATGGCTTGTTTTTTGTTTTTAAGATACTTTTTGGGGGGGGGGGGGTTATGCCACATATAAGTATTTCATATTTAAATTATAAAATGTGCCTAAAATTAATTATATGAATAAAATATTGTATTAGTTGATAATGATTCTATTTGTAAGGATTTTTTTTTTTTTTACACAACTGCAACAGGAGCACTTTAGATCTGCAAATGATACAGTAGGACCAGGGTTGGTCCAAACCTCTCTTTGATACAGTAGGACCAGGGTTGGTCCAAACCTCTCTTTGATACAGTAGGACCAGGGTTGGTCCAAACCTCTCTTTGATACAGTAGGACCCGGGTATGTCCAAACCTCTTTTTGATACAGTAGGACCAGGGTTGGTCCAAACCTCTCTTTGATACAGTAGGACCAGGGTTGGTCCAAACCTCTCTTTGATACAGTAGGACCAGGGTTGGTCCAAACCTCTCTTTGATACAGTAGGACCAGGGTTAGTCCAAACTTCTCTTTGATACAGTAGGACCAGGGTTGGTCCAAACCTCTCTTTGATACAGTAGGACCAGGCTTGGTCCAAACCTCTTTCTGATACAGTAGGACCAGGCTTGGTCCAAACCTCTTTCTGATACAGTAGGACCAGGGTTGGTCCAAACCTCTTTCTGATACAGTAGGACCAGGGTTAGTCCAAACTTCTCTTTGATACAGTAGGACCAGGGTTGGTCCAAACCTCTCTTTGATACAGTAGGACCAGGGTTGGTCCAAACCTCTCTTTGATACAGTAGGACCAGGGTTGGTCCAAACCTCTCTTTGATACAGTAGGACCAGGCTTGGTCCAAACCTCTTTCTGATAACGTAGGACCAGGGTTGGTCCAAACCTCTCTTTGATACAGTAGGACCAGGGTTAGTCCAAACTTCTCTTTGATACAGTAGGACCAGGGTTGGTCCAAACCTCTCTTTGATACAGTAGGACCAGGCTTGGTCCAAACCTCTTTCTGATACAGTTGGACCAGGCTTGGTCCAAACCTCTTTCTGATACAGTAGGACCAGGGTTGGTCCAAACCTCTTTCTGATACAGTAGGACCAGGGTTGGTCCAAACCTCTTTCTGATACAGTAGGACCAGGCTTGGTCCAAACCTCTTTCTGATACAGTAGGACCCGGGTTGGTCCAAACCTCTCTTTGATACAGTAGGACCAGGGTTAGTCCAAACTTCTCTTTGATACAGTAGGACCAGGGTTGGTCCAAACCTCTCTTTGATACAGTAGGACCAGGGTTGGTCCAAACCTCTATTTGATACAGTAGGACCAGGCTTGGTCCAAACCTCTTTTGATACAGTAGGACCAGGGTTGGTCCAAACCTCTTTCTGATACAGTAGGACCAGGGTTGGTCCAAACTTCTCTTTTTTTTACTTCATTTACAACATTAATTGTCATGGCTGTTTAATAAATGTATCGTAGCTATTGGAGCAGTGGAGGATCTAGCACCACTGCCAGTGGCAGCTTCCCTACTAGAGGCAGCTTCCCCACTACTAGAGGCAGCTTCCCTACTAGAGGCAGCTTCCCTACTAGAGGCAGCTTCCCTACTAGAGGCAGCTTCCCCACTACTAGAGGCAGCTTCCCTACTAGAGGCAGCTTCCCCACTACTAGAGGCAGCTTCCCTACTAGAGGCAGCTTCCCCACTACTAGAGGCAGCTTCCCCACTACTAGAGGCAGCTTCCCTACTAAAGGCAGCTTCCCCACTACTAGAGGCAGCTTCCCTACTAAAGGCAGCTTCCCTACTACTAGAGGCAGCTTCCCTACTAAAGGCAGCTTCCCTACTACTAGAGGCAGCTTCCCTACTAGAGGCAGCTTTCCTACTAAAGGCAGCTTCCCTACTACTAGAGGCAGCTTCCCTACTAGAGGCAGCTTCCCTACTACTAGAGGTAGCTTCCCTACTACTAGAGGCAGCTTCCCTACTAGAGGCAGCTTCCCTACTAGAGGCAGCTTCCCTACTAGAGGCAGCTTCCCTACTACTAGAGGCAGCTTCCCTACTAGAGGCAGCTTCCCTACTAGAGGCAGCTTCCCCACTACTAGAGGCAGCTTTCCTACTAAAGGCAGCTTCCCTACTAGAGGCAGCTTCCCTACTACTAGAGGCAGCTTCCCTACTAGAGGCAGCTTCCCTACTACTAGAGGCAGCTTCCCTACTACTAGAGGCAGCTTCCCTACTAGAGGCAGCTTCCCCACTACTAGAGGCAGCTTTCCTACTAAAGGCAGCTTCCCTACTACTAGAGGCAGCTTCCCTACTAGAGGCAGCTTCCCTACTACTAGAGGCAGCTTCCCTACTAGAGACAACTTCCCTACTAGAGGCAGCTTCTCTACTGGAGACATCTTCCCTACTAGAGGCAGCTTCCCTACTAGAGGTAGCTTCCCTACCAGAGGCAGCTTCCCTACTACTAGAGGCAGCTTCCCTACTAGAGGCAGCTTCCCTACTAGAGGCAGCTTCCCTACTAGAGGCAGCTTCCCTACTAGAGGCAGCTTCCCTACTACTAGAGGCAGCTTCCCTACTACTAGAGGCAGCTTCCCTACTAGAGGCAGCTTCCCTACTAGAGACAACTTCCCTACTAGAGGCAGCTTCCCTACTAGAGGCAGTCTCCCTACTACTAGAGGCAGCTTCCCTACTACTAGAGGCAGCTTCCCTACTAGAGGCAGCTTCCCTACTAGAGGTAGCTTCCCTACTAGAGGCAGCTTCCCTACTAGAGGCACTAGAGGCAGCTTCCCTACTAGAGGTAGCTTCCCTACTAGAGGCAGCTTCCCTACTAGAAGCAGCTTCCCTACTAGAGGCAGCTTCCCTACTAGAGGCAGCTTCCCTACTAGAGGTAGCTTCCCTACTAGAGGCAGCTTCCCTACTAGAGGTAGCTTCCCTACTAGAGGCAGCTTCCCTACTACTAGAGGCAGCTTCCCTACTAGAGGTAGCTTCCCTACTAGAGGCAGCTTCCCTACTAGAGGCAGCTTCCCTACTAATAGAGGCAGTTTCCCTACTAGAGGCAGCTTCCCTACCAGAAGCAGCTTCCCTACTAGAGGCAGCTTCCCTATTAGAGGCAGCTTCCCTACTTGAGGCAGCTTCCCTACTAGAGGCAGCTTCCCTACTAGAAAACTGAGAGATCATCTTTTATCTGACGTCATGACAGCTGAATCAGCTGCGAGCCTTCAGTTTGCAAAGAACCTTTTTGCCGCCGCGACGCTGCCCTGACAACGGGAATATATGAGATTTTCCATAAACCCTGAAATGGCTACACAGGAGATTCAACCGAATGAGACTCTCACTAACCTAAAAGCAGAATCGGATACGTTGAAAACGAAGCTGGAGGACGAAAGAGCGAAACTGCACGATGTCGAACGTGAGTGGTGCTGAAAATGAGAGGAGATGGGAAGGGAAGGCCCCGCGAATGAAAACATAATCTGCCTTCCAAATACGATTGCATGACATGTAAACACGACCATAATATTAGAATATATATATATATATATATATATAATAGATATATATTGTGAATTTGTCATATTGCTATTATTAGGCCACAGTGCATTGAATCGGTCATTTGAAGAAAATGCATTATTCTTTTGCATAATTTGTAAATGGTTTATTTGTAGCCATTTGCTCGTCCATGTTTTATTTTTTGTACTTGTCGGATTTGTTCAGATGACAAGATGCATAGAATGACTATGTGTCCATTTCCATCTGCAGTTACACATATAGCCTAGGCTGTGGTTGAGATTTATCCTTGTATTTTCCATTGACACTCAAAAGCACCGTTTTATTATAGCCTAGCCCAGATGGCGGTTTGTACCATTATTCATATTCATCCGTCATTTATGCTTGGCTGGTCGATCTGGTTGAGATCAGAGAGATTAATGGAACATCTCTAACCGTTTACTGCACGTTCATCCCCAACACGATGAGATGGATTACGGTAAACACAGGCAAACGTCGGGATTTTCGTCCCTATAACAACAGTACACTAACGATAGCTAATGCTAGTCCCCTATAATGTACCACTCTAGATTAGTTAGATTGATCCCCATTTGATTGCAACATTAGATTGATCCCCTACAACAATGCCCTAATGTCGGATATTGGTCCATAATGTACCACTTTAAAGTAGGATCTTGGTCCCTGCAACAGTACACTAATGTAGGATATTGGTCCCTACTACAGTACACTAACCTAGGATCTTGGTCCCTAATCCCTACAACAGTACACTAACCTAGGATCTTGGTCCCTACTACAGTACACTAACATAGGATCTTGGTCCCTACAACAGTACACTAACCTAGGATCTTGGTCCCTACTACAGTACACTAACATAGGATCTTGGTCCCTACAACAGTACACTAACGTAGGATCTTGGTCCCTACTACAGTACACTAACGTAGGATCTTGGTCCCTACTACAGTACACTAACCTAGGATCTTGGTCCCTACTACAGTACACTAACGTAGGATCTTGGTCCCTACTACAGTACACTAACCTAGGATCTTGGTCCCTACAACAGTACAGTAACCTAGGATCTTGGTCCCTAATCCCTACTACAGTCCACTAACGTAGGATCTTGGTCCCTACTACAGTACACTAACGTAGGATCTTGGTCCCTACTACAGTACACTAACCTAGGATCTTGGTCCCTACTACAGTACACTAACGTAGGATCTTGGGCCCTACTACAGTACACTAACCTAGGATCTTGGTCCCTACAACAGTACAGTAACCTAGGATCTTGGTCCCTAATCCCTACTACAGTCCACTAACGTAGGATCTTGGTCCCTACTACAGTACACTAACGTAGGATCTTGGTCCCTACTACAGTACACTAACCTAGGATCTTGGTCCCTAATCCCTACTACAGTCCACTAACGTAGGATCTTGGTCCCTACTACAGTACACTAATGTAGGATCTTGGTCTCTACAACAGTACACTAACGTAGGATCTTGGTCCCTACAACAGTACACTAACGTAGGATCTTGGTCCCTACAACAGTACACTAACCTAGGATCTTGGTCCCTACAACAGTACACTAACGTAGGATCTTGGTCCCTACAACAGTACCCTAACCTAGGATCTTGGTCCCTACTACAGTACAGTAACATAGGATCTTGGTCCCTACTACAGTACACTAACCTAGGATCTTGGTCCCTAATCCCTACAACAGTACACTAACCTAGGATCTTGGTCCCTACTACAGTACACTAACGTAGGATCTTGGTCCCTACAACAGTACACTAACCTAGGATCTTGGTCCCTACTACAGTACAGTAACATAGGATCTTGGTCCCTACTACAGTACACTAACCTAGGATCTTGGTCCCTAATCCCTACAACAGTACACTAACCTAGGATCTTGGTCCCTACTACAGTACACTAACGTAGGATCTTGGTCCCTACTACAGTACACTAACGTAGGATCTTGGTCCCTACAACAGTACCCTAACATAGGATCTTGGTCCCTACTACAGTACAGTAACATAGGATCTTGGTCCCTACTACAGTACCCTAACATAGGATCTTGGTCCCTACAACAGTACACTAACCTAGGATCTTGGTCCCTACTACAGTACAGTAACATAGGATCTTGGTCCCTACTACAGTACACTAACGTAGGATCTTGGTCCCTACAACAGTACCCTAACATAGGATCTTGGTCCCTACTACAGTACACTAACCTAGGATCTTGGTCCCTACTACAGTACAGTAACATAGGATCTTGGTCCCTACTACAGTACACCAGGTGGCAGAGAAAGTGGATGGACTGGGCCAGTTTATCATGAAGACCCGGCGTACTCTGAAGGGACATGGCAACAAAGTTCTCTGCATGGACTGGTGTAAGGACAAGAGGAGGATCGTCAGCTCATCACAGGTGAGTGTTGGATTATTGTACAATTTTCCTGAAGTCCTAAACAGATGCATTCATGCAGTCGTCACTCCAGGCGGTCACTGTCCATGGTCCTGAAATGGATTGTAAACTTGTCATCGGGGAATTTGAGGTTTGGTAAGGTCCTCCTAAACAGATGCATTCATGCAGTCGTCACTCCAGGCGGTCACTGTCTATGGTCCTGAAATGGATTGTAAACTTGTCATCAGGTCCTCCTAAACAGATGCATTCATGCCAGTCGTCACTCCAGGCGGTCACTGTCTATGGTCCTGAAATGGATTGTAAACTTGTCATCGGGGAATTTGAGGTTTGGTAAGGTCCTCCTAAACAGATGCATTCATGCAGTCGTCACCCTTGATATACTTATGGTGGGTGGGGGGGTTTGTTTCAGCTAATATGCACTGCTTTCAGTGGTTATCAAATGAATGCCATATTTTGTTGGAAATGTAGAGAATCTTACGCTTGTGTGCTACTTCTAATGTTTTTATCTTTTTTTGAACTTATCTTCAGGATGGGAAAGTGATTGTATGGGATGCCTTCACCACTAACAAGGTAGGGAATCTTTCTTCTCCCTCCATAAACAGTACGGCAGGGTAGCCTGGGGCGGCAGGGTAGCCTAGTGGTTAGGGGCAGCAGGGTAGCCTAGTGGTTAGAGCGTTGGACTAGTAACCGGAAGGTTGCAAGTTCAAATCCCCGAGCTGACAAGGTACAAATCTGTCGTACTGCCCCTGAACAGGCAGTTAACCCACTGTTCCTAGGCCGTCATTGAAAATAAGAATTTGTTCTTAACTGACTTGCCTAGTTAAATAAAGATAAAATAAAGGCTATAGAATTGACTGGTTGGAGAAATAGTAAGACTTCTGTAGTTCTTTGAGCTTATATTTAGTGTACGTTCCTAATGGCGCCCTATTCCCTACATAGTGCACTACTTTTTGACTAGTGCCCTATTGACCCTAGTCAAAAGTAGTGCACTATATTTGTATTTATTTGACATTTGAATCCCATTTAAACCAAGGTCTCTTTTGCGAGGGAGTCCTGCATCTCACAATTACATAACAAACACAGTCCCGGAAGCACATTTGTTATCGTTGCCGTCTGGGCCGCAGACAATGGTTTTCATAGCAAGTTTTATTTTAAGCCTTTCCTTAGTAGCGTGCCAACATTGGGAATAAGAAGACACAATATTTCCTTGGCAGATTTGAATTCTGTTGTTGTTGTTGTTGTGGTTGCTTATTTCTGTAAGCAGGAAGTTTCCCCACTGAGTTTGATGATGTCATGGTGTTGAAGTCTCCCTCGTGTATTTGAGATGGATAACATTGCAGTTGTGCAGAATCACTGATCAAATCACCTTTGCATACAAAATAACTATTGTGTGATTAAGATCAGAGATTCGGCGCCTCGGCGCCTTGATGAATACTTATGCCCTCAAACATGACAATTATTTTCTAGGAGCACGTGGTGACCATGATGTTATATTGCTGATTGTACCTTTATAATGTGGTGTCCTCTAGGAGCACGCGGTGACCATGATGTTATATTGCTGATTGTACCTTTATAATGTGGTGTCCTCTAGGAGCACGCGGTGACCATGATGTTATATTGCTAATTGTACCTTTATAATGTGGTGTCCTCTAGGAGCACGCGGTGACCATGATGTTATATTGCTGATTGTACCTTTATAATGTGGTGTCCTCTAGGAGCATGCGGTGACCATGATGTTATATTGCTGATTGTACCTTTATAATGTGGTGTCCTCTAGGAGCATGCGGTGACCATGATGTTATATTGCTGATTGTACCTTTATAATGTGGTGTCCTCTAGGAGCACGCGGTGACCATGCCGTGCACCTGGGTGATGGCCTGTGCCTACGCCCCCTCTGGATGTGCAGTAGCCTGTGGGTAAGTCCCTATACTCCTGGGTGTGCAGTAGCCTGTGGGTAAGTCCCTATACTCCTGGATGTGCAGTAGCCTGTGGGTAAGTCCCTATACTCCTGGGTGTGCAGTAGCCTGTGGGTAAGTCCCTATACTCCTGGATGTGCAGTAGCCTGTGGGTAAGTCCCTATACTCCTGGGTGTGCAGTAGCCTGTGGGTAAGTCCCTATACTCCTGGGTGTGCAGTAGCCTGTGGGTAAGTCCCTATACTCCTGGGTGTGCAGTAGCCTGTGCCTACGCCCCCTCTGGATGTGCAGTAGCCTGTGGGTAAGTCCCTATACTCCTGGGTGTGCAGTAGCCTGTGGGTAAGTCCCTATACTCCTGGGTGTGCAGTAGCCTGTGGGTAAGTCCCTATACTCCTGGGAGTGCAGTAGCCTGTGGGTAAGTCCCTATACTCCTGGATGTGCAGTAGCCTGTGGGTAAGTCCCTATACTCCTGGGTGTGCAGTAGCCTGTGGGTAAGTCCCTATACTCCTGGGTGTGCAGTAGCCTGTGCCTACGCCCCCTCTGGATGTACAGTAGCCTGTGGGTAAGTCCCTATACTCCTGGGTGTGCAGTAGCCTGTGGGTAAGTCCCTATACTCCTGGGTGTGCAGTAGCCTGTGGGTAAGTCCCTGTACTCCACCCAGACGCTCCGTTTCTCCACTGTGCCACTGTGCTTCTCCTCCCCTTTGGGGTCTATGCCCGGTTACTGTAACACACAACTGTTGACGTTAAAAACGTTATAAATCAAATTTGATTGATCGATTGATTGGATTTCAGTGGTCTGGACAACAAGTGCTCTGTGTACCCTCTGTCCTTGGACAAGAATGAGAACCTGGCAGCGAAGAAGAAGTCTGTCGCCATGCACACCAACTACTTATCTGCCTGTAGCTTCACCAACTCAGACATGCAGGTTAGACGAGACACCTCTTCATCTTCTTCCTTCGTCTGATGTAATGATTATTTGTTGTACATTTGTATATTTTGTTATCGTCTTTATCAAGGTTTCTGTATTCGTTCCTTTCTATAACTCATTGAGTTACTTGAATACTGCTAAATCAGTTGACTTTCCTATAGCAGATAAGTTATGGGAAATCACAGCCTGTCATACTGTACTGTACTTGGAAAGAACTTCTACGCTTGTTTAATAATTCACAACAGTCAAATGTTCCCCATTGGATATAGTTAGACACATGCTTTAGCCTCGGCCAAGACTCTTCTATTTATGGGTCCGTGTCAGAGAATTCTGAATTCTGAACAATGGTTTCACTCTGACCCTGCTATTGGTAGTAGTGTGGTTGTACTTTGCTCTCTGGGAGCTGTTTTCCCTGACGTATTCAATATAGAACCTGCAGTGACAATTATTTTTAGTCCTGAAATTAGACTAATATAGGGTTTGTGAAACCAGTCCTGGATGTAGATTTATGGGGTGAATCCTAACCTTAAGTCTAATTTTCATTGACATTCAATGGATGACTCAGTGGCAGTTAGTATTGTGTTGCGATCCCAAGATGCAGTTTGTGACGAACCCCTTGTCTTCCAGATCCTGACGTCGAGCGGAGACGGAACCTGTGCATTATGGGATGTGGAGAGTGGTCAGCTGTTACAGAGTTTCCATGGACACGCCGCCGATGTTCTATGTCTCGACCTAGCTCCTTCTGAGACCGGCAACACCTTCGTCTCTGGAGTGAGGAGACAACTAGTAGTATTTCACTTAGTCTCACAATGACAAATTGTGAGAGAAAAAAACCCAGCCTGACTGCTCCTATAAGCCTTCTTTCTCCCTCCTCTTTTCACTTAAAAAAAAATATATATACAAAAAAAATATACAACATTCCTTTCATATTTTTATTTTATTTTATTCCAAGAGATAGATTTTAAATGATAAACGGAAACAGATGAAAGGACACCATAGTGATGAAATAGTTGCGGGCTTGAGATTCCCTCCCTTGCCTCTAGGGGGCATGTGTGGTCCAGACTGCAGAGAGACTGTGTTGCATTTTACATAATGTTGATTATATTCTACTTTTATTTAACCCTGAAATGGCCTTGAGGTTAAACCCTCTTTTGTGAGGTCAGCATTAATGTGTGAATCCAGAATCCTCTTATGTGTGTCTCATGCAGGGCTGTGACAAGAAGGCCAATGTATGGGACATGCGCTCAGGCCAGTGCATCCAGTCCTTCGAAACCCACGAATCAGACATCAACAGCGTCAGGTGAGGTCACAAGATATGACTTTATTCAAAGCGACTTATAGCACTTGTCAACACTGACAGTGACATGTATTAAATGTTAAGTGGGAGTACTCTACCCTCCCGTTTGCGTGGGTTTCTTATATTACCTGGCGTTTGTCTCCTGCCTTGGCATCAGGTACTACCCCAGTGGAGATGCATTTGCCTCAGGCTCCGATGACGCTACAGTAAGGCATCATCCATATCATTTACTGCTTGATCGCATGTTGATCGCATGTTGATCGCATGTTGATCGCATGGTGATCGCATGTTGATCGCATGTTGATCGCATGTTGATCGCATGGTGATCGCATGTTGATCGCATGTTGATCGCATGGTGATCGCATGGTGATCGCATGTTGATCGCATGTTGATCGCATGTTGATCGCATGTTGATCGCATGGTGATCGCATGTTGATCGCATGTTGATCGCATGGTGATCGCATGTTGATCGCATGTTGATCGCATGTTGATCACATGTTGCCTTTCTATGTCAAAGTTCATGAAGTCATTTCTTCGTAGAAAATAATAATAATAATTTACCCCATTTGCGGAAAAAAAAGAAATCTAAACATTAACAAGCATTGTTTGTTTCAGTGTCGTCTCTATGACCTGAGGGCAGACAGAGAAGTGGCCATTTATTCCAAAGAGAGCATCATATTTGGTGCCTCCAGTGTTGACTTCTCTCTCAGTGGTAAGACGCAATACCCTTAGGGATCGAGTCAATCCATAGCGAATAAAGCCCTTATTCTACTCGCCACATAAAACATATGATTTCACTGATCAATTTCACTAATTAAACCCATAATGATTTGCACTAAATTAAATTCATGTTATTTGCTGTTGAATAAGAATAGCTTACTTTCACATGAACCTTCTCATCAAAAATGATGTGTTACGTTTCTATTGGTTGAAAGAGGACATGTTTTCTCTTCTCCAGGCCGGCTACTGTTCGGTGGCTACAACGACTACACCATCAACGTGTGGGATGTCTTGAAGGGGACGAGGGTGTCCATCCTGTTTGGACACGAGAACCGTGTCAGCACTCTGCGTCTGTCTCCTGACGGAACGGCCTTCTGCTCGGGGTCATGGGACCACACTCTCAGGGTGAGGGATAGGGGTCATGGGACCACACTCAGGGTCAGGGTGAGGACCACACTCTCAGGGTGAGGGGGGTTATCACCTGGGTTATATTCCCAAAAGGACCACACTCTCAGGGTGAGGGATAGGGGTTATCACCTGGGTTATATTCCCAAAAGGACCACACTCTCAGGGTGAGGGATAGGGGTTATCACCTGGGTTATATTCCCAAAAGGACCACACTCTCAGGGTGAGGGATAGGGGTTATCACCTGGGTTATATTCCCAAAAGGACCACACACAAAATGTTGCACATTCACAGAAAGTCACTTTCACATCTAAAACAGAAATAGATTTCAAAAGGGGTTCTGAAAGACACCCACCGAAAGTTGGCACGCAACTAATAAGAGGGTTATAAAAGACACACACAATGAATAAGCACAACATTTACCTCAGAGGTAAAACTAAAGGAAAGCAACCCACTCCAATTAAGGATAGGGAGTAAAATGAATATGGAGCCAAACAAACAAGGGGAAAAAACAAAACTATTTTTGGCTAACTAAAGTGGAAGCTCTAATGTGAGGGTGTAGCTTTACCAACATATCCTCTCTAGCTGATGCACTGGGCCAGCGGGTCCTAACGACCAGCTGGTTCCAGCACAGGTGAAACTCATCCTGACTAACGAGATCACTCTCTGGGCCAGCACAGGTGAAACACATCCTGACTAACGAGGTGACTCCAATCAGTGTGCTAAAGCTAACATGCTAACCAACCTAGAACCTGTAACACCTGCTAATGTTTGTCTTATCCTAGTTTCTTCTTCTTCGTCTTTTTGTCTTTCACTGATGCCCGTGCCCTCTCCATTCTATTTCATTAGAACAGCATCATTTATTACTTTTGGTCCATAATTTATGTAATTGTCCATTTAAAAAAAAAACATTTCAGTAATTTTATATTTCTATTTTTCAATTTTAGATCTGGGCTTAAAGAAGAGGAAAATGACACAGAAGAGGGGGAAAACACGGTGAAAAGTGAATTCCGTGGTAGATAGATCGAGCCAGTTGTACATAAGAGATGTTCCACTCTGCTTGAGTACAATCATAGACGTCATAAACTATGGCGACAGATTTTTCAATGCGAATATTCAAAAAATCCGCATGAAGAAAATATACCCATTTTCCCCACCAGGGGTGTTTCCGCCAAATTGACTTGGATGGATAAAAAATAAAATAAATTAGTGCGTGATGACGTAGTGCACACTATGTACTTTTTAGCTTAAGTTTTCATGTACTGAATAAATAAAATCTACAGTTCAATGTGTTTCCGTCTTATTTTCAACTCTACTGATTTGTTTTGTTACAACGACAACGACAACAACAACAACAAATGAAACTTGCGTTAAATAGCAAATGTGTCTCCTCAGATCGCGGATACAGTGCGTCGCGGATACAGTGCGGTTAGGCTAGTTTACGGGATGAGATTATTATGGATAAGAGCGAGAATATTTTAACATGTCACCAGAATAAGACCCTCGATATTTATTGGAAAGTAGCATCAAGCTCATCACCGTGCACTTTCATGAGACAGTGAAGTTCATTTATTTAATCTGTAACCTAATAAACTACCTAGCTAACATGATGACAGACACTAGATAACATGATGTTCACATGACAGACACTAGATAACACCTAGCTAACATGATGTTCAGATGACAGACACTAGATAACACCTAGCTAACATGATGTTCAGATGACAGACACTAGATAACATGATGTTCAGAAGACAGACACTAGATAACACCTAGCTAACATGATGTTCAGATGACAGACACTAGATAACATGATGTTCAGATGACAGACACTAGATAACATGATGTTCAGATGACAGACGCTAGATAACATGATGTTCACATGACAGACACTAGCTAACATGATGTTCTGACAGACACTAGATGATGTTCTAGATAACATGATGTTCAGATAACACCTAGCTAACATGATGTTCAGATGACAGACATTAGATAACACCTAGCTAACATGATGTTTCAGACACTAGATGACAGACACTAGATAACACCTAGCTAACATGATGTTCACATGACAGACACTAGATAACATGATGTTCAGATGACAGACACTAGATAACATGATGTTCACATGACAGACACTAGATAACACCTAGCTAACATGATGTTCACATGACAGACACTAGATAACATGATGTTCAGATGACAGACACTAGATAACATGATGTTCAGATGACAGACACTAGATAACACCTAGCTAACATGATGTTCACATGACAGACACTAGCTAACATGATGTTCACAAGACAGACACTAGATAACACCTAGCTAACATGATGTTCACATGACAGACACTAGATAACATGATGTTCAGAAGACAGACACTAGATAACACCTAGATAACATGATGTTCAGAAGACAGACACTATATAACACCTAGATAACATGATGTTCAGAAGACAGACACTAGATAACACCTAGCTAACATGATGTTCAGATGACAGACACTAGTTCACATGACAGACACTAGATAACATGATGTTCATGACAGACTAGATAACACCTAGCTAACATGATGTTCAGATGACAGACACTAGCTAACATGATGATGACAGACACTAGCTAACATGATGTTCACATGACAGACACTAGATAACATGATGTTCAGATGACAGACACTAGATAACATGATGCTAACATGATGTTCAGATGACAGACACTAGATAACACCTAGCTAACATGATGTTCAGAAGACAGACACTAGATAACACCTAGCTAACATGATGTTCACATGACAGACACTAGATAACATGATGTTCAGATGACAGACACTAGATAACACCTAGCTAACATGATGTTCACATGACAGACACTAGATAACACCTAGCTAACATGATGTTCAGATGACAGACACTAGATAACATGATGTTCAGATGACAGACACTAGCTAACATGATGTTCACATGACAGACACTAGATAACACCTAGCTAACATGATGTTCACATGACAGACACTAGATAACATGATGTTCAGATGACAGACACTAGATAACATGATGTTCACATGACAGACACTAGATAACACCTAGCTAACATGATGTTCAGATGACAGACACTAGCTAACATGATGTTCACATGACAGACACTAGCTAACATGATGTTCACATGACAGACACTAGATAACATGATGTTCAGATGACAGACACTAGATAACACCTAGCTAACATGATGTTCACATGACAGACACTAGATAACATGATGTTCAGATGACAGACACTAGATAACACTTAGCTAACATGATGTTCAGATGACAGACACTAGATAACACCTAGCTAACATGATGTTCACATGACAGACACTAGATAACATGATGTTCACATGACAGACACTAGATAACATGATGTTCACATGACAGACACTAGATAACACCTAGATAACATGATGTTCACATGACAGACACTAGATAACACCTAGCTAACATGATGTTCACATGACAGACACTAGCTAACATGATGTTCACATGACAGACACTAGATAACATGATGTTCAGATGACAGACACTAGATAACATGATGTTCACATGATGTTCACATGACAGACACTAGATAACACCTAGCTAACATGATGTTCAGAAGACAGACACTAGCTAACATGATGTTCAGATGACAGACACTAGATAACACCTAGCTAACATGATGTTCAGATGACAGACACTAGATAACATGATGTTCAGATGACAGACACTAGATAACACCTAGCTAACATGATGTTCACATGACAGACACTAGATAACATGATGTTCACATGACAGACACTAGATAACATGCTGTTCAGATGACAGACACTAGATAACACCTAGCTAACATGATGTTCACATGACAGACACTAGATAACACCTAGCTAACATGATGTTCAGAAGACAGACACTAGATAACACCTAGCTAACATGATGTTCAGATGACAGACACTAGATAACACCTAGCTAACATGATGTTCACATGACAGACACTAGATAACACCTAGCTAACATGATGTTCAGATGACAGACACTAGATAACACCTAGCTAACATGATGTTCACATGACAGACACTAGATAACATGATGTTCACATGACAGACACTAGATAACATGATGTTCAGATGACAGACACTAGATAACACCTAACTAACATGATGTTCACATGACAGACACTAGATAACACCTAGCTAACATGATGTTCAGAAGACAGACACTAGATAACACCTAGCTAACATGATGTTCACATGACAGAGACTAGATAACACCTAGCTAACATGATGTTCAGAAGACAGACACTAGATAACACCTAGCTAACATGATGTTCAGAAGACAGACACTAGATAACACCTAGCTAACATGATGTTCACATGACAGACACTAGCTAACATGATGTTCACATGACAGACACTAGATAACACCTAGATAACATGATGTTCACATGACAGACACTAGATAACACCTAGCTAAGATGATGTTCAGATGATGTTCAGATGACAGACACTAGATAACATGATGTTCACATGATGTTCAGATGACAGACACTAGATAACATGATGTTCAGATGACAGACACAAGATAACACTTAGCTAACATGATGTTCACATGATTACACAACACTTTGTGATTTGTCACACAGTCTTTGCACTGAAATGGTTTCTCCCCATTGTGAGTCCTCATATGCAGTTTCAGTAGGTACTCACTTATTTAAATTCTTAGACTTATGTATTCCTGTTCATGCAATTGTTCTGATGATCGTATTTGGATAATGTTGTGTAATTATTATATTATAGTTTAGTGTATATACAAAATAATATCAATTTTGCGTTTAAAAAAAAATTATGTTGTTGTAGTTCCCTTATTTGGGATTTGTCTGTGATTTGAAGTAAATA
Organism: Oncorhynchus nerka; assembly: GCF_034236695.1. NCBI lineage: Eukaryota > Metazoa > Chordata > Actinopteri > Salmoniformes > Salmonidae > Oncorhynchus > Oncorhynchus nerka. The sequence goes on along the minus strand of NC_088412.1, from coordinate 9,958,629 downwards.
CAAAAATACAAACGCATAATATGTTTTGACATACTATATGTCAATGATGTCCATGATTGATTAGACAATTTAAGTGTTGTAGAAAAAAACTAGAAGTGGAATCACTGTCCTTTGACAGCTCTTTGGTCTTGGCCAGTGGAGTTTGGAGTGTGACTGTTTGTGGTTGTGGACAGGTGTCTTTTATACTGATAACAAGTCCAAACAGGTGCCATTAATACAGGTAATGAGTGGAGAACAGAGGAGCCTCTTAAAGAATAAGTTACATGTCCAGAAATCTTGATTGTTTATAGGTGACAAAATGCTTATTTTCCACCATAATTTGCAAATAAATTCATTAAAAATCCTACAATGTGATTTTCTGGATTGTTTTTCTCATTTTGTCTGTCATAGTTGAAGTGTACCTATGATGAAAATGACAGGCCTCTCTCATCTTTCTAAGTGGGAGAACTTGCACAATTGGTGGCTGACTAAATACTTTTTTGCCCCACTGTATCTTGGTATTTGTCACGCCCTAAACCTTAGAGAGACGTTTTATTTCTCTATTTGGTTAGGTCAGGGTGTGATGTGGGGTGGGCATTCTGTTTTGTGTTTCTATGTTTTTTCTATTTCTATGTTTTTGGCCGGGTATGGTTCTCAATCAGGGACAGCGGTCTATCGTTGTCTCTGATTGGGAACCATACTTAGGCAGCCCTTTTTGATGTAACAATGCCTGTCATGCAGGGGCCGCCCTCGACCCAGACAAAGCACAGGTGGAGCTTAGCCCCGGTACTTTTGGTTAAGTCAATTCTGCCTCCAATAATATCTGAAATTAAAATTTGTTGTCCACATTAAACATTTTCCTCAGGCAACAACAACAACAACACGAGTAAACAACAGCAAAATCAGAAAGCCCCATAATAGTAAAATAGTTCACCTTTTCAATTGGTCAGCTTGTCGCATTCTATGCTGTCTATTCACCTATACTACACCAAGGTAATACAGCATTAGTTGTTTCTTTATTCATGTTGTTGTGGTTGCCCATTTTAAAGTAAATTGTATAAAATGCTTAAAGGTCCATCGTTGGATTTCCTTTGGAATAAAATACATATTGTTCTTGTTTGAGGGGTGTTGATAAAAGGATATTAGAAGGGTGATCGATTCAGACCAGGTGTTAAAATTGTACGACAAGCGACAGTTTATTTCAGAGTGAGAATATCTGGTACACGTAAATACGGCTCTTCCGTTAGTTCGTGTTGGAACAGCAGGCAGAGAGCGAGTAAACAGTCAGCACAGCCCTTATATACGTCACAGAAAGTAGGTTGACTCTAGGAAGATCGGATCTCCGGATTGGTTCAGCTGGTTGTAGTCTGTAGTCTTCCGCCATTGGCTCAGTTGTCTGTCCGTCATCGTAGAATCTTCTTCGGGCACACAGTGTTCGGTTAAAAGGGAGATTATGTGTGTAATGTGGGAGCTATCCTGTAGGGGACCCCACAGGCTTTACTGTGAAAATACGTTGCTATGTGTTGTCTCAGTTATAACAATGCAATAGCCATGTATTTAGCAGTAGGTTGGTCTCCTGCATAATAGCAATTCTTTACAAAACCCTCTCTTCACGTCTCACCAGAGACGTGACACAACCTAACTAGATCCAGACACAAAGAGAAACTTCTCCCAAAGGACTATGAAATAAGGCACGGTATTAAACAGAAATAGATATTTATGTATTACCATCATGTTCTCCATTCAATCCCACTATGTACTAAGTTGGCTACCAGCCACCTAGGAACTTACAACCCTCATTTAACAGAGCGGAGAACAGCTCAAAATAAAAGTAAAAATTATTGTCCACATTAGCCAACTTTTTCCAGCAGGAAAAAGTTGTGATACCCTCTCTTCACATCTCCTAAGAGATGTGATATAGTCCAGATACATTACTCCAAGCAAAAACGAAGACATAATCCAAAAAGGAAAAATATCCTAAACTAGGTATGTCTATCCGGAAATGGCCCACAAAGAAAAATAATTTCCCCCTCTTCCCATCCCAGATGGGACACGACATACAATGGAGAAGCTTAATCAATAAAAGCAACTGGATCCCCGTCCTAAAATTGCTGCAAAAACTGAGATGGGTCTCATGCTCCATACCGTTATCTCGCACCTGGCTCCTGTTATCTAACCAAAAAGACCGCTTGTTCTCGCAACCCCACGCTCTGAATGTGCCCTTCCTTCTGTATTTTTCCAGCATGAGAAAGTTCCATGGCCCTGATACTTTTAACAATGTTTCAAATCAGCTAGGTAGCATAACACATACATACATCCACACAAGGCAACAGCAGATAATATTCAATCATATATATGGTAATGGCTATAATGTAAAATAACCCCAAGTGTGTGAACAAAAACTCAGCAATGAATCATATGACAGTTACAAAGTTTAAACTACCTTCATGTCAAAAGAGAACAGCTCATTCAAAAACAGAACAAAATAAAATAGTGTGAAATTTAGGTCCCCCTTTTGACTCCTGCTAGGGTGTCACTCAATTATCCTTTATTTCAGCAGTCATAGCATTTCATGAAAATAATAAAAAGTTTATTACTAATAACAAGTTATATATATGCCTTTGTTGTATGCTTTTGTTCCCCCCAAGGGTGTCACTTATCAAAAACAGGATAAAACTTTATTGTTATTGACATGTAAGATGTAGGATAAAACTTTGGTCATGGAAAACAGAGTAAAGAATTATTAGAAACCATCTGGTCCTCTCAGCTAATCCTATCCTGTACCAGGTGGGCTCCTTGCCACCCAGGGACTCCAAACCATGTGTCATCATCAGTCAGTCCCATCCTCCCCTGAAAGCATGCGTCCGTATCGGCATCGCCAACTGGAGCATCAAGCAAAGGCATCATGCCTGAAGCCCTCACCACATCTGTAACAGACTTCTCAAAACACGGTATGATGCAAGCAGCACATCACATCAATAACAAATAATACAAGAATTAGGGTCAGAAATCCAGTAACCATCCTACCAGTGCACTTACCAAACCAGGCCAAGAGAACAGACTCCTCCACCCCCCCTGTGGACCTCATCTTAGCAGATAGTGCATCAACCCCGCCTTAGACATACCACCATCTGGACTGGTATTAGGAATATACATGCAACATTGTTTACCGAACATCTTGCAGACGTCCCCCTGACTGGCAAGAAGCATATCCAAGGCAAGTCTATTCTGTCTGGAAACCCCAAATGTGGCCTCAAGCTGTTCAGACATACTAGTGAGTGCATCACGGGAGTAATTCACAAAACGCTGTTGATTATAGTAGATATAATTAATCCATGCAGTCTGTCTAGCATCCACTATGGCTAGACCCATAGTAGGTAGTAAGTGCCAGAGTCCATCATTCCTACCCAAGGCCTGAAACTCATGAGGAATCCCCACTGGCACTCCCAACAGGTTAGTGTGTATGTCAACTACATCCTCTGTCCATGGAGCACTACATCTATGTCTCCCATGGGATGGAATGTTTTCAGGTCCCCTGGTTACAGAACTCAGCAGCTGTTCAGCAACAACATCAACAATGGTCAGTGGAATTATCAAACTGGTCAGACCACACGTACCTTGCCATTCTCCTCTAAGAATGGGTCTCAGCACTCTTTTGGCTCCACACATCCAACCCACATCACCCAGACCACTAGTTTGGTTTAGGCCTGTAACTGGCCAAGTGGAATTAATGGTTATGTTACTCCTGCAATCAGCTTCAGGCAATCTCCCATAATCAATGCCATTACCTGTACCCGTGATGCACTCGTAATTGGCCCCATATGCCTCAACACCCCAAGAGGCCCGATGAGGAGGTACTGCAGGAAACACAAGGCTCAAAGAGGAACAGAGGGTTGAATTGGGCTTAACCTGGTAAAAACTTCTCAGAATACACAACCACCCCTCTCCTTCTCCTACTGCAAATGGGTGTGTAGCCAGAACAGGTCTAGCATAACTACAAATAATGCAGTCCTTTCTTCTCAGGGTTTTAGCTGTGTACCTCATATAAGACAGCCACAAATTGTCCCTACTATCAAAACCAGTCTCAGTTCCTAATTGATCCATAGCCGAATAGTCTCTAACATTAATTACCTGAATGGTATTTTTAACACAGTGGTGGTAGAGGAGTGTGTCCGGTTACCTCTGGTCTTGGCAGTACCTTAATAGAAAGAACACCCATCATGTCTGTCCTCGTCCTTTGTAGTCCGAGGGTGTGAGTTCCTGCATCAGAGAGCTTAATAGTTTTGATGGTTAGTAGGATTTCATCACCTTTACAAAGTTCAACATTGCTCCCAGGTTTCCCCATATCATGGAAAACCTATCCACCCTTGTGGGATCCCCCATGCTATAAGGATACCCTCTTCTCCAATCCTAGAACTGTCCGAAGTCGGTTATCATGTAACCTCTACTCTAACTTCTTGTCTACCCAGATCTAGGGATCTCTTATGCCTATTTTGGAACAAAATACACATCACTTAGCCAGAGCCAGACACATCTTCACTTCTATGAACAAAAACAGGGGTGATAGGACAGGTAGGGTTACTTCATTCGAGAGTTGGCCCCCGGAATTCTGTTAATTCCAGTTCTTCTCCCGAACTCTGTTTATTGTCCGACAGTGAAAAAAGTGTCTTACCCTTCCGCCGTGCGATATGAATCTGGGTAGCTCTTTCAGCTAGCTGTCACCAGGGGTCTTCTATGGTCCCCAAGCCTCTGGGGACTGGATTGAGTGACTTCACCTGTAGTTCACCTGTAATGCATAAAATCCTGGACATACAGGCTTGGTTAACAAACAATTTCTCATATGTTTTATCTGATTTTATCTTTAACTTCTATTCCCAATTGTTAGCTTACATATTTTTTTTTTATTAGTTTCTTATCCAATAAGCCCCATCCTATCCTAGACCACAATTTACCCATCCCCCTTTTGATACCTGACTCTGCCCAGGTATCAACCTTACCTACTCTAAATAATGACTTAGGTAAGATTAGTATATTATCCTTATGTCTGACATCATCATGAAGGAGCCCCTTTTAGTTTTCCACATGTCCAATTCTCCCTTGGGCGTCAATCCAGTACCAATTCCCTGTCAAGTTTCTTATCTACTTAAGAACTATCTGCGCTACTTATATATTTTCTTAAATATATATTTACCAATTTAAACCCTTTCTCTCATATTTCTCAAATACCACTAAGCTTCTAACTGTTTGACTTTATCTAAAATGAGTGTCAATGAGTGTCAATCTCTAAATTCCTTACATTTCCTTAATCAACCTAACAATAATCCTAAATCATCACAGATGTCCTATATACCTGTTAAATTTAATACTATTTCTTTTTTTTCTTTTTTTAACCCCTAATGGTCAAAAAAAAAAAATCAAAACAAATGCTTATCATATCAAAATCCTTCCTTCAAGGACCCTCAGTATTCTATCTGACAATAACATGAATTTAATATATGTTGCAGAGTGCAGAATTCCTTATCTACAGTAATTTATCACCCCTAAGAACTGAAACTTATTTTTCTATGTAATTCCCTGCCCTATTGGCTTAATATATCTCCTATCCTAACCTCCTAACCTAAACTCCTTTATAATGAATTTACCTTAAAACTAGTAACTCAATATTACCTCATTCATTATACCAATGACTCTCCCCTAAGGCTGATCAGACCCTAGAAGACAGTCATGATAAGGTCCATGAGTCAACCCACCCTTTTATAGTCAAGTTCTATACTACACTAGACATATTAAAGAACCCTTTATCCTTAAAATCCAAATTCACTTGTGTAATTTAAAACTCATAAAATAAAAACTCATAAAGTTCCATATTTGAGCGTGTCTCTTTAAAATACCTTTCCACCAAAACAAATAGTCCTAACAAATGTTTTATGTGTATATATTTGCAAACCTTAATGATTAATCAAAACTTCCAGGCCTTTCCAATTTGGTCGTTTATGGCCTCATTCTCCCCAAGATTATAATCCCTGATATTTAATAAAAATAACGTATTTTCCCTTGGCTCCTTCAACTCACATTTACATCTCAATAAAACAAAACACCATCTGCGTGTTCCTCAAGGAAAAACAACTTGCCCCTGTTACGTATGTCTACGTATCAAGGGAAATGTTCAAATAACCAAATTCAACCTCGCTAGTTTACCGAAACATGTACAATTATGTTTTACCATAGAGGTTGCTTTTCACCATTAATACCCTGACACCGTTCCACATAATGGAAACAGTGCTCAAATTCACTGGTGCTATTCAAACGATCAAACCAAGAATCAACAACCATCAGAATCCACCATCACGATGTTTTATGACTCAGACATCCAATCCCTCTCTCTCACCGCCCAATTACAGTCCAAATAAACGCCACAAATCAATGATACCCACCCAGCGAATCAGCTGCTAGTTTTTTAGCATCTTTCCTGACGATTTACATACTCTTTTAAAAAAAAATGTATTTCGAAATGTTTATCAACTTCTGAAAAGTGACTCAACATTAATGCCCGCACCTCCTTCTAAAGGACACTAACCATTTTCTCTGTCACCCCCAGTCAAGACATCATTTCCGTGGCGACGGAAACCTCGCGAGTGATGTCATCAACAAGCGCTCAATCTTGACTCATTTCGCAACGATTTTCAACTCATTGTAAATAATGGTTGGCTGTCTGCAACAACAGTATTTCGGGTTCGATAAACCAAACCTAATTTATCACATCTGTTGAATCCTGAATTAGAGTTTACAACATCAATCAACATCTCTCAATTCGCTAATCTTATAAAAACATTTCGATGGACACAAATCTATCGTAATTGTTCCCCCGTTATTATTCAGAATTAATTTGATTTAAGTTACTGTCTCGTCTTTGAATTAGCATTTTAATTACGACTCTTTTCCCAATGTATTATTCCCAACAAATTATTTAGTGAACAGACATCGCCTTGCATCAAAATCTCTGTTCTTATATTAAGTTGAATGAATTAGTCTTTCAATTTGAACCAAACAAACTATTTAAAACGTTCAGTTTATATCTTATACCAATACTAGTGACTATAACTTTCTCTGCAAAACAATTAGTTTAATTAAAACCAAAAACTCAGACATATATATCTACTCTTTACACCTCAGCTGGGAACCGAACCCCGGCCTCCCACGTGGCAGGCGAGAACTCCACCACTGAACCACCAATGCTATGGAACTGAGATTCTCCGCAAATAGACCCAATTTACAGTTATCTGTATTTGTTACTCCGGCATCTGAACAACAGAAAATAGCACTAATTTAAACGCCCAAAGTTTTCCCTCAATTAGGATTCTCATTAGTCTCGCTCCCTTCGTATCTGACCCTTCTTTCTTAAATACGTGAATTTAGTTCTTTTCTGCCTCTTTCTCTCTTAACCCACATTCCATTGTTTTCAGCTGAACTGCGGATGGCGGTTCCCCTCCTAAATGACCTTCCTGTGTCCATTTTAGCTTTAATCCCTCCCAAACTTTCTTCAAGTGCTTCCATTGTTTCTTTCCCCCTGATCTATATTATATTTTTTGTTCTAGGAACTCATTAAACCTCAGCTTTGGAGTATTGGGGGTCGCCATTGTGAATTTTTAATCGTGATTTTATTTAATTCAATCGGAATTTAATCGTAGTTTTAATCGGAATTCTCTCCTTCTATCTGAATATAGTTAGCATATACTTCGCCCGACGTTGATTAATACCCACGATGTACTCGAAGAGACACTGCTGCACATGCTCTGTCTTATCTCTGAGCTTTTCCTTGTATATTCAGTTCGAGAAAAACGATTGGGTTGGTATAGCTTTCGTGGAGCGCGCAACCAAGGGATCTATTCGACTATATAGTCGCAATATTAAATATTATATTCAGATCTTATTTCAATTATACATCAGTCATTTTGTTCCTGATTATACATTTTACACAGAAGTTATAGATACATACAACATGGAAGTTTACATACAACACAGAATTTTCGGATTTATCCAATAACCCTTCTTGAGTTCTCTCTCTCTCTCTCTGTCTCTCCAACCATCAACAATCTTAATGGAGACGATTACAACCACATTACATTTTAATATGAACAGTTACAAATACACGTTATCTCTCTGACCCCTATCAGCTTATCTTTATCATTGGACCTCTTATCAGACTGGACTTCGACCGAGTCGCGGGACAAAATTTAAAAAAAATCCCTCGGCGCCAGGTTTAATGAATAGTAATTAGCTATCCCCTTACTGATATCTATCCCTAATCTCTATCGTGCTGACCCCTATCAGAATTAATACACACATGTCCGACCCCTATCAAAATTATCTCTGACCCCTATCGGAACTAATAATTACACATGTCCGACCCCTATCAGAATTATCTTTGACCCCTATCGGAACTACAGGCCTCAAAAGTGATCCCTCATCATTGAAAGCTATCAGACTGCGCTGACCGGGTCACGGGACAAAATTACAATTTATCCCCTCGGCGCCAGATTTAATGAATAGTAATTAGCTATCCCCTTACTGATATCTCATCAATGATTTAATCACCCGGCCGTCGCCGGTTTGTACCACATATGTTCACTCTACTGTTCTTTGACTCGTCAGCAAATTATAAATTTACACAAGAATTCATACTTACTCGGAAATACTGATCAGAATTTAGACAGACTATACGACAATATGCAAAGTTTGATTTAACAGGTTTTGCTTACCTTGTTTATGGTGCACCTTTTAGATCAGTTTCCCGAGTTGAGCAGAATTATTGTCCTCCCCCGAATTTCTTTCACCCGTCTTTTTTGGAACCGTCCTTCCGTCACTCTCCTTCTCACACCCAATCAACTCACTTCGACCGGACCGTTATTAAACCATCCTCTCGCTACCAAGTTCTGTTGATAAAAGGATATTAGAAGGGTGAGCCGGTTAAGGATCGATTCAGACCAGGTGTTAAAATTGTACGACAAGCGACAGTTTATTTCAGAGTGAGAATATCTGGTACACGTAAATACGGCTCTTCCGTTAGTTCGTGTTGGAACAGCAGGCAGAGAGCGAGTAAACAGTCAGCACAGCCCTTATATACGTCACAGAAAGTAGGTTGACTCTAGGAAGATCGGATCTCCGGATTGGTTCAGCTGGTTGTAGTCTGTAGTCTTCCGCCATTGGCTCAGTTGTCTGTCCGTCATCGTAGAATCTTCTTTGGGCACACAGTGTTCGGTTAAAAGGGAGATTATGTGTGTAATGTGGGAGCTATCCTGTAGGGGACCCCACAGTCTTTACTGTGAAAATACGTTGCTATGTGTTGTTTCAGTTATAACAATGCAATAGCCATGTATTTAGCAGTAGGTTGGTCTCCTGCATAATAGCAATTCTTTACAGGGGTAAGTTGAAAGCAACCGACTGTTGACAAGTCGCAGAGTGAAGTCGGTGGAGGTGAATTTGGGACAGCCGAACTTCGGACACTGAAGTGGTTTTCCAACAGTAAGGCTCCGTGCAACATGGTAGTGTTGCCGTAGCAACATGGCAGTGTTGCCGTAGTTTATAAAAGTTTTTCTTTATAATGTCGAAGTCAAAATGTCTCCAACCCCCATATCACACAATGACAATATACAGTACACCATCCACGTCTCAAAAGGCTTCCAAATCCTTCTTTAACCGGTCTCCTCACCTTTATATACACTGATTCACGTGTATTTAACAAGTGACATCAATAAGGGATCATAGCTTTCACCTGGAGTCACCTGGTCAGTCTGTCATGGAAACAGCAGGTGTTCATAATGTTTTGTACACGCAGTGTATGTGTGTACATTGTACAGTCAATTAGTGAGAGAGAGAGGGCCTCAAATCACATTCAATTGTACATATTCACTGTATACACTAATTGCGGAAAAGTTGGTTCCTGTTTCAGTCACGTCTTTGTCACATTCACCTGGGTCAAACAATAGAGCCTCACAATGCAGGCGATCACAGTTTATTGGTCACGTACACAGATGGTATCACAGTTTATTGGTCACGTACACAGATGGTATCACAGTTGATTGGTCACGTACACAGATGGTATCACAGTTTATTGGTCGCGTACACAGATGGTATCACAGTTGATTGGTCACGTACACAGATGGTATCACAGTTTATTGGTCGCGTACACAGATGGTATCACAGTTTATTGGTCACGTACACAGATGGTATCACAGTTTATTGGTCGCGTACACAGATGGTATCACAGTTGATTGGTCACGTACACAGATGGTATCACAGTTTATTGGTCGCGTACACAGATGGTATCACAGTTGATTGGTCACGCACAGATGGTATCACAGTTTATTGGTCGCTACACAGATGGTATCACAGTTGATTGGTCACGTACACAGATGGTATCACAGTTTATTGGTAAGAAATACACAGATGGTATCACAGTTGATTGGTCACGTACACAGATGGTATCACAGTTTATTGGTCAAGTACACAGATGGTTTCACAGTTTATTGGTCACGTACACAGATGGTATCACAGTTTATTGGTCACGTACACAGATGGTATCACAGTTTATTGGTCACGTACACAGATGGTATCACAGTTGATTGGTCACGTACACAGATGGTATCACAGTTGATTGGTATATACACAGATGGTATCACAGTTGATTGGTCACGTACACAGATGGTATCACAGTTTATTGGTCACGAAACTATACAGATGGTATCACAGTTTATTGGTCACTACACAGATGGTATCACAGTTGATTGGTCACGTACACAGATGGTATCACAGTTTATTGGTCGCGTACACAGATGGTATCACAGTTGATTGGTCACGTACACAGATGGTATCACAGTTGATTGGTCGCGTACACAGATGGTATCACAGTTTATTGGTCACGTACACAGATGGTATCACAGTTTATTGGTCACGTACACAGATGGTATCACAGTTGATTGGTCGCGTACACAGATGGTATCACAGTTTATTGGTCACGTACACAGATGGTATCACAGTTGATTGGTCACGTACACAGATGGTATCACAGTTTATTGGTCGCGTACACAGATGGTATCACAGTTTATTGGTCAAAAAGGCACAGATGGTATCACAGTTGATTGGTCACGTACACAGATGGTATCACAGTTTATTGGTCACGTACACAGATGGTATCACAGTTTATTGGTCACGTACACAGATGGTATCACAGTTTATTGGTCACGTACACAGATGGTATCACAGTTGATTGGTCGCGTACACAGATGGTATCACAGTTTATTGGTCACGTACACAGATGGTATCACAGTTTATTGGTCACGTACACAGATGGTATCACAGTTGATTGGTCACGTACACAGATGGTATCACAGTTGAGGCAGAATGTTTGTTTCTAGCGCTGACAGTGCAGTAATAACTAGCAATAAAAAAAGCAATACACACATAATCCAGAAAATAAATGAAGAAATATCAGAACGAGCAATGTCAGAGGTCGGAATATAAATATATACAGTGTCTTCAGAAAGTGTTCATACCCTTTGACTTATTCCTCATTTTGTTTTGTTACAGCCGGAATTCAAAATGGATTAAATATACCCCCCCCACCATCCATCTACACACAATACACCATTATGAAAAAGTGAAAACCATGTTTAGATATTTTTGCAAATATATAGAAAATTAAATACAGAATCTAATTTACTTAAGTATTCACAAAGAAGAAGTTAATGTCAAGAGCAGAAACTATACCATGAAGTCCAAGGAACTGTCTGTTGATCTCAGAGATAGAATTGTGATGAGTCAGATATCTGGGGAATTTCTAGAGTGTTGAACGTCTCCAAGAGCACAGTGGTCTCCATCATTTGGGAAATGGAAGAAATATGGAACTAACTAGATTCTGCCTAAAGCTGGCCGTCCGATCAAACTGAGCAACCGGCCAAGAATGATCTTGGTCAGGGAGGTGACCAAGAACCAAATGATCACTCTAACAGAACTTCAGCGTTCCTTGGCTGAAATAGGAGAACCTGCCAGAAAAACAAGTCTCTACAGCAATTCACCAATCTGGGCTTAATGGGAGAGTAGCCAGACAGAAGCCCCACTTGAGAAAAAGGCACATGTCAGCACAGCTGGAGTTTGCAGAAAGACTGAGTGCATAAGCCAAAAGATTCTGTGATCTGATGAGACAAAAATGTAACTCTTTGGCCTTTAATGCCTAGCGCTATGTCTGGAGAAAAGCAGGCACAACCCATCACACGTCTAACCACATCCCTATTGTGAAGCATGGTGGTGGCAGCCTCATTCTATGGGGATGCTTTTCAGCAGCTGGGACAGGGAGACTGGTAAGGATAGAGGGAACAATGAATGGAGCCAAATACAGGCAATTCCTTGATGAGAACCTGTTTCAGAGTGCAAACGACCTTAGACTGGGGTGAAGATTTATTTTCCAACAGGACAATGACCCTAAGCATACAGCCAAAGGAACGCTGGAATGGCTGCAAAACAAGAATGTGTAAGTCCTTGAGTGGCCCAGCCAAAGCCCAGACTTGAACCCCATTGAAAATCTGTGGAACGACTTAAAGATTGCCACCTACTGTACGGGATGGTAAAAAATACCTCAAAAACAAAATATGTTTTGGAGGAACAAATTCATGCTAATTACCAGAAACAATAACCAAATTCACACTACTACCCTGAATTTCAAACAAAAACAAAAACCTGTACTCCTTCTGTCAGATTTAAATGTATATTCAGATCCCTACACAGGCTCAGGAACCTGGGAGGTGGGAACCTCTTCATTCAATACTCCCTAGAACATTTTGTCTGTAAAGTCCTGAAGATCCAGAAATCTGTTTGCCGCCTTCACAATGATGTCCAGCTTCTTCGATTTAAAAAGAAAATAGTTTGACTAGTGCAATTTATCCCTTGCGCTGTAAACTCCTCTTAAATTTATAAAATGGACGCCCAAGGAAACACAGAATTGAGATGCCTGATCTGAAATGTGAAGTCCACGTGTCTTCACTGTCAGTGTGTCAGGATCCTACTAGCTGAACAGCAGACTGTGGGACATCTACCACCATCCCCTCTACTTACTCCTTCAGATATTTTCACTGCCTCTAATATCACAGGAGGGGAGAACGGCTCATAATAATGTCTGGAACGGAGCAAATGGAATGGCATCAAACACATGGAAACCATGGAAACCATGTGTGTTTGATGCATTTAATAACATTCCACTAATGACGCTCCAGTCATTACCTTGAGTCCGTTCTCCCCAATTTAGCTGCCACCAACCTCCTGTGTTCCACATAGGAGATCTGCTGGATAGCCCTGATCCCAGCTACTACACCTCCTTCATCCTTACAGGGAACTCCGGGAACTCGGGAACGTGATTCCCATCACCATTACAGCAACATGCTTCATCCGACTCTTCAACTACCACGTATTTATTCCTTCGACAAACACTTGCCACCACGTGTCCAAACTTTTTACAATTGTACCTCTGCAGCGGCTTCTGTACAATATATGGTCTCACCTCATATCTCACATACCCAAGTTTTACATAAGACAGGAGAACCACTTCATCAAACAGTAAAACCGATAGGCTTCGCTCCTTCTTTCCGTCCATCATTCAATTCAAGCGACGTGCATTTACCATTTACCACTCCTGGAACGATATCCCTAAACCACACAGATGACACATTTAACCACACAGCCTATGTGACCAACGAGACACCAGAGATGACACATTTAACCACACAGCCTATGTGTCCAACGAGACACCAGCGATGACACATTTAACCACACAGCCTATGTGTCCAACGAGACACCAGCGATGACACATTTAACCACACAGCCTATGTGTCCAAGACACCAGAGATGACACATTTAACCACACAGCCTGTGTCCAACGAGACACCAGCGATGACACATTTAACCACACAGCCTGTGTCCAACGAGACACCAGCGATGACACATTTAACCACACAGCCTATGTGTCCAACGAGACACCAGCGATGACACATTTAACCACACAGCCTATGTGTCCAAGACACCAGAGATGACACATTTAACCACACAGCCTGTGTCCAACGAGACACCAGCGATGACACATTTAACCACACAGCCTGTGTCCAACGAGACACCAGCGATGACACATTTAACCACACAGCCTATGTGTCCAAGACACCAGAGATGACACATTTAACCACACAGCCTGTGTCCAACGAGACACCAGCGATGACACATTTAACCACACAGCCTGTGTCCAACGAGACACCAGCGATGACACATTTAAACACACAGCCTGTGTCCAACGAGACACCAGAGATGACACATTTAACCACAGCCTCTTTGTCCAACGAGACACCAGAGATGACACATTTAACCACACAGCCTATGTGTCCAAGACACCAGAGATGACACATTTAACCACAGCCTATGTGTCCAACGAGACACCAGCGATGACACATTTAACCACAGCCTATGTGTCCAACGAGACACCAGAGATGACACATTTAACCGGTGACCTACTCATATCTTTCCACATCATACGTCAACATTTTGTAGAGCCACAGAGTTTTCTCCTTTTGCGCTTTCAATACACAACATCATACCGCCCCTGGTCACTCTGACCGATTCCACTTTACCCAATTTGTCCTTCACCATCTTCGAGACTGCAAACGGGTCATCCAAAATAAAAACATCCTTGCCTATGAATCGCACTCCAACCATAAACTGCTGTTCATTTCAAATCTTACCCCTTTTTTTACTAAATTTTTCTTCACCATCGTCCACTCATTTTCAACAACAGTCCTCACACCGAGAGAATTGCACAAAACTTCCACCATTACTTCCAAGGCTCTTTCGTCTCTGACATGAACTGTCATCTGTGGGACCTTATATACACAGTTGGGTGCCTTTCCAAATCACGTCCAATCAATTGAATTTACCAGAGGTGTTCTCCGATCAAGTTGTAAAAACATCTCAAGGATGATCAATGGAAACAGGATGCAACCTGAGCTCAATTTCGAGTCTCATAGCAAATGGTCTGAATACTTATGTAAAATAAGGTATTTCCTGTTTATTTTATTTTTAAGAAATTTGCTAAAAATTCTAAAAAACTATTTTCGCTTTGTCCAAAGGGGGCATTGTGTGTAGATTGATGAGGAACATGTTTGATTTAATCCATTTTTAGAGAAAGGTAAAATGTGAAAACAGTCAAGGTGTCTGAATACTTTCCCAAATGCACTGTATAAAGTGGGTGAAACAATGTGTAAAAGTGATGAAAGTGTTCAGTGTTCCAGTGACTCTATGTACATAGGGCAGCAGTCTCTTAGGTGCAGGGTAGGGTACTGGGCCGAGGCTGGCTAGTGGGGACTACTGTCAGTCTAATGCCCTGGATATAGAAGCAGTCTCTTAGGTGCAGGGTAGGGTACTGGGCCGAGGCTGGCTAGTGGGGACTACTGTCAGTCTAATGGCCTGGATATAGAAGCTGTTTCTCAGTCTCTCAGCTTTGATGCACCTGTACTGTCTCCACCTTCTAGATGGTAGCGGGGTGAACAGTCCGTGGTTCAGGGGGGCCAAGCCAAATTGCTTCAGCCTCCTGAGGTCGAAGAGGTGTTATTGCGTCTTCTTCACCATGCTGTCTGTGTGAAGGGAACATTGCAAGCTGTCAGTGATGTGCTGGTCCGAGGAACTTGAAGCTTTTGACCCTCTCCACTGTGGCCTCGTCGATGTCTGCAGGATGAAGTTGGTGAAAGGGAAAAGGGGATACCTAATCAGTTGTACAACTGAATGCATTCAACTGAAAGGTGCCTTCTGCATTTAACCCAACCCCTCTGAATCAGAGAGGTGCGGGGGGGCTGCTGTAATCGACATCCACGGCATCAACATCCAGGGAACAGTGGCTTAACTGCCTTGCTCAGGGGGCAGAACAAAATATGTTTTACCTTGTCAGCTATGGGATTCAATTCAGCAACCTTTCAGTTACTGGCCCAATACTCCTACCCCGCCAGGCTACCTGCCACCCCCAAGAGCAACTGCAAATTTGCAGTGACTGTAGTAAAACCTTTATGACCTTTGATTACATGATTTTTGTAAGTTCATGCAGTCAACATGCAAGTCGGACAATTTTTTATCACCACAATGCAACACAATTTGAAAGGCAGTGAACAACGATGGTCACAAACTTGACTAAACTGATGCACTCGAACTTGCCATTTACGGTAGGCGGTTATTGGCGCTTCGGTCGACTCCAATAACATTTTGTATAAAAAGACCGGAAGTGACATCACCAAACGGAACTTGCTGAATCAAAACAATGGCCGACTGGAGCTAGCTAACGTTACGTTAAAAAAACAAACATGAATGCTAGTTTCAACTGTAGATAAACAGGTGCGCATTATTTTTTAAAGACGATGTCAGTGTTATGAGCAAATGATTCACTAGGTGTACTTTACGAGCAAGAAGCTAGCTGTTTGCGGCCTGCTTTGAGCGTCGCCATGAGTGATGTTGTCGAGAAGACTCTGTCTGCTCTCCCGAGCCTCCTTTCGCTAGACTCGCAGGCAGGAGCTGGGAAACTTTCTCCCTCCTCCAAATTAGGGAATCTGATCAAAGGAATCACCGAATTGACATCCAAACATGTGAGTACCGTAGCCAGTTCTCTTGCCAGTTGTCTTACACATTATGGTCAGCATCGATGCTGACAGCAGTAGCATAGCTAAAATTAGGTGGCTAGTTATCTGTACACTTTCGCTACAGTTGGTGGTGTATTAACTAGTGCCCACAGCTACCTGTCTAGCCACAATTAACCACCCTGAAACAAAACGAATTATTTACTAGTGTCCACTGATCCCCCAAATTCTATTCAACGTCAAGCCTATGCCGTATGCTTGAGACTGCGAGACTAATTGATGTTGATTTATTAGGATCCCCATATTAGTTGACGCTAAAACTTGGGTCTGACATAACGAAAAATACATTGCAGACAAAATACTTTACAATTTATATTAAACACATTGTGTGTCAGTCAGTTACACAAACATGTCTTTGCAGGACTTGACCATATGATTGGACAATAATCAAGATAAGATAAAACTAGATGATGCAGGACTTGACCATATGACTGGACAATAATCAAGATAAGATAAAACTAGATGATGCAGGACTTGCTTTGTGGAGTGTGGTGTCAAAAAAGCAGAGAATTTCTTTATTACAGACAAACCTCTCCCCATCTTTACAACCATTGACTCTATATGTTTTGACCATGACAGTTTACAATCTCAGGTCATTTAGTCTCTTCAACTTGTTCAACAGCTGAGGTCTAGCAGATTCAGCTGAGGTCTAGCACTTAAGGAATGATTTGTACTAAATACAATGGTCTTAGTTTTAGAGATGTTCAGGACCAGTTTATTACTGGCCACCCATTCCAATACAGACTGCAACTCTTTGTTAAGGGTTTCAGTGACCTCATTAGCTGTGGTTGCTGATGCGTATGTGGTTGAATCATCAGCATACATGGACACACATGCTTTGTTTAATGCCAGCGGCAGGTCATTGGAAAAATAGAAAAGAGTAGAACGCCTAGAGAGCTGCCCTGCGGTACACCAGACTTTACATGTTTGATATTAGAGAAGCTTCCATTAAAGAAAACCCTTTGAGTTCTATTAGATAGCTCTGAATTCACAGTATGGCAGAGGTTGAAAAGCCATAACGCATACATTTTCTCAACAACAGGTTATGGTCAGTAATATCAAAGGCTGCAATGAAATCGGTACAGCTCCCACAATCTTTATACATTTCTTTCAACCAATCATCAGTCATTTGTGACAGTGCAGTACATGTTGAGTGCCCTTCTCTGAAAGTCTATTAATTTGTTGACAGAAATAGCATTATATTTGGTCAACACACATTTTTTTCCAACAGTTTGCTAAGTGGGGAGGCAGGGTAGCCTAGTGGTTAGAGCGTTGGACTAGTAACCGAAAGGTTTCATGTTCAAATCCCCGAGCTGACAAGGTACAAATATGTTGTTCTGCCTCTGAACAGGCAGTTAACCCACTGTTCCTAGGCCGTCATTGAAAATAAGAATTTGTTCTTAACTGACTTGCCTAGTTAAATAAAGGTAAAATTAAAAATACAAATTTAAAAGAGCTGGCAGCAAGATGATAGGTCTGCTGTTAGAAACAGTAAAGGCCACTATACCACTCTTGGGTAAAGGAATGACTTTAGATTCCCTCCAGGCCTGAGAACAAAGACGTTCCTCTAGGCTCAGATTAAAGATATGAAAGATAGGAGTGGCTATAGAGTCAGCTACCATCCTCAGTAGGAGTGGCTATAGAGTCAGCTACCATCCTCAGTAGGAGTGGCTATAGAGTCAGCTACCATCCTCAGTAGGAGTGGCTATAGAGTCAGCTACCATCCTCAGTAGGAGTGGCTATAGAGTCAGCTACCATCCTCAGTAGGAGTGGCTATAGAGTCAGCTACCATCCTCAGTAGGAGTGGCTATAGAGTCAGCTACCATCCTCAGTAGGAGTGGCTATAGAGTCAGCTACCATCCTCAGTAGGAGTGGCTATAGAGTCAGCTACCATCCTCAGTAGGAGTGGCTATAGAGTCAGCTACCATCCTCAGTAGGAGTGGCTATAGAGTCAGCTACCATCCTCAGTAGCTTTCCATCTAAGTTGTCAACGCCAGGAGGTTTGTCATTATTGATTGATAACAATACATTTTCCACCTCTCACACTAACTTTACAAAATTCAAACTTGGAATGCTTTTCTTTCATATTTTTTTATTATTATGCTGGAGTACGATGGCTCACTGTTCATTGTTGGCATTTCCTGCCTAAGTTTGCCCACTTTGCCAATGAAATAATCATTAAAATAATTGTCACCATCAAATGGTTTTGTGATGAATAAGCCAACTGATATCGATCAAAGATGGAGTTGAATTTGTCTTTCTGCCTATAATTTCATTTAAAATACTCAAGTCTTTTTCCATCAATCTTTATATCATTGATCTTGGCTTCATAATAAAGTTTATTATTTTTGTTGAGTTTAGTCACATCATTTCTCAATTTGTAGTAAGTCAGCCAGTCAGATGTGTAGCCAGACTTATTAGCCACTCCTTTTGCCACATCTCTTTCAATCATACAGTTTTTCAATTCCTCATCAATCCATGGAGCCTTAACAGTTCTAACAGTCAGTTTCTTAAATTTATTTATATAGCCCTTTGTACATCAGCTGATATCTCAAAGTGCTGTACAGAAACCCAGCCCAAAACCCCAAACAGCAAGCAATGCAGGTGTAGAAGCACAGTGGCTAGGAAAAACTCCCTAGAAAGGCCGAAACCTAGAGAGGAACCAGGCTATGAGGGGTGGCCAGTCCTCTTCTGGCTGTGCCGGGTGGAGATTATAACAGAACATGGCCAAGATGTTCAAATGTTCATAAATGACCAGCATGGTCCAATAATAACAGAACAGAACAGTTGAAACTGGAGCAGCAGCACGGCCAGGTGGACTGGGGACAGCAAGGAGTCATCATGTCAGGTAGTCCTGAGGCATGGTCCTAGGGCTCAGGTCCTCCGAGAGAGAGAAAGAAAGAGAGAATTAGAGAGAGCACACTTAAATTCACACAGGACACCGAATAGGACAGGAGAAGTACTCCAGATATAACAAACTGACCCTAGCCCCCCGACACACAAACTACTGCAGCATTAATACTGGAGGCTGAGACAGGAGGGTGGATGTCATAAGGTGAAAGCACCAATTTGTAAGTCGCTCTGGATAAGAGCGTCTGCTAAATGACTTAAATGTAAATGTAATGAGACACTGGCCCCATCCGAGGACACCCCCGGACAGGGCCAAACAGGAAGGATATAACCCTTCAGGATATACACTGATGCATATATTAATATGGGCTATTTTTTCAGCCCTTTCCTGTGTAGCTTATCAGAGATAATATGGAAAAGAGCAAACAAAGACCAGAGCCTATGCAGGCCCCACTACACCTGACCCTCAACTCTATACAAACATTCCCCTTGTCTTTATTTCCAGGAGGAAGAAAAACTTATTAAAAAGGAACTGGAGTCTATCAAGGAGCAGGTAGCGTCTCCCAACACCACCATGGTAAGTCTCACTTCGTCTCCCCTTCACACAGAGCAACACAAAGAGAGAGAGAGGCATTGCAATGTGTCCGTAAAAACGCTGACACTCACTTTGTTTTCAACGACATGAATCTGTCATCACTGAGGCAGATTTATCGATGTGTTTACTTGTATTATATGCGGAGTGTGTTACCCTGGCAACGGCTTTCTTAAGAATTGCACCAGAGGGGAACCAAAACACGGTATTTTAACACTGTTGAATATTTGGACATATATTTGGACATTCTTCTCAGTCAAATGGTTGCCACGTGAAGTAACGTTGACGTATGATAATGTAATTTCAGCGTCAGATGAAGGAAATAATGGTGAGAGCCATCTACTGTGAGATGCTGGGTTACCAGGCGTCCTTCAGTTACATTCACGCCATCAAGCTGGCCCAGCAGGGCAGTGTCCTGGAGAAGAGAGTGGGTACGTTCCATACACATACACATTCATAGGATGGGTACGTTCCATACACATACACATTCATAGGATGGGTACGTTCCATAGAGACACACATTCATAGGATGGGTACGTTCCATAGAGACACATTCATAGGATGGGTACGTTCCATAGAGACACACATTCATAGGATGGGTACGTTCCATAGAGACACACATTCATAGGATGGGTACGTTCCATAGAGACACACATTCATAGGATGGGTACGTTCCATAGAGACACACATTCATAGGATGGGTACGTTCCATAGAGACACACATTCATAGGATGGGTACGTTCCATAGAGACACACATTCATAGGATGGGTACGTTCCATAGACACACACATTCATAGGATGGGTACGTTCCATACACATTCATAGGATGGGTACGTTCCATAGAGACACACATTCATAGGATGGGTACGTTCCATAGAGACACACATTCAGAGGATGGGTACGTTCCATAGAGACACACATTCATAGGATGGGTACGTTCCATAGAGACACACATTCATAGGATGGGTACGTTCCATAGAGACACACATTCATAGGATGGGTACGTTCCATAGAGACACACATTCATAGGATGGGTACGTTCCATAGACACACACATTCATAGGATGGGTACGTTCCATACACATTCATAGGATGGGTACGTTCCATAGAGACACACATTCATAGGATGGGTACGTTCCATAGAGACACACATTCAGAGGATGGGTACGTTCCATAGAGACACACATTCATAGGATGGGTACGTTCCATAGAGACACACATTCATAGGATGGGTACGTTCCATAGAGACACACATTCATAGGATGGGTACGTTCCATACACATTCATAGGATGGGTACGTTCCATACACATTCATAGGATGGGTACGTTCCATACACATACACATTCATAGGATGGGTACGTTCCATAGAGACACACATTCATAGGATGGGTACGTTCCATAGAGACACACATTCATAGGATGGGTACGTTCCATAGAGACACACATTCATAGGATGGGTACGTTCCATACACATACACATTCATAGGATGGGTACGTTCCACACACATTCATAGGATGGGTACGTTCCATAGAGACACACATTCATAGGATGGGTACGTTCCATACACATTCATAGGATGGGTACGTTCCATAGAGACACACATTCATAGGATGGGTACGTTCCATAGAGACACACATTCATAGGATGGGTACGTTCCATAGACACACACATTCATAGGATGGGTACGTTCCATACACATTCATAGGATGGGTACGTTCCATAGACACACACAGGATGGGTATGTTCCATAGAGATACACATTCATAGGATGGGTACGTTCCATAGAGACACACATTCATAGGATGGGTACGTTCCATACACATTCATAGGATGGGTACGTTCCATACACATTCATAGGATGGGTACGTTCCATAGACACACACAGGATGGGTACGTTCCATAGAGACACACATTCATAGGATGGGTACGTTCCATAGAGACACACATTCATAGGATGGGTACGTTCCATAGAGACACACATTCATAGGATGGGTACGTTCCATACACATTCATAGGATGGGTACGTTCCATAGACACACACAGGATGGGTACGTTCCATAGAGATACACATTCATAGGATGGGTACGTTCCATAGAGACACACATTCATAGGATGGGTACGTTCCATACACATTCATAGGATGGGTACGTTCCATACACATTCATAGGATGGGTACGTTCCATAGACATACAGGTACCAGTCAAAAGTTTGAACACACCTACTTATTCAAGGGTTTTTCTTTATTTTTACTATTTTCTACATTGTAGAGTAATAGTGAAGACATCAAAACTATGAAATAACACATGGAATCATGTAGTAACCAAAAAAGTGTTAAACAAATGTAAATATATTTTATATTTAAGATTATTCAAAGTAGCCACCCGTTGCCTTGATGACAGCTTTGCACACTCTTGGCATTCTCTCAACCAGCTTCACCTTAAATGCTTTTCCAACAGTCTTGAAGGAGTTCCCACATATGCTGAGCACGTGTTGGCTGCTGTCGTTTCTCTTTGCTTATTTGAACTGTTCTTGTCATAATATGGACTTGGTTGTTTACCAAATAGGGCTATCTTCTGCATACCACCCCTACATTGTCACCACACAACTGATTGGCTCAAACGCATTAAGAAGGAAAGAAATTCCACAAATTAACTTTGGAAATGGCACACGTGTTAATTGAAATGCATTCCAGGTGACTACCTCATGAAGCTGGTTGAGAGAATGCTAAGAGTGTGCAAATCTGTCATTTAAGGCAAAAGGATGGCTACTTTGAAGAATCTCAAATATAAAATATATTTAGATTTGTTTAACACTTTTTTGGTTACTACATGATTCCATATGTGTTATTTCATAGTTTTAATGTCTTCACTATTCTACAATGTAGAAAATTTGTAAAAAATAAAGAAAAGCCCCGTGAATGAGTAGGTGTGTCCAAACTTTTTACTGGTACTGTACATATTCATAGGATGGGTATGTTCCATAGACATACATATTCATAGGATGTTATGTGTTCATATGATATTTATATAAATAATCGGTATGATATATTCTCCTGGAATGACTTACCATTTTATCATTTTGATTTGGTAACGATTCAGAAAGCCTAGCTTTACTGTAACACATTTTGATTAAAATTCAAACGATTTAATTTTTTTCTCCTAATGTGTCCAATAGCTCTGTTGATTTAATCTGTGTCTCCAGGTTACCTCGCTGTATCCTTGTTCCTTAATGAAACCGATGAGTTTCTGCTACTCCTGGTGAACACAGTCCTAAAGGTGCATTTTCAACCCTGATTTTGTTGTCCTTGGGTTTCCTCATGCAGTAGTTGAATGAATATTGCAAGACGTTGTTGTTGTTTTATAGACTTGGTGGTGGTGTTGTTTTGACAGGATCTGCAGAGTACCAACCTGATCGAGGTGTGCATGGCTCTAACTGTCGTCAGTCAGATGTTTCCCAAAGATATGATACCTGCCATTCTACCGGTGGTGGAGGAGAAACTCACACATCCAAAGTAAGGACTTGAATATTACATACAGATCCTTATACTTTGCTCAGTCTCACTTTATGGGCAAATGTGACTTAAAGTGCAGGTGAGTGAGTCATTCGTTTTGGTGTGTAATCTCTGTAGGCATTGAACCCACAACATCGCTGTTGCTTGTGTTATGACAATGCTCCGATGTAGGGCCTTTTACCCATTTTCAGAAACCTTTTTTTTTTTTGTGTGGGGGGGGTCTGAAACTTAATGTCCTCAGAGAGGCAATACATCTTGCAGCAGTCATAAAACATGTTAACAAACAAACAAAATGTTAAATAAATAGCAAAGGATATTTACAATCAAATAGGCGGTAGGGTAAGTGCAGTTTCACAGTGCTAAGAGCAATTAGGACCAACTTTTATCTGTCCACAGGGAGATCATCCGGAGGAAAGCAGTCCTGGCTCTGTACAAGTTCTACCTGATCGCACCTAACCAGGTGCAACACATCCACAGCAAGTTTAGGAAGGCCCTGTGTGACAAAGACCCCGGAGTCATGACAGCCTCTCTACACATCTACCTACAGCTCATCAAGGTACATCCTGTCATAATGGCATCATTTCTTCATCCATATCACTGGGGAAAAAAACACTTGAGATAACTAGGCTCCCGAGTGGCACAGCGGTCTAAGGCACTGCATCTCAGTGCAAGAGGTCATCACTACAGTCCCTGGTTTGAATCCAGGCTGTATCACATCCGGCTGTGATTGGGAGTCCCATAGGGCCGCGCACAATTGGCCCAGCGGGTTTGGCCGGGGTAGGCTGTCATTTGTAAATAAGAATGTGTTCTTACATGTTCTTAACTGACTTGCCTAGTTAAATATAAAAACTAAAAACTTGGGTAATCAAATAGATTAACAGTGGAATTGTTCTACCAATTCATTTTCACATTGATTACATAAATCACAAACATTGTGTTTTTAGTTGTGCCACGTAAGTATAGACTATACTAGCCAATGTGGTATCCTATAAGACTATAAGCATCTTGCTGTTTCCCCAACGTCTCCAGGAGAACCCAGAGAGTTATAAGGATCTGACCGGGAGCATGGTGACCATCCTGAGGCAGGTGGTTGGAGGTAAACTCCCCCTGGACTTCAACTACCACAGTGTTCCTGCTCCCTGGCTTCAGATACAGCTGCTCAGGATACTGGCCTACCTGGGGAAGGAAGACCAGGGGTACAGTAATATATCATATCATTCTAGATCTGTCCGTCCACACCTCCCCCTTCACATTCTGGTGTCACCTGATTGAGTAGAACTGATTGATAAGAAGCACTTGGTATGGAGATTGTCCATTAAGCTTTTTCGTTCAGCTGTTTTCTGGGAGACTTGCCCTATAATCGTTGTCTATTTAGGTGAGAGTTTGTTGTAGTCTCAGATGGGCAACTCCGTTTTCTAACTTAAGATGTTCCTCTGGGTTTTTACAGCACTAGTGAGATGATGTATGATGTACTGGAGGAGTCGTTAAGAAGAGCAGAGATGAATCACAACATTACTTACGGTACGGTATTACTTAAGCTGTCCTCTATAAGAGTTGTCAGAACACATCTGCACAGACATTGTTGCACCCCCCCATTCTTTTGGTTGAACTTCCTTGTTATTTTTCAGCCATTTTATTTGAGTGTGTGAAGACCATCTATACAGTTCATCCAAAGTCACAACTGTTGGAGAAAGCAGCAGAATGTATCGGGAACTTTGTCCTATCGCCTAAGATCAACCTCAAATATCTGGGTAAGATCCCACCCTGTTCAGTGTGGTCAGAAGTTGGGCCTAATCCTTTTTTTACATGATGTTAATAGTGATCATAGGACATCCATTAAAACCAGTTTACAAACCACAACTGTTTTGTACTTCAGTTGTATTGACGTAATTGAAAGAACTTGCCTGCTGGACACTCCTATGGTGAGTAATACGTGTGTGTGTGTGTGTGTGTGTGTGTGTGTGTGTGTGATCTCAGGTCTGAAGGCTCTGACGTACGTGGTGCAGCAGGATGCTAACCTGGCCCTGCCTCACCAGATGACCATCATAGAGTGTCTGGACCACTCTGACGTCATCATTAAGCGCGAGGTGAGTCATCATGGTTTCTGGACCACTCTGACATCATCATTAAGCGCGAGGTCAGTCATAGTGTATGGACCACTCTGACATAATCATTAAGTGCAAGATCAGTCATCATAGTGTCTGGACCACTCTGACGTCATCATTAAGCGTGAGGTCAGTCATCATAGTGTATGGACCACTCTGACATCATCATTAAGCGCGAGGTCAGTCATCATAGTGTATGGACCACTCTGACATAATCATTAAGTGCAAGATCAGTCATCATAGTGTCTGGACCACTCTGACATCATTAAGCTCAAGGTGAGTCATCATATGTCTGGACCATTCTGACATAATCTTTAAGCGCGAGGTCCGTCGTCATAGTGTCTGGACCACTCTGACATCATCATTAAACGTGAGGTGAGTGAGGCGGGAGATGCCATGGTGTGGCAGGGCTTTGGAATTTACTGTACTCATAGGTGGGGTTGCAAAATTCTAAACGTTATTCCCAAAGTTCCAAGGTTTTCAATAGATCCCAGTTGGAGGATTCCCGGAATAAGTAGTGAGTGAACTTGGAATCCTCCTACCGGGATTTATGGGGAAAAAAACCTGGGAACTTTGGTAACGTTTCCAGAATTTAACAACCCTTCTTGACGTGTCAATCAGTATGCCCCCCTTCCCCTCCTCTCCCCAACAGACACTAGAGTTACTCTTCCGCATCACCAATGCCCAGAACGTTACAGTGATCGTCGAGAAGATGCTTGAGTTCCTCAGGCTGACCTGTGACGACTACAGCACTATAGACCTCGTGGGGAAAGTAGCAGAACTAGCTGAAAAATATCCTTTCATTATTGAGTCTTGACCATGGGAACTGACTGTGGGAACATCATGCTATGGAAATGGGTTTACGTAGAACTAGCTAGTAGCTACAATCAAAGGCGCTCATGATATTTCTGTTGGGTTTCTCTCTGTTGATTGCAGGCCTGGCTAACAAGTGTATCAGTGAGATCTGGAGAAACCTAGAACTGCTGGACCTGAGACTATGATGATGATGGGACAGACAGTTTTGTATCTGTTCTTTTTTTTTTGTGTAATTGTACCCTATTTTTCTCCCCGATTTCATGATATCCAATTGCGATCCAATTACGATCTTGTTTCATCTCCCGGGCACGGGAGAGGTGAAGGTCGAGTCATGCGTCATCCAAAAACATAACTCTCAAGCTGCGCTTCTTAACACCCTCTCACTTAACCCGGAAGCCAGCCTCCCCAATTTGTTAGAGGGAACACCGTTCCCTCCTCCTCCTGGGATTGAACCGCAGGCTGTAGTGATGTCTCAAGCCCTGCGCCACTCGGGAGGCCAGCTTGTATCTGTTATTCATGGCCCCAATCCCAATGGTCTGTTGTTCCTATAAACACTCTACGTATGCCCCAGACAATGTCTGGTTCATCCAGACTATGAACTCTGTGTTCTCTCTGGGGGGAGACGTGATGCAGCCTGACATCCCTAACAACTTCCTGAGACTACTGGCTGAAGGTAAATCAACCAATGGACACGCTGAACCTGGTTCGTTGTGGTTTCAGGTGGTACTAGTGATTGACATGAATTCCATTTATGTCAGGTTGAGGTCTTGTCCATTTCAATTCAGGAAGCAAACTGACATTTACGTTTTTCACTTTAAAAAATTTAGGAAAATTAGAATTAAAATGTGAGTTTACTTCCCAAATTGCCTTAATGGAATGGAATTGACCCCATCCATGGTTTACATGCCGTAATGAATTCCAGGTGATAATGCCTGCCTCTGCTGCTCCAGGTGTTGATAATGTGGAGGACAGGCAGCTGAGGCTATTTGCTGTGGACTCCTACGTGTCCTTACTACAGGGGGAGACGGCCAAGCTGCCCCAACGCTTCCTACAGGTCATCAGCTGGGTCAGTTCACTGTCCTGTCCTGGATACTGCTAAAATGATTTAACTCTGTTTCCAGTTTCAATGGATGACATTTAAAGAGCCATTTTATTTAGATTGTTTCTTAAATGAAGCAGGGTTGTTATTTATTCCTGACATCAACATTCAAATAGACTTACCCCAAACCACAGAAATGTAACTTCCTGATCACCTCTGGGATTTTCCCTGGTCCCTACTGTAGGTGCTGGGTGAGTATTCCTACCTGAGAGAGGAGGAATCAGACCCGGGCAGCGTGATGAGACTGCTGGCCAGACTACTGGACCAGAGACACACCTCCACTGAGACCAGGAGCTGGGTACTGGGGGCCATGACCAAGCTGTGCTCCAGCCCAGTGTCTGTGGCCCTAGCCAAGGATGTGTGTGAGAGGTACTTGTCTTCCCTGTGTCCTAACATTCCACTCGGTGTCACATTTTGAGATTTTAGTCATTTAGCAGACGCTCTTATCCAGAGCGACTTACATGAGCAATTAGGATCACGTGCCTTGCTCAAGGGCACATCCATGTTTTTTTGTGTTTTTTTTTATTTACCTTGTCGGCTCAGGGATTCGAACCAGCGACCTTTTGGTTACTGGCCCCACGCTCTAATTTCTAGGCTACCTGCCACCTTTATATGACACAGAGTAGGAGTAGGATGTTAGCACATAACCGGGCTGAATTTCAGGCTTATTTCCTACACTCACACTTCTCACTAGCTGGTTTTGCTTGTAGTGGATCTTCTGAAGATGTCAGAAGATTCTTGTGATGTGTATATTTTTTACCTGCTTTAGATGAATGCGCTAACTAAGTCTGTAATTTGATGTAAATGCAGGTACTCTGGGTCTCTGAATACGGTGCTCCGGCAAAAGGCCCAGGAACTGATGATCCTTAGCCAGGATACAAAGCTACGAGCCAGGGTACTGCCAGCCGAGGGCAGGCTAGAAAGCCTGGAGGTACACTGCCATCTATTGGCAAAACTTGCACTGCTACCCCACGGAACGTCATTGGCTCTATAAAACAAAATGTTTATCCTCTTTATTTAAACTTTATTCAACCAGGTTGTCTCTCTGGCCAAGAGCAGACATCCCAATGTATTGAACTACTTTAATATTTGCAGTTGATCTAATCATTTCCTGTCTGAGTGGTGCATCATTTCCTGTCTGAGTTGGCTGTGGTGTTGTTTCATTCCTCAGGTAGACTCGTCCCTGTCCTTCCTGGATGGCTATGTGTCGGAGGCGTTGGCTGCTGGGGCAGCTCCTTACAAATCTCCTCATCAGAGGCAGGAGGACCTGGTCCAGGAGAAAGGTAACAAGTTGACATCCTCCACTTTTGTTGTTTTACTATGAAAAATTTGCAATTATTTATAATTTTTATAATTACTTCCTGTGATCACATGTTGGTAAAATAGCTGGCTGTGACTGGCTGACTGGCTGACTGACTGGCTGACTGTGACTGGCTGACTGGACTGGCTGACTGACTGGCTGACTGACTGTGACTGGCTGACTGGTGACTGACTGGCTGGCTGGCTGACTGTGGCTGACTGGCTGGCTGACTGTGGCTGACTGGCTGGCTGGCTGACTGTGACTGGCTGGCTGACTGACTGTGACTGGCTGACTGTGACTGACTGATTGGCTGACTGACTGACTGACTGATTGGCTGGCTGACTGTGACTGGCTGGCTGGCTGACTGACTGTGACTGACTGTGACTGGCTGCCTGACTGGCTGTGACTGGCTGACTGTGGCTCGCTGGCTGACTGGCTCACTGGCTGGCTGACCGACTGACTGACTGGCTGGCTGGCTGACTGACTAAGTCGCTTTGGAAAAGTGTCTGCTAAATGGAGTGTGTGTATATCAATAGTTTCATGCTGTTTCGTTTTTTGACACAAAAGACATTTCACTACCCAGACGCATCAAATCCAGTCCATTTAACCCTCTACATATTCATTGTTATTGTCTGGTGTTTTTTAACATGGCTGCTGGTAAAAATGGCTGCTGGTAACATTGGCTGCTGGTAACATTGGCTGCTGGTAACAATGGCTGCTGTATGACAAATGACTTCTCTTGGGAAGACACTTTATGTATCCTCTTCTCTTTCTCAGCTCTGAGCCTGGAGCCCTATGGTCTGTCCCTGCCAGTCAGTCTGTCGTCCTGCAGCATCACAGACAGACGGTCTCCTACTCTGCTCTCCATGAGCTCCGGCCTGTCTGGAAACAGCACTGAGCTATCTCACCAAGAAGGGTATGTTCTCATCCCTCTCACAGTGTCCACTAATGATGATGAAATAAGACAACTGAATTTGGCTTCAACTATGCAAAAAAAACACAAGTCTCTATGGTTGTCAGTGTGTAGCTCAGACGGACTAACTCACCTTCGGGGCTTTGGGTTATATTAGTACCCCATGTTATTTTAACCAATAAGTAGCATATACACTGAGTCTACAAAATATTAGGAACACCACCTTCCGCTCTCTGAACAGCCTCAATTTGCCGGGGTCATGAACTCTACAAGATGTCGAAAGCCACTGGGATAGTGGCCCATGTTGACTCCAGTGCTTCCCACAGTTGTGTCAAGTTGGCTGGATGTCCTCTGGTTGGTGACCCATTCTTGATACACACGGAAAACTGTTGAGCGTGAAAAACCCCAGCAGCGTTGCAGTTCTTGACTATAGAATATTGATGATTTGTTAAAGTAGTAAAGTCTGTTTCCTTACCTCAGACTGCACACCCTCTTCTCTCATCAAGTGATCATATTTACACCCGTCAGACTATTCTCAATTTAATCTTGTATGTAAAATTAGTTCCGATTTTTTTTTTAGAATGGCCCATTTTATGAAATGTACAGGAACAGGAACAGGGGGAAAAGCAATGTCGTCTTTATGAACATGAATAGCGAGTGGAGGCCTCGCTCTTTCCCACCGGTCCGTTTGTAGGCTACTTTGGTTTTATAGCGGAGCATGTGCTTAATATGAGCTGAGAAATAAATACAATAAAACCCTTATTTCACTCCACGACCCAACCCCTTTTTGAAGAGGATGCACTCGCTGGCGCGACAGGTGATATTTCGCCCCAAACTCTGTATACCATGGGCTCTCAAACCTTTTTCCTGCAGCTACCCAGTGCTTAACTTGAGAAACCCAAGTGAAATCTGTTCGAGAACATGTTTTAACAAAACATAACATATTTCACTAAGATAAAACTGAGGAGCATGTGCTTAATATGAGCAGCTGAGAAATAAATAGAATAAAACCTTTATTTCACTCAACGACCCAACCCCCTTTTTTATGAAGAGGATGCTCTCGCCGGCGCAACATGCTCAACCGTTTTATCTCACTAAAACTGTTGACAAGCCCGTCTGCGCGCTCTAGAAAGGAATGGAGGGGAGAGAGGAGGTGATTGAAAAGCATGGTGGTGAGGTATTCTGGAGCTAAAGGTAACGTGTCACCCAATTTAATTATTAAAAACAATTCATTTTACCCGGCTATTCAACATCAAGTACAGAAATTCACTTTAATTGTAGGCCAACTCCTGTAAACCGCCCTGCACAATCAAAGAACCAACAGCATCGCTTTGTATGTATGTACAAGATACGTTCTACAATTAGTTTAATTTTGGATTATAGGCTAAACCAAGTACCAAAGACATCTTGAGTCAGGTTTGTGTAATATGCGCTTAGGCTATTTATGGTATAAAAGGCACAATCATAATATTTGGACTCGGGCTCTTAAGCCTATGCATCAGCTCTAATATGGTTGTTTTGAGTTAATCGATCACCTTTAGAAAGCGCTGTCCATTTCGTTGTTGTTAGGCTTTGAAACAACATCCACAATAATCATGTTTTACATTGTTTCAACCTGCTGTTGAACTTCTTTCTTCAAATTGATCATCACAGTGAGGTGAGTTTTAAATGTAAGATAGGCCAACTGTTTTAATGATGAGTTTTAGATGTGATGTTCGATTGCATTTCCACTTATGTCAGAGTGGTTAGAGGGACAATAGAGCCCTGAGTACCAGGCCATTATGACCTGATGGAGGGACAATAGAGCCCTCAGTACCAGGCCATTAGGGCCTTATGGAGGGACAGTAGAGCCCTGAGTACCAGGCCATTAGGACCTGATGGAGGGACAGTAGAGCCCTGAGTACCAGGCCTTTAGGACCTGATGGAGGGACAGTAGAGCCCTGAGTACCAGGCCATTAGGACCTGATGGAGGGACAGTAGAGCCCTGAGTACCAGGCCTTTATGACCTGATGGAGGGACAGTAGAGCCCTGAGTACCAGGCCTTTATGACCTGATGGAGGGACAGTAGAGCCCTGAGTACCAGGCCATTAGGACCTGATGGAGGGACAGTAGAGCCCTGAGTACCAGGCCATTAGAACCTGATGGAGGGACAGTAGAGCCCTGAGTACCAGGCCATTCGGACCTGATGGAGGGACAGCAGAGCCCTGAGTACCAGGCCATTAGGACCTGATGGAGGGACAGCAGAGCCCTGAGTACCAGGCCATTAGGACCTGATGGAGGGACAGCAGAGCCCTGAGTACCAGGCCATTAGGACCTGATGGAGGGACAGCAGAGCCCTGAGTACCAGGCCTTTAGGACCTGATGGAGGGACAGTAGAGCCCTGAGTACCAGGCCATTAGGACCTGATGGAGGGACAGTAGAGCCCTGAGTACCAGGCCTTTATGACCTGATGGAGGGACAGTAGAGCCCTGAGTACCAGGCCCCTGATGGAGGGACAGCAGACCAGGCCATTAGGACCTGATGGAGGGACAGTAGAGCCCTGAGTTCCAGGCCATTAGGACCTGATGGAGGGACAGTAGAGCCCTGAGTACCAGGCCTTTATGACCTGATGGAGGGACAGTAGAGCCCTGAGTACCAGGCCATTAGGACCTGATGGAGGGACAGTAGAGCCCTGAGTACCAGGCCATTAGGACCTGATGGAGGGACAGTAGAGCCCTGAGTACCAGGCCTTTATGACCTGATGGAGGGACAGTAGAGCCCTGAGTACCAGGCCTTTATGACCTGATGGAGGGACAGTAGAGCCCTGAGTACCAGGCCATTAGGACCTGATGGAGGGACAGTAGAGCCCTGAGTACCAGGCCATTAGGACCTGATGGAGGGACAGTAGAGCCCTGAGTACCATGACCTGATGGTCATAATGGTCACCGCAATAGCCCTAGACTCAGTGTATAATGAGAACAGTATTGGTCCAAGAACAGAGCCTTGAGGAACGTCGACATTTACCGTAGATTGTCAGAGGAATTTAAACCAGACTGATGACATGTTCTTTGACATAATCTTGTAGAAGACCCAGGTTAGTATCCCAATGTTATTTCAGCTCTACCACTCTGAAGTTGGAGGGGGTGAAGAGGGTGTGGGGGAAGGACGGGTACCTGGCCCAGCAGCAGAGTGCAGGTGAGACCCCAACCCCCCTAGTGGAGCTGCCCAGTCCCCTGCTGTCCCCTCAGAGCCCACCCTCCCAGACACAGAAACCCTCCTCTGGACTTGAGCCTGACCAGGAGAAACGGCAGCTGGCCTCGTCGCTCTTTGTTGGCCTGGGGTCCCACAACTCTGTGTGTCTGGTGAGATTACCTTCTACTGTTTGGTTGTTCATTAAGCATTGCCAATCAGCCAATCAATCAAATGTATTTAAGTCATTATTTAAGCCCTTTTACATCAATAGTTGTCAAAGTGCTTTACAGTAACCTGGCCTAGACTTCAAAGCAGAAACATACAGGTGCTTTAGCTATCAGCTCACGCTGGAGTACTGTGTTTTATTTTTTATTTAACCTTTATTTAACTAGGTAAGTCAGTTAAGAACAAATTTTTATTTGTTGCCTGAGTGCTGTCGGATGTTTGCCTGAGTGCTGTCGGATGTTTGCCTGAGTGCTGTCGGATGTTTGCCCGAGTGCTGTCGGATATCAGCTTGTGCTGTTAAATATCGGCTGGTACTCTCCCCAACAGATGGGCCGAGCCGAGACGGCGCCCCGACACTTCAGAAGGAAACCCAGAGGGGAGTCATCATCAGGCGCCAGCGAAGGCTCCTCTGACTCCTCCCACTCGTCTCGCAGCGCTGCCGTTGACAACCTTCTGCTTAGCAACCTACTGGACTCGACCACTGTGGCCTCAGAGGGGGGTTCTGCTACCACCACCACACCTCGACAGACCTCCCAGAGAACACTGGACCATACCACTAGCAACGGTAACCCCTATGTAGAGGGGACGGAGCAGAGAGTAGAGGCAGGAGGACCTCTCTCTCTGATCAGGGGAAATGGCATGGTGGCTGTTGTACCGCCCACACACACACAGACAGACCCACAAACACAACAAGATCTACACCCAGCTCCAGCACTAGAGAGACCCAGGGACCTCTCTCTCACCTCCCACCTGCCAGCAGAGCTCTCTGGGCTGGCCCGCTCTGAGTTCACCCCCCTCTGCTCGGACCAGGACTCCAGCCTGGCTCTGTCAGCCTGTAGAGTGTATAAAGAGGATGCCTTAGTGTTGCTGGTCTTCATTTCCAACAACAATGACTCAGCGCTCCACCAGATGGCACTGCAACTCACCTGCAAAGAACTGGAGGTATATATTTTTCAGACTGGCCTTAACAACAAAGTTCCCTTGTCTTTTTCAGAAATCCTGGTTGGAAGATCCCGGAATCAAGACAGAAACACCAGGGATCCTCCAACCGGGATTTAGAAAAACCACAGATCTTTGTGAAAGTTTCAGGAATTTTTGCAGCCTGTAAATCATGTCAAACTGATTACTCCATCATGTTGTTTTCCCCCTCAGATCTCCTGTATCTCAGGTAGTCCGTTGAAGGAGGTTAAGGGTCACAGTGTGTCGGTTTGTCTGCACACTGTTGTCATGAAGAGAGCCTCAGTCCAGGTGGAGCTGGCTGGGTTACTGTCCTACCAGAGACCCCTGGGCCAGCCCCAGGCAGCACAGTTCTCACTGAGCCTCTCTCTGAAACACTTCCTCAGGTAAAACTAATGCTATCTGTAACTATCAGCACTGTCTTACAGGTTACCCTGGATCCTAACCTCTCATGGACAGACTATGTGAACAGGAACTGTACTGTAGAGCTGTCATAATGCAACAACAAAGTGTTTTACAGGTTACCCTGGATCCTAACCTCTCATGGGCAGACTATGTGAACAGGAATGGTACTGTAGAGCTGTCATAATGCAACAACAAAGTGTTTTACAGGTTACCCTGGATCCTAACCTCTCATGGACAGACTATGTGAACAGGAATGGTACTGTAGAGCTGTCATAATGCAACAACAAAGTGTTTTACAGGTTACCCTGGATCCTAACCTCTCATGGACAGACTATGTGAACAGGAATGGTACTGTAGAGCTGTCATAATGCAACAGCGAAGTAAGAAAACATTTTAGCGAATATAACGACAGGGATACGTGAGAACTAGCAGCATTAGTTCCGGTGCTTTGGACAAATCACGATTTCTCAGGTGTTGGCATCTTTTGAATTTCTGAAGCGGAGGGGACAGTTGGGCCCATAGACTTGTCCGTAACTTGTAAAGAGAGAGAGGTCGGAGCACTTTGTTCTGGTTCCGATCCTAGTTCTATCTCTCCTCTTAACACGTATGGACCTAGAACTTAATGGAGCATCTGACCAATAACATGAGACTTTTTAGTCCTGGGTTAACTGGTCAACTCCTACTTCACAGGTCCACTCCTACTCCATTTTCACAGGTCAACTCCTACTTCACAGGTCAACTCCATCTTCACAGGTCAACTCCTACTTCACAGGTCAACTCTTACTTCACAGGTCAACTCCTGCCCCTGTTTCAGAGGTCAACTCCTGCCCCTGTTTCACAGGTCAACTCTTACTTCACAGGTCAACTCCTGCCCCTGCTTCACAGGTCAACTCCTGCCCCTGCTTCACAGGTCAACTCCTGCCCCTGCTTCACAGGTCAACTCCTTCCCTGCTTCACAGGTCATCTCCTTCCCTGCTTCACAGGTCAACTCCTTCCCCTGCTTCACAGGTCAACTCTTTCCCCTGCTTCACAGGTCAACTCCTTCCCCTGCTTCACAGGTCAACTCCTTCCCCTGCTTCACAGGTCAACTCCTTCCCCTGCTTCACAGGTCAACTCCTTCCCCTGCTTCACAGGTCAACTCCTTCCCCTGCTTCACAGGTCAACTCCTTCCCTGCTTCACAGGTCAACTCCTTCCCCTACTTCACAGGTCAACTCCTTCCCCTACTTCACAGGTCAACTCCCGCTCCTACTTCATAGGCACTATGGCAACAATTCCATCTGGCCTATCATAGGGCAAGATGGAACTACCACACTATTGCTTACATCTCAGATCTACACATAGTGCCTAGTGGGCCTCTGTTAGCCACTACTACTTCCTGTGTGTGCACACTGTTGATAATCTACTTCCTGTTTGTGTTTATGCAGGCCGTTGACTGTGTCCACAGGGGATTATGGGAAAATGTGGTTGTCTTTCTCTCATGACTTGAAGCAGAACCTTCGACTGGTAACAACAGAACACCAAGAACCTCTGACGGCCACACTGGACGCGCTGAAGGGCAAACTACACCTCCACGTTGTGGACATCATAGGTCAGCAGGTGGCACGCTCTCATCTTAATGTTTTAACCCAGCCCTGACCAGTTTAGAAAATCTCATGCCTATCATAATACTGTTATTGTACATCTTACTGTCATACACGGTTGTTAAGGCCACTTCATCATGAAGTAATGAGTAATGGAAGTTTATTACTTTTTCCCTTTCTTTTCCCTTTAGGGTCGGAGGGCATCGTGGCGTGCCGGCTGCTTCAGGGTCCAGGTCAGGGTCAGCCATGTCTGCTTCACTGTCGTGTCCACGCTGACTCTCTGGCCGTGTGGCTGCGCTCCCCTGTCCCTGAGCTGCCTGACTCCCTCCTCTACCACTGTCAGAAAGCCCTGACGGAGACCTGAGCCGGGCCGTGTCTCATTCCAGGAAGTTGTTCCCTTCCCTCTGCCTTCGTTCACCTCACTGATCATTTTTTAAAAAGTTATATGGCAGTGACTAAGGATGTGCTTAGACAGGCAGCCCAATTCTGATTTAAAAAAAATCACTAATTGGTCTAATCCAATCAGCTCTGAAGATCTGATGTGATTGGTCAAAAGACCAATTAGTGGAGAGGGAAAAAAAGAGAATTGGACTGCCTGTCTTTGGTTTACACCTGACCAGTTGTTTGTCTCATCGGTAAAGGAGAGTCGACAAGGACGAAGGGGAGGAAACCACTTTATGGAATGAAGTGCAGCCCTGCGCTCACAGGCCCCCAAGCACCACCACTGAGGGGCCCAACGGAAGTACATAGTATCTCTCATTGAAGCAATCACACAGAGACATACAGTGGAAAGCAGCTGTTGTTATGTGTCCTTGTCTTTGCAGTACAGTGTTTGCTATATATTTTTCTCAACAGTGGTTTTATTTTTATGCTCATGTATTTAATGCGTTTTTAACGGGAACATCTAATTGTTCTTATCGCTTCACATAGCTCTTTGTGAAAACGTGAGCTGTGAACCTCAGAACGAACTAGAAGGAAAGCGTGCTCTGTATTAGACACCCTCTAGAAATAAACACTTATTAAATGAGGAGTTCAGTGGTCTCTCAGTTCTACCAGCTTTGACTTGACTTAATAAGCTTCACTATCTGTGTGAGAAGGAAGCCCAGGAAGTCTAGAAGTCATTGGATTCTTGGCCATGTTTCCCATTTGATCTTTTACCTGATCATTGGTCTCCTTGATTGTTTCCCTCACTCCCTCCTCTCTCCCTCTCGCTCTCTCCCTCTCTATTCTTCCTCTCTCTCTTTCTCCTCTCGCTCTCTCTCTCTCTCTTTCTCTCTCCTCTCGCTCTCTTCCTCCTCTCTCCCGCTCTCTTTCTCCTCTCGCTCTCTCCCTCCTCTCTCCCTCCCTCCTTTCTCCCTCCTCTCTTCCTCTTTCGCCCTCCTCGCTCTCTTCCTCCTCTCTCCCGCTCTCTTTCTCCTCTCGCTCTCTCCCTCCTCTCTCCCTCCCTCCTTTCTCCCTCCTCTCTTCCTCTTTCGCCCTCCTCGCTCTCTTCCTCCTCTCTCCCGCTCTCTTTCTCCTCTCTCTTGTAGCTATGACACTAGTTGAGCTGCTGTCGAATGGCTCACAAAAGCTTCAGTAGTTTAATTACATTCAGAAAGGTGTTATCAAGGCAGAAATGTTTCAGTTTAACAGTACATGTTATACTGAACTGTCATTGTCCTGCATGTTACGTTCTCCAGACGCTGCATCTAATCATTCATGATCTACTAACAGTATGCATTTGATTGATTTCCAATACACAGGCAAGAGCTGAAACCCAGGAGTCATCGATGATTATATTTTTATAACAATGCAGCATTTCAAACTTATTTATTAGATATTCTTATAGAATATATTTGGTTATCTTGTAAAATACAAGATAAAAGAGCTTTAAGTCAAAACATTTTTGCTTCATGTGTTCCCCTCAGATATCAGTTAGTTAGTTAGTCTAACGTTAATCTGTTCCACGACACACGTCCTCCTCATGCTTGCTGTGCGCCATAGCCAGGGGACGAAGGTCATCTGTTAGTCTAACGTTAATCTGTTCCACGACACACGTCCTCCTCATGCTTGCTGTGCGCCATAGCCAGGGGACGAAGGTCATCTGTTAGTCTAACGTTAATCTGTTCCACGACACACGTCCTCCTCATGCTTGCTGTGCGCCATAGCCAGGGGACGAAGTACATCTGTTAGTTTTCAATGATATTCAATGTGTGTTCAGATGCAAATTATTTTTTGCCTTTTCGTTTTGTAAAAGCGGATACATTTTTCTGTATGGAACTGAATAATTGTATGTAACTTGAATGCTAACACAAAGATAACCAACCAAAAACACCTTATGTTCTGATGCCAAGGAGACATGTTCATTTTGTGCCTGTAGTACAAAGAGACCAGTGTACTTTAGTGCCTGTCTGCAATTCTGCTTACTTTAGTTAATAAACCTGACATTTTAACCTTTTACTCGTCTATTTAGGTAACCATTCATTACTTTGAACATGCAACACACAGTAACCATGTGAAAAGAAGTTTAAGATTCAAGACTTGTATAAAGAATTGTTTGTATCGTGTGCATAACTACTGTAACCATTTACTCAGTAAAATAGGAATTGTGTATAAATATCTTTGTAAAAACTAGAAATTGTAAGTGTACAATAAAACAAGAGTGTATGCTTCAGCTGTGAACGTATTTTTATTGTAGTGGAAGGACTTTAAAAGTTTTTGAAATGTTTAAAAAACCAACACAAACTAATGTTAAAATGTAGTCTAGTGTAGCAGTAATGTATTACAGATGTAGGATAATAGCCTTTAAACAGGAGAAGTAGTGACTATTCATAGTTGTGGGATAGTAGCCGTTAAACAGTAAAGTAGTGACTGTATCTCTGCGTTACCTGGTTCCGTGTTTGTGTAAAATACTACATGTAGGCCTAATTTAATCAACCAACGACCTTGTTAAGAAAGTGAGAAGCAATCAGTTAATTTCACTCTTACTATCATTGCAACAGGTTGGTGATTGTTGTCATATGCTAAAAATCACACTTCCTGTTTCCCTCAAATTGGCTGGTAAAATCACACTTCCTGTTTCCCTCAAATTGGCTGGTAAAATCACACTTCCTGATTCCCTCAAAATGTTGGCTGGTAAATCGCTTTTAGGAGCTCTGTATGGATAGCATAGAAGTTTCTCATCAACAATATTTCCATGACTTGTTCAACTCGGATTTCTTAACTTCTGGATTTAGACTGACCTCCTGTGGCTATTCTAAAACTGCAGAGTTGCATGTAAGTTTCACGAGAAAGAGCACTAAATACACAAGCCCTCCCTTTACTGTGCTTTGTCATCTTTACTTTCGTAATGGTTCATACCAGTGAATGTATTTAACCTAGAAATAAACGATACAAGCCCAGGTGTTCTGACCACGTTCCCAACCCCCCAGACTTCACACCTTAGGAAACTAAATGGATCTCTGGTGCCACCAGGTGGCCATTACAGGGTACTCCAGTTAATTTGTGGCAGCAGTGCTACCACATATATTTTATGTAAGGTAATAATTTCTGGCAATACAATTATCTCCAAATTTCACAGAATGTGTACTTATTTGATAGGTTATTCTTCCAACTTAGCTCTTAATCTGATTTTATTTATAATTTCCAATTGGCGGCAGGATGACCAGGTGAATTTGGTCGTTGGTTACTGTCAAAAGTGGTTATTTCCACCAATGTTTTTAAAACATCAGCTTTGCTATTTGGTGGAAAGCAAACAGAGCATATTTTGGTGTACGGGGCAGGAGAGGATTTTAAGGTAGATAGGTCAAGTGTTTTATTGGCAAGGGCTGTGCAGGGATTTTAAACTGACTGACTGACTGTTTTAAAACCCTGCATCCAAGAGATGAGGGCTTCACCTGGACCAGTGGTGGCGGCACCAGAGCCTCTCACATCGACTATCTGTTTACCCGGGACTGTCCCCCAACTGATGCTAGAATAACCCCTGCTTTCTTCTCAGATCACGTAATGCTGTACCCTTTCACTGACCTCGGGTGTCACTGTGGGAAGAGGGCCCTGGAAATGGAACTGCACCCTTCTAGAAGACGATAGAGTAGTTAGTCAGTACAGGAAGCAGCTCAGCTAGAGGACTTCTTTAGAGAGATAGGAACCCTTTTAGAAGACGATAGAGTAGTTAGTCAGTACAGGGAGCAGCTCAGCTAGAGGACTTCTTTAGAGAGATAGGAACCCTTTTAGAAGATGATAGAGTAGTTAGTCAGTACAGGGAGCAAGTGTGTGTTTTACATGGAAGATGTTAACATTTTATGCACTAACCTTTTATCTGGCGACAGGCCCCTGGACAGGACTGACTGGCTGACAGGACTGACTGACTGGCTGACTGACTGGCTGACTGGCTGGCTGACTGGCTGACTGGCTGGCTGGTATGGACAAGCCTTTGGGGCGAGACTGAACGGAGGCCCAATTCTTCGGACAGTGGGCAGACCCATACTTGACCAGACTACCACTGACTATTAACATTACTGACATAATGAACAAAAATATCAACGCAACATGTAAAGTGTTGGTCCCATGTTTCATGAGCTGAAATAAAAGATCCCAGAAATGTTCCATACACAGAAAAGCTTATTTCTTTCAAATGTTGTACACAAATGTGTTTACATCCCTGTTAGTGAGCATTTCTCCTTTGCCAAGATAATCCATCTACCTGAAAGATGTGGCACATGAAGAAGCTGATTAAACAGCATGATCATTACACAGGTGCACCTTGTGCTGGGGACAATAAATGACTGCTCTAAAATGTGCAGTTTTGTCACACAACACAATGCCACATATGTCTAAAGTTGTGGGAGTGTGCAATTGGCATCTAGACTGCAGGAAGGTCCACCAGAGCTGTTGCCAGATCATGTAATGTTAGTTTCTCTACCATAACCCGCCTCTAATGTCCTTTTTGAGAATTTGGCAGTACGTCCAACCAGCCTCACAACCACAGACCATGTGTATGGTGTTGTGTGGGCGAGTGGTTTGTAAACAGGGTGCCCCATGGTGGCTGTGGGGTTATGGTGTGGGCGGGGTCATAAGCTACGGACAACAAACACAATTGCATTTTATCGATGCCAATTTGAATGCTCAGAGATACCGTGATGAGATCCTGAGGCCCGTTGTCGTGCTATTCATCCACCCGCCATCATCTTATGTTTCAGCATGATAACGCACGGCCCCGTGTCGCAAGGACCTGTACACAATTCCTGGAAGGTGAAAATGTCCCAGTTCTTCCATGGCCTGCATACCACTAGACATGTAACCCATTGAGTATACTTGGGATGCTCTGGGTCGACATGTGCGATTCCACAGGCCTCAATTTAACAGCCTGATCAATGCAAAGGAGATGTGTCGTGCTGCATGAGGCAAATGGTGGTCACACCAGATACTGACTGGTTTTCTGATCCACACCCCTACCTTTTTTAAAGGTATCTGTGACCAACAGATGCATATCTGTATTCCCAGTCATGTGAAATCCATAGATTAGGGCCTAATGAATTTATTTGACCGATTTTCTTAAATGAACTGTAAATCAGTCAAATCTTTGAAGTTGCTTGTTGCATTTATATTTTTGTTCAGTCTATATGATCCTGTTGCATTTGACTTTTCTAATGTTGTAAACTTAATGTCCCAATCTTAAACTATATTAGCTAGCTGGAAATTGTGCATGTCCTAAAATAAAACTCAGCCAGTTTACACACTCAGAAGACCAGCTGTCTCTCATAGCCTCTAACTGAAATCGGGACAGACCATAATCTCTCACATACTGTAGCCTATCATAATATTAACTCTTGCAAAATTAAGCATTTTTTTTGTAGTAAAATTATACACGAATAGGAGTGGAGAAATACGATAGATTTATTTCTGCATATTGAGAGAAATTAGCGGTTATGGATCGATCAAATAGTAGTATTTAAAGAGTTTTCAGAAGAAGAGACGTCTGTCACCATCAAATCAAATGTTATTTGTCACGTGCGCGGAATACAACAGGTGTAGAACTTACAGTTCAATGCGGAATACAACAGGTGTAGAACTTACAGTTCAATGCTGAATACAACAGGTGTAGAACTTACAGTTAAATGCTGAATACAACAGGTGTAGAACTTACAGTTCAATGCTGAATACAACAGGTGTAGAACTTACAGTTAAATGCTGAATACAACAGGTGTAGAACTTACAGTTCAATGCTGAATACAACAGGTGTAGAACTTACAGTTAAATGCTGAATACAACAGGTGTAGAACTTACAGTT
This sequence comes from Oncorhynchus nerka, assembly GCF_034236695.1. NCBI lineage: Eukaryota > Metazoa > Chordata > Actinopteri > Salmoniformes > Salmonidae > Oncorhynchus > Oncorhynchus nerka. The sequence continues at coordinate 9,916,145 of NC_088412.1, read as the reverse complement.
CAATGCTGAATACAACAGGTGTAGAACTTACAGTTCAATGCTGAATACAACAGGTGTAGAACTTACAGTTCAATGCTGAATACAACAGGTGTAGAACTTACAGTTAAATGCTGAATACAACAGGTGTAGAACTTACAGTTCAATGCTGAATACAACAGGTGTAGAACTTACAGTTTAATGCTGAATACAACAGGTGTAGAACTTACAGTTCAATGCTGAATACAACAGGTGTAGAACTTACAGTTAAAAGCTTACAGTATGGTGGTTCCAACTCACCTGCTCCAGATGGTGTATCTGAACACTCACCTGCTCCAGATGGTGTATCTGAACACTCACCTGCTCCAGATGGTATATCTGAACACTCACCTGCTCCAGATGGTATATCTGAACACTCACCTGCTCCAGATGGTATATCTGAACACTCACCTGCTCCAGATGGTATATCTGAACACTCACCTGCTCCAGATGGTATATCTGAACACTCACCTGCTCCAGATGGTGGATTCTGACCACTCACCTGCTCCAGATGGTATATCTGAACACTCACCTGCTCCAGATGGTGGATCTGAACACTCACCTGCTCCAGATGGTATATCTGAACACTCACCTGCTCCAGATGGTGGATCTGACCACTCACCTGCTCCAGATGGTGGATCTGACCACTCACCTGCTCCAGATGGTGGATCTGACCACTCACCTGCTCCAGATGGTGAATCTGACCACTCACCTGCTCCAGATGGTGGATCTGACCACTCACCTGCTCCAGATGGTATATCTGAACACTCACCTGCTCCAGATGGTATATCTGAACACTCACCTGCTCCAGATGGTGGATCTGAACACTCACCTGCTCCAGATGGTTGTTATGAACACTCACCTGCTCCAGATGGTATATCTGAACACTCACCTGCTCCAGATGGTGTATCTGAACACTCACCTGCTCCAGATGGTGGATCTGACCACTCACCTGCTCCAGATGGTGGATCTGACCACTCACCTGCTCCAGATGGTGGATCTGAACACTCACCTGCTCCAGATGGTGGTAATGAACACTCACCTGCTCCAAATGGTATATCTGAACACTCACCTGCTCCAGATGGTGGATCTGAACACTCACCTGCTCCAGATGGTGGTTATGAACACTCACCTGCTCCAGATGGTATATCTGAACACTCACCTGCTCCAGATGGTGTATCTGAACACTCACCTGCTCCAGATGGTGTATCTGAACACTCACCTGCTCCAGATGGGCTGCTTGAGATACCCGGATGTGTTGTGATGTAATGAACAAGACTGGTTACTCGCATCAATGCCTCTGTCTCGTCATTTAACATTCAAACAAGTGCCACCTCTACTAAAAAGATTCTCAGGAGTCTTTTGTGAGAAGGAAAATGGCCAAGAAGAGTGAGGGAGAGGAACCTTGTGGCCATGGCATGTACTTCCATCCTGGAGCCACAGTTTGGCCTCAGCTGGGTTGATCTAAATGTTACCAACAATGGGAATGCAGAAGAATGATCTGAAGAAGACACAAACGGGTATATTCTTTTATCCCATGACTTTATCTCCATTGTAGACTTATTTTGGGCCCTAGAAAATCAAAAACGTTCATCTCGAGTGGACAATCCCTTTAAATGTATTCAGCAGGAAGTCACTAATTTTCAGTAGTTAGACACAGATGCTGGACTCGTCTTCTGGGCTAAAAACAAAAACCGATTCCCACAGGCACACACATTGTCAATGTTGGTCTTGTCATTCCCTGCCTCCTCAGCAGAGATGTTTTTAGCAGAGGGGGGCTCAACATGACACCCCACCGCGCTCGTTTAGGTCATAGAATGGTCACTGCACTTGCGTTTCTAAAATGCAGTCACGCCCTCTTGTAGTTGACCTCTGGAAAGAGCCACAACCCCTCCATTCACGTTACTCAAGCAATTCAAATGATGGGCACGAGATAATGTGTGAGATGCAAACAACTTGGCCGGGTAGGAGATGGCTTCATTGAAACTGGTGATGTGATTTGAAAAGCCAGCAGTATGTATGTACATGTAACAGTATAACTTTAGACCGTCCCCTCGCCCATACCCGGGTGTGAACCAGGGACCCTCTGCACACATCAACAACAGTCACCCACGAAGCATCGTTAATGTGGCCCTTGCAGAGCAAAGGGGAACAACTACTTCAAGGTCTCAGAGCAAGTGACGTCACCGATTGAAACGCTATTTAGCGCACACCGCTAACTAAGCTAGCCGTTTCACATCCGTTACATTACAGTCCTGTGGAATGAATGAAAACATTGGCCTTATGACAAGATATGAGATCAATTATGAGATATGAGATCGGCCTTGTCTCAGGATGGTAAGTTGGTGGTTGAAGATATCCCTCTAGTGGTGTGGGGGCTGTGCTTTGGCAAAGTGGGTGGGGTTATATCCTTCCTGTTTGGCCCTGTCCGGGGGTGTCCTCGGATGGGGCCACAGTGTCTCCTGACCCCTCCTGTCTCAGCCTCCAGTATTTATGCTGCATTAGTTTATGTGTCGGGGGGCTAGGGTCAGTTTGTTATATCTGGAGTACTTCTCCTGTCCTATTCGGTGTCCTGTGTGAATCTAAGTGTGCGTTTTCTAATTCTCTCCTTCTCTCTTTCTTTCTCTCTCTCGGAGGACCTGAGCCCTAGGACCATGCCCCAGGACTACCTGACATGATGACTCCTTGCTGTCCCCAGTCCACCTGGCCATGCTGCTGCTCCAGTTTCAACTGGCCTGGGCCCTAGGACCATGTCCCAGGACTACCTGACATGATGACTCCTTGCTGTCCCCAGTCCACCTGGCCATGCTGCTGCTCCAGTTTCAACTGTTCTGCCTTACTATTATTCAACCATGCTGGTCATTTATGAACATTTGAACATCTTGGCCACGTTCTGTTATAATCTCCACCCGGCACAGCCAGAAGAGGACTGGCCACCCCACATATGCTCTCTCTAATTCTCTCTTTCTTTCTCTCTCTCGGAGGACCTGAGCCCTAGGACCGTGCCCCAGGACTACCTGACATGATGACTCCTTGCTGTCCCCAGTCCACCTGACTGTGCTGCTGCTCCAGTTTCAACTGTTCTGCCTTATTATTATTCGACCATGCTGGTCATTTATGAACATTTGAACATCTTGGTCATGTTCTGTTATAATCTCTACCCGGCACAGCCAGAAGAGGACTGGCCACCCCACATAGCCTGGTTCCTCTCTAGGTTTCTTCCTAGGTTTTGGCCTTTCTAGGGAGTTTTTCCTAGCCACCGTGCTTTTACACCTGCATTGTTTGCTGTTTGGGGTTTTAGGCTGGGTTTCTGTACAGCACTTTGAGATATCAGCTAATGTACGAAGGGCTATATAAATCAATTTGATTTGATTTGATTTGATTTGAATTGAATATTTTGAGTCGGTGTTGAAATAACCGGATTAAATCTTTTTCCACTTGTGTGTTTTATTAATCGTTAATGATAATAGTAGTTCCTTATAAATCTCTTCTCCACTTTTACAATCATCAATGTTTTGAAGTTGTGACAATAAGTATGTCCTGTGAAAGGAAAATATTGGATTTATGATTTGAATATATTACAAATGACATATTAGCTATTTATACCAGTAGTATATACCACAAGCACTGGTTTTCACATTTTATAGCCTACATTGTAGTAGCCATTTTGGCTTGCCTGGCTGTCATTTAATGTGTTGGGTATGTTGTCTGTCTAGGGATGTTTTAACTTGTTTTGTACACGAGAGGGCGCTGTTGGGCCACTGGTCACATGTATATAGGTCTGCGTTCACACAGGCGGACCAATTATGATATGTAATTCCACTCATTGTTCTTTTGACCAATCACATCAGATATATTTCTGTGCTGATCTGATTGGTCAAAAGACCAATTAGTGGGGTAAAAAAATAACAGAATTGGGCTGCTTGTCGAAATGCAGCCTAGGTAGCACAGAAGTCTGGTGTGACTTTTAACCACACATCAGGTGCCAATGGAGTCCTGATGGGGACATGATATGTATGTACTGACACAGGTTGAGAGCAGGGCATGATGCAAGTCAGTCACGAAATGCACTTAAAAAAAAAAATTTGATAAAAGGATTGGCTTCTGTCATTTAGTAAATAATCCAGATTAAGGGGATTTAGTGTCTAACAAATCCATATGTTTTTTGGAAATATTAACAAAGGAATAAGGTTAATTTAGATGTCTAATTATGGTCTTAATATGTTGGTGATCTGAGAATCACAACTACAGCTACAGAGGTGAAGTGGCTACTTTCAGCAAACAAGTAGCAAATTGACACAAGCTACTGGGGAATGCACGCCCGGCAACTTCCTTGTTCTCTTTGACTCCAATAGCTGGACGCAGCTCTGGCCTGGTGGGAGTGTCGCCACCGTGTGGTCTCTCCACAGCTGACTGGCCAGTGCTCTGCTGGGATCTCCTCGTGTTGAGATTGGATCCGGAGGTAGCTGCTCCTTCACCTTCTGTTCTGTCTCCCTCTACGGTGGCTTCTACTTAGGGTTCAGATCTTTAGAGCTGTCCCCCATTGGACCTCAAAGGTGTCTGAGACTCCGGGCCCCTTCATCAGCCACGGTGGATTCTACGGCTGGCTCGGGTCCACCGTGCCCCTCCTCCAATCGGTCATCGAGGGGGTCTCCTAAACCATTTGAGGCGAAAGACTGTCCGGACCTTCTAAGCCGTTTCACGAGCTGTCATCATCGACAGCTATATAATAAGAAACATCTTGGTTCCCAGGGCAAAAACCCTGTACTCTCCTGGAGCACGAGGCTGATGGGGCTGATGCTGTCGTAGTGCATGTGGGGTCAAACAACATTAGGAGGGCTGAAAATTGATTTTAAAGGACTGATTCTAGCTCTGAAAGATTCAAATGATTTCAGTCCCGGTACCATCACTGGGCCGCAGCTTTGAAAGATTCAGCAAGCTACTGGCATTACACACCTGGCTAAAAGACTACTGTAGCTGTGTTGACATATTTTAGATACAAAATACACCTGTATTTCGGGCGTTTCTCCCATTCTTCTCTACAGATCCTCTCAAGCTCTGTCAGGTGGGATGGGGATCATTGCTGCACAGCTGTTTTCAATTGGATTCAGTGGCCCAGCTCCCAACTCTGACTGGGGCACTCAAGGACATTCAGAGACATGTCCCAAAGCCACTCCGGTGTTGTCTTGGCTGTGTGCTTCGGGTCATTGTCCTGTTGGAAGGTGAACCTTCGCCCCAGACCTGAGCGCTCTGGAGCTGGTTTTCATCAAGGAACTCTTTGTATTTTGCTCCGTTCATCTTTCCCCCGATCCTAACTGGTCTCCCAGTCTTTGCCGCTGAAAAACATCACCACGGCATGATGCTGCCACCACCATGCTTCACTGTAGGGAGGGTGGCAGGTTTAATGCAGACATGACGCTTTGCATTCAGGCATTCACCAGACAAGAGAATCTTGTTTTCATGGTCTGAGTATTCTTTAGGTATATTTTGGCAAATTCCAAGCAGGCTGCTATGTGCCTTTTACTGAGGAGTGACTTCCATCTGGTCACTCTACCATAAAGACCTGATGGGTGGTGCTGCAGAGATGGTTGTCCTTCTGGAAGGTTCTCCCATCGGCACAGAGGAACTTTGGAGCTCTGTCAGAGTGACCATCAGGTTCTTGGTCACCTCCCTGACCAAAGCCCTTATCCCCGATGCTCGGTTTGGCCTTGCGGACAGCTCTAGGAAAAGTCTTGGTGGTTCCAAACTTCTTCCATTTAAAAATGATGGAGGCCACTGTGCTCTTGGAGACCTTCAATGCTGCAGACATTTTTTGGTACCCTTCGCCAGATCTGTGCCTTGACACAATCCTGCCTCGAAGCTCTACGGACAATTCCTTCGACCTCATGGCTTGGTTTTTGTTCTGACCTGCACTGTCAACTGTGGGACCTTATATAGACAGGTGTGTGCTTTTCCAAATCATGTCCAATCAATTGAATTTACCACAGGTGGACTCCAATAAAGTTGTAGAAACATCTCAAGGACGATGAACAGAAACAGGATGCACTTTGAGCTTTAATTTCGAGTCTCATATCAAAAGGGTCCGAATACTTATGTAAATAAGGTATTTCTGTTTTTATTTTTTATACATTTACAAACATTTCTAAAAACCTGTTTTTGCTTTGTCATTATGGGGTATTGTGATGTCATTATGGGGTATTGTGTGTAGATTGATGAGGATAAAACAATGTTATCCATTTTAGAATAAGGCTGTAACGTAACAAAATGCTGTAAAAGTGAAGGGGTCTGAGTACTTTCTGAATGCACTGTAAGTAACTTAATTTATGACCCTCTTAACTCCTCTGTGAATCCTACAGCTATTCTATGCAGTAATCATGTGCCTAACCTGAGTTATATGGTTAGCACTGAGGCGGTTTGCCCTATTAGGAAATGCACTGTGTGCAGCTCACCCTGCACTATGAGCTCAAACATAAATATCACTGTCATGCCTACTTTTTGATAAGCCTCCAAGTAAAGCAATAAAAACATTCCCAGAAAAGTGCTAAAAATAGCCCACATGAACATATGTAGCCTAAGAAACAAGGTTCATGAAATCGATAACTTGCTGGCAACAGATAACATTCATATACTGACTATCTCTGAAATCTCCCTTACATAATACCTTTGATGATACATTCGTAGCAATATATGGTTTCAACATCTTCAGAAGAGACAGGAATGCCATTGGTGCAGGTGTTGCCATTTATGTTCAGAGTCTCTCCAACATAATCCAGGTAGAGTCAGGCAATCCGCAGGGCAGCTGTTTAGGCCCTTTACTTTTTTAAATATTTACTAATGACCTGCGACTGGCTAGGAGTAAAGCCTGTGTGTATGTATGCTGATGACTCAACACTATGTACGTCAGCTACCACAGCAATTGTAATCACTGCAACACAACGAGTTACAGTCAGTTTCAGAATGGGTAGCAAGAAATAAGTTAGTCCTAAATATTTAAAAAACTACAGTAAAAGCATTGTATTTGGGGCAAATCATAACCTAAACCTCAACTAAATCTTGTAATGAATAATGTGGAAATTAAGAAAGTTGAAGAGATTAAACTGCTTGGATAACCCTGGATTGTAAACTGTTGATGCAACAGTAGCTAAGATGGGGAGAGGTCTATCCACAATAAAGCGCTGCTCTGCCTTCTTAACAACGCTATCAACAAGGCAGGTCCTACAGGCCCTGGTTTTGTCGCACTTGGACTGAGTGATTGAATTCATCACTTCATGTATTTGTAAGAAGTATTGACATGTTGAATGCACCAAGCTGTCTGTTTTAAAATACTAGCACATAGCTCAGACACCTATTCATACCCTACCAGACAGCAGAGGTCTCGTCACAGTCTCCAATTCCAGAACAAACTATAGAGTACCACAATATGAGCCACAAAACACATAAAACCTAGTGGTCAAACAAGGAAGGACTGTGTTTCGTGTAGGTTTACCCTGGCGAGACGTTTTGATAACCGTGGAAATCTCTCTAGGACTAGGTGACTTTTATCTATATATTCGCTTGAATTGCTGGAGCCCAGGAAGGGTAAGCCTACACGAAACACAGCCCTTATTTTAAGTGTTTCTAAAATCCCCTATGGGAAAAATGATTGGTAGAAAAACAATTGGAACCATTTCCCTGTTTGACTGCTAAGTTTCATGGGTTTTATTACACTTCCATCGTGGGGCTCTATGGGAGGCACACAGTACTACATGGAGCCATATGTAGTACTATTCTACATCAAGTAACAGTAAAATCAGATTTTTTTTTTAACTGATAGACTGTTGTGAAATCTAATGTAATGTTTTTAATTGTATACAACTGCCTTCATTTGTAATGTTTTCAATTGTATATAACTGCCTTAATTTTTGCCAGACCCGAGGAAGAGTAGCTGCTGCCTTGGTAGGAACTAATGGGGATCCATAATAAATACACATAAAAGTGTTAGCTAACTCTGGAACTGACGTTAACGTGAGCTAGCTAATGTCAGTGGGCGGTAGTAAAATTAGCTTACCTTTGTTTCCATCGTCCAGAAATGGTGTGGATTGGTAGCTTAACGTTATATAGTACAACATTCTACTTAAGTTAGTTAACTAACATTAGCCTAACAATAGCCTACAAGTATAACGTAACCTAACATTAAGTTAGCGTATCCTACACAGTTAAATTAAACTAGCTTAAGTCAGCTTAAAACTAGCTAGATAACTCTTATACCTACTATGTTAAACACTATATCAAAACAATATATTTATATATACACTACAAATCCTAATATATACACTTGACAAAAAAACTAAACAGGCTAACATCAGGTAGCTAGCTAACAGCTAATGTTATATTTCTCTATTTCTCCATCTCTCTCTATCTCTCTCTCTCCATCTCTCTCTCCCTCTTTTTCTCTATCTCGCTCTCTTTCTCCATCTCTCTCTCACTCTCTTTCTCCATCTCTCTTTCCCTCTCTTTCTCCATCGCTCTCTCCCTCTCTTTCTCCATTTCTCTCTCTCTCTCCACCCCAGGCCTCTCTTTCTCCATCTCTATCTCCCTCTCTCCATCTCTCTTTCCCTCTCTTTCTCCATCTCTCTCTCCCTCTTTTCTCCATCTTCTCTCTTCTCCATCTCTCTCTCATCTCTCTTTCCCTCTCTTTCTCTCTCTTTCTCCATCTCTCTCTCTCTCTCTCTCTCTCTCCATATTATGTAACGATGTGTAAATGATTAAAGTACAAAAGGGAAAATAAATAAACATGCATTTGGGTTGTATTTACAATGGTGGTTGTTCTTCAATGGTTGCCCTTTTCTAGCTCTCCCTCTCTTTCTCCATCTCTCTCCATCCCTTTCTTTCTCCATCTCTCTCTCCTCTCTCTTTCTCCATTCTCTCTCTCTTTCCCTCTCTTTCTCCATCTCTCTCTCTCTCTCATCTCTCAATTTCTTCTCTCAATTCCATCTCTCTCTCCCTGAACTCTTTCTCCATCTCTCTAAAGTACAAAAGGGAAAATCTCTCTTTCTCATCTCTCTCTCTCTCTCTTTCTCCATCTCTCTCTCCCTCTCTTTCTCCATCTCTTTCTCTCTCTCTCTCCCTCTCTTTCTCCATCTCTCTCTCCCTCTTTCTCCATCTCTCTCTCTCTCATCTCTCTCTCTCTCTTTCTCATCTCTCTCTCCCTCTCTTTCTCCATCTCTCTCTCTCTCCTCTCTCTCCTCTCTCTCTCCATCTCTTCTCCATCTCTCTCTCTTTCTCCATCTCTCTCTCCCTCTCTCTCTCCCTCTCTTTCTCCTCTCTCTCCATCTCTCTTTCTCCATCTCTCTCTCTCTCCATCCATCTCTCTCCCTCTCTTTCTCCATCTCTCTCTCTCTCTCTCTCTCCATCTCTCTCCTCTCTCTCCATCTCTCTATCTCCTTTCTTTCTCCATCTCTCTCTTTCTCCATTTCTCTCTCTCTCTCCCTCTCTTTCTCCATCATCTTTCTCTTTTCCCTCTCTTTCTCCATCTCTCTCTCTCTCTCTCTCTTCTCTCTCTCTCTCCATCTCTCCATCTCTCTCCCTCTCTTTCTCCATCTCTCTCTCTCTCTCTCTCTCCATCTCTCTCTCCCTCTCTTTCTCCATCTCTCTCTCTCTCTCCATCTCTCTATCCCTCTCTTTCTCCATCTCTCTCTCCATCTCTCTTTCTCCATTTCTCCATCTCTCTCATCCTCTCTTTCTCCATCTCTCTCTCTCCCTCTCTTTCTCCTCTATCTCTTCTCCTCTCTCTCTCTCCATCTCTCTTTCCCTCTCTTTCTCCATCATCTCTCTCTCTCTCTCTCTCTCTCCATCTCTCTCTCCCTCTCTTTCTCCATCTCTCTCTCTCTCTTTCTCCATCTCTCTCTTTCTCTCCTCTTCTCTCTCTCTCTCTCTCTCTTTCTCCATCTCCTCTCTCTCCATCTCTCTCTCTTTCTCCATCTCTCTCTCTTTCTCTATCTCTCTCTTTCTCCATCTCTCTCTCCCTCTCTTTCTCCATTTCTCTCTCTCTCTCCCTCTCTTTCTCCATCTCTCTCTCTCTCTCTCTTTCTCCATCTCTCTCTCCCTCTCTTTCTCCATCTCTATCTCTCTCTCTCTTTCTCCATCTCTCTTTCCCTTTCTTTCTCCATCTCTCTCCCTCTCTTTCTCCATCTCTCTCTATCTATCTCTCTCTCTCCCTCTCTCACATCCGGGCCGTGATTGGGAGTCCCATAGGGCAGCGCACAACGGGCCCAGCGTTGTCTGGGTTTGGCCGGTGTAGGCCGTCATTGTAAATAAGAATTAGTTCTTCACTGACTTGCCTAGTTAAATAAAGGTTCAATAAAAAAAAAAATTAAATATTTTTTATATATATATATATAAATACAGCTGCTGAATCCAGAGATATGGCTGGCCACTCAACAAGGATCAGCAGCTGTGGAAAGACTGGACGCTGTTTACCAGGAACAACACAGGGACGTCCTAATTCATCACGGATTTGCTGTCAGGTGGGGAAGTTTCAGGGGTATTGCAAGAGTAGCCCCGTGTTCATTGCCCTTGTTCCCAGTAAACATTATCAGGTGAGAAATGTGTGGAGCAATGTCAACGTCAAGAGGACTCTGAAAGAATCCCATTATCTATGTACACTTGTGGAAATTGGCCTATTCGGATAGGGTTAAATAGAAATGTTCTAGCAGAAGGTACATGAGAAGCATATAAAAATGGTGGCAATTATAAAGGGAACACTTTGGAGAATATGGGGAAATGATCAGACCAAAGGTGAGGTGGAGAATATGGGGAAATGATCACACCAAAGGTGAGGTGGAGAATATGGGGAAATGATCAGACCAAAGGTGAGGTGGAGAATATGGGGAAATGATCAGACCAAAGGTGAGGTGGAGAATATGGGGAAATGATCAGACCAAAGGTGAGGTGGAGAATATGGGGAAATGATCAGACCAAAGGTGAGGTGGAGAATATGGGGAAATGATCAGACCAAAGGTGAGGTTGAGAATATGGGGAAATGATCAGACCAAAGGTGAGGTGGAGAATATGGGGAAATGATCAGACCAAAGGTGAGGACACAACAGTTCACCTGATACAAAACTGAATTCAAACATTACACTGTTGATTTTATGTGCATTCTACATTTACTTTACTTTTTGCAGCATTTGCCAATAAGAAAATCTGAAAATACTCTGGATACATTCAGTAACATAAGAATATTCACAGTAAATTTGGGGTAGGTGCAACAAGACTAAAACAATGACAAAGGGTTGAGTAAAAAGGTCGAACTGTTGTCTTTACTTCGAGGACGTCAAAGCAGTATTTATTAGAATTACTCATCATCTCATCTTTTCCGAACACATCGACTCATCTTGATTTACAGGATTTATCTCAATCAACCAAATATTTGCAAAAGTAGCCCGATTAGCGGGAGGGACGGGTGCATCTTCTTTTTGTTAAATCTATTTTTTAAAGTCTGTATGTTTTATTGGGATCGGAGAGACAGGATTTTAGGCCAATTTAGGTGCTTATCAGTGACCAAATATGCCACTTTTTCAATCTGTATCCAGGATGTGTGTAAAAGATTAACATACCGTGAGACATCTGGCCATTCTTTACACTGTGCACACAACACTTAGGTTAGGAAACAGCATGTGAACAGTCTGGCAGCACAACTTTCTTCTTCTTCTTCAAATATGTATTGTTGGATAGCAACCAACTGAAGGGACGCGTACACCGCCACCTACTGTTCTGGAGTGTGAATTCATTGCACTTTGTGACACATAAAGGGAAGACAAATGTCCTCAACGATGAACCCTACACCCATTAAAACCTCACCACTGTACCAACTAACCCTACACCCATTAAAACCTCACCACTGTACCAACTAACCCTACACCCATTAAAACCTCACCACTATACCAACTAACCATGTACCCATTAAAACCTCACCACTATACCAACGAACCCCACAACCATTAAAACCTCACCACTGTACCAACTAACCCTACACCCATTAAAACCTCACCACTGTACCAACTAACCCCAGACCCATTAAAACCTCACCACTGTACCAACTAACCCCACACCCATTAAAACCTCACCACTGTGCCAACTAACCCCACACCCATTAAAACCTCACCACTGTACCAACTAACCCTACACCCATGAAAACCTCACCACTGTACCAACTAACCCTACACCCGTTAAAACCTCACCACTGTACCAACTAACCATGTACCCATTAAAACCTCACCACTGTACCAACTAACCCTACACCCATTAAAACCTCACCACTGTACCAACTAACCCTACACCCAATAAAACCTCACCACTGTACCAACTAACCCCAGACCCATTAAAACCTCACCACTGTACCAACTAACCATGTACCCATTAAAACCTCACCACTGTACCAACTAACCCTACACCCATTAAAACCTCACCACTGTACCAACTAACCCTACACCCATTAAAACCTCACCACTGTACCAACAAACCCCAGACCCATTAAAACCTCACCACTGTACCAACTAACCCCACACCCATTAAAACCTCACCACTGTGCCAACTAACCCCACACCCATTAAAACCTCACCACTGTACCAACTAACCCTACACCCATGAAAACCTCACCACTGTACCAAATAACCCTACACCCGTTAAAACCTCACCACTGTACCAACTAACCATGTACCCATTAAAACCTCACCACTGTACCAACTAACCCTACACCCATTAAAACCTCACCACTGTACCAACTAACCCTACACCCAATAAAACCTCACCACTGTACCAACTAACCCTACACCCATTAAAACCTCACCACTGTACCAACTAACCCCACACCCATTAAAACCTCACCACTGTACCAACTAACCCCACACCCATTAAAACCTCACCACTGTACCAACTAACCCTACACCCATTAAAACCTCACCACTGTACCAACTAACCCTACACCCATTAAAACCTCACCACTGTACCAACTAACCCTACACCCATTAAAACCTCACCACTGTACCAACTAACCCTTCACCCATTAAAACCTCACCACTGTACCAACTAACCCTACTCCCATTAAAACCTCACCACTGTACCAACTAACCCTACACCCATTAAAACCTCACCACTATACCAACTAACCCCACACCGATTAAAATCTCACCACTATACCAACTAACCATGTACCCATTAAAACCTCACCACTATACCAACTAACCCCACACCCATTAACCTCACCACTATACCAACTAACCATGTACCCATTAAAATCTCACCACTGTACCAACTAACCCCACACCCATTAAAACCTCACCACTGTACCAACTAACCCTACACCCATTAAAACCTCCCCACCATACCAACTAACCCTACACCCATTAAAACCTCCCCACTATACCAACTAACCCTACACCCATTAAAACCTCACCACTGTACCAACTAAACCCACACCCATTAAAACCTCACCACTGTACCAACTAACCCCACACCGATTAAAATCTCACCACTATACCAACTAACCCCACACCGATTAAAACCTCCCCACTATACCAACTAACCCTACACCCATTAAAACCTCACCACTATTCCACTACTTGGCCCAATCTGATTGTACTCCAAGCTGGCAGACTGGGAGGAAGGAACACTATTGTTCAACACACCTTGTAACTAATGCAGTAAAATCTCGTAGACCCAAGTACGTCTACGCAGCTGCCACCACATCTATTTTCTGTGATTTACGTTCCATTTCTGCGGTATAGTTCATAACCAACACTTCTGATCGCCAGCACGATGGGTACCCCTACAAACAGTGGAAGCTGCTGAGGTGAGGACGGCTCATAATAATGTTTGGAACGTAGCAAATGGAATGGCATCAATGTATTTGATACAATTCCACTGATTCCGCTCCAGCCATTACCACGAGCCTGTTCTCCCCAATTGTCACGCCCTGACCATAGAGAGCTGTTTATTCTCTATGTTGGTTAGGTCGGGGTGTGATTAAGGGTGGGTTATCTAGGGGAATTAGATATCTATGTTGGCCTGGTATGGTTCCCAATCAAAGGCAGCTGTTTATCGTTGTCTCTGATTGGGGATCATATTTAGGTAGCTATTTCCCCATTGTGATTTGTGGGATCTTGACTATGTATAGGTGCCTGTGAGCACTATGTTAGCGGCACGTTTCGGTTTGCTATTTAATGTTTTGTTTTGCTGAGAGTTTCACCTAGTAATAAAAAGATGTGGAACCCAGATCATGCTGCGCTTCGGTCCAGTTATTATGATGAACGTGACACCAATGAAGGTGCCACCAACCTCCTGTGCCCTACAGTTAACACACACCCCCCACCCCCACCCCACACACTACACATTCCTTTGTCTCATGCCCTACTGCACACTTCTCACATCTAGGAATTTCCCCTCCTACACACAGCTGCAACATGACAATAAGCTTGGCACCTAAAACACCGTAATGAGCTCGGGACAAAATCTCTGCAAGCACTAAAGATCTACAAGTATTTATGAAATTTCTCCTTCCAGTTATTGATAAACATGTCCCTATTAAGAAACGGACTGTTAGATCTGCCAAGGTGCCATGGATTGATGAGGAACTGGAAAAAAAAGCTGTATGGTTGAGAGAGATGACGCAAAAGGAGTGGCTAATAAATCTGTCTGCACATCTGATTGGCTAACCTACTGTAAATTGCGAAATGATGTGACTAAACTGAACAAAAAATAAGAAGAAACTGTATTATGAATCTAAGATAAATTATATAAAATATGACGGAAGAAATGCTTTGGAGAACTTTTTATTAACTTGCTATATAAGGGGTTCCGGGTCCGCCAAGAGAACCACACAGCACCACCGGGTGAGAGCGAAGGAGACACCGACAGAGACACACAGCACCACCGGGTGAGAGCGAAGGAGACACCGACAGAGACACACAGCACCACCGGGTGAGAGCGAAGGAGACACCGACAGAGACACACAGCACCACCGGGTGAGAGCGAAGGAGACACCGACAGAGACACACAGCACCACCGGGTGAGAGCGAAGGAGACACCGACAGAGACACACAGAGACTCACCCAACCTTCACCAGACTACTGATCCACACCTGCAGCCGGGCTGTCACTTTCAAGGCTCTTTCTCTTGGACTCCTCTTTCCTCTCTCTCTCCATCTGTAATTCATCTGAAATTATGGGCAGAAAGACTCATTCAAAACCATCATTTATTGAATCAGATGACTTATTCATCACCGACCCCTTTGATGTGGCCAATTATTTCAACAATGACTTTATTGACAAAGTGTGCAAACTCGGGCATGAAATGTCCAACAAATATACCTAATTATGTAAGAAAATCAATGTCAATGCACAGTAATACTGTATACAGAGCCACGATAGCATGGAACTCCCTCCCATCTCAAATCACTCAAACAAGCAGCAACATTAGCTTAAAACAACTAATAAAACATCACAGCACAGCACAATGCCTCTGACCTAAATAGCTGTAGCATATCCCTCCCTCACATCTGATGTTTGGGTTAAAGTTCAAGATAAGGGGTTGCCTTGGCAACGGGATATATCAAGGGGCCTGCTCAGAGAAAGCATTCGTAAGCAAAGCCTCAGTAGAGTAGGGAGGTACATGCTCCATATGATATGGTAGTCTGGTCATCTTACTTGATGTTAGTCAGTAGAGCAAAGTGCTATTGAAGTGTATGAAAGTGTATTGTTATTTTGTGTGTGACTGGTGGATGCTTCTGGAGAGTGTGGTGTGGGAAATAAAAATGGAAATGCAAAACAACTCCATAAGAGAACCGGACGAAATTCCATATCAAGGGGACTTTTTTCATGCTATGAATAAGTCCAAAGGCCACACACTATACCTTAGCTAAACCGTTACACTTCACCGTAGCTAACCCTTTAAGGTTGATAGACTGCAAACTGTTACACTAGCTAACTCTTTATGGATGGTAGACTGCAAACTGTTACACTAGCTAACCCTTTACGGATTGTATACTGTAAACCGTTACACTAGCTAACTCTTTACGTGGCAATAGACTGTAAACCGTTACACTAGCTAACTCTTTACAGGTGGAAGACTGCAAACCGTTACACTAGCTAACCCTTTATGGATGGTAGACTGTAAACCGTTACACTAGCTAACCCTTTACAGGTGGAAGACTGTAAACCGTTACACTAGCTAACCCTTTACGTGGCAATAGACTGTAAACCGTTACACTAGCTAACTCTTTACGGATGGTAGACTGTAAACCGTTACACTAGCTAACTCTTTACGGATGGTAGACTGTAAACCGTTACACTAGCTAACTCTTTATGGATGGTAGACTGCAAACCGTTACACTAGCTAACTCTTTATGGATGGTATACTGTAAACCGTTACACTAGCTAACTCTTTATGGATGGTATACTGTAAACCGTTACACTAGCTAACCCTTTACAGGTGGAAGACTGTAAACCGTTACACTAGCTAACCCTTTACGTGGCAATAGACTGTAAACCGTTACACTAGCTAACTCTTTACGGATGGTAGACTGTAAACCGTTACACTAGCTAACTCTTTACGGATGGTAGACTGTAAACCGTTACACTAGCTAACTCTTTACGGATGGTAGACTGTAAACCGTTACACTAGCTAACCCTTTATGGATGGTAGACTGTAAACCGTTACACTAGCTAACCCTTTACGGATGGTAGACTGTAAACCGTTACACTAGCTAACCCTTTATGGATGGTAGACTGTAAACCGTTACACTAGCTAACTCTTTACGGATGGTAGACTGTAAACCGTTACACTAGCTAACCCTTTACGTGGCAATAGACTGTAAACCGTTACACTAGCTAACTCTTTACGGATGGTAGACTGTAAACCGTTACACTAGCTAACTCTTTACGGATGGTAGACTGTAAACCGTTACACTAGCTAACCCTTTACGTGGCAATAGACTGTAAACTGTTACACTAGCTAACTCTTTATGGATGGTAGACTGTAAACCGTTACACTAGCTAACCCTTTATGGATGGTAGACTGTAAACCGTTACACTAGCTAACTCTTTACGGATGGTAGACTGTAAACCGTTACACTAGCTAACTCTTTATGGATGGTAGACTGTAAACCGTTACACTAGCTAACCCTTTACGTGGCAATAGACTGTAAACCGTTACACTAGCTAACTCTTTACGGATGGTATACTGTAAATCGTTACACTAGCTAACCCTTTACGTGGCAATAGACTGTAAATCGTTACACTAGCTAACTCTTTACGTGGCAATAGACTGTAAACCGTTACACTAGCTAACTCTTTACAGGTGGAAGACTGTAAACCGTTACACTAGCTAACTCTTTACGGATGGTAGACTGTAAATCGTTACACTAGCTAACTCTTTACGGATGGTAGACTGTAAACCGTTACACTAGCTAACTCTTTACGGATGGTAGACTGTAAACCGTTACACTAGCTAACCCTTTACGTGGCAATAGACTGTAAACCGTTACACTAGCTAACTCTTTACGGATGGTAGACTGTAAACCGTTACACTAGCTAACTCTTTACGGATGGTAGACTGTAAACCGTTACACTAGCTAACCCTTTACGTGGCAATAGACTGTAAACCGTTACACTAGCTAACTCTTTATGGATGGTAGACTGTAAACCGTTACACTAGCTAACCCTTTATGGATGGTAGACTGTAAACCGTTACACTAGCTAACTCTTTACGGATGGTAGACTGTAAACCGTTACACTAGCTAACTCTTTATGGATGGTAGACTGTAAACCGTTACACTAGCTAACCCTTTACGTGGCAATAGACTGTAAACCGTTACACTAGCTAACTCTTTACGGATGGTATACTGTAAATCGGTACACTAGCTAACTCTTTACGTGGCAATAGACTGTAAACCGTTACACTAGCTAACTCTTTACAGGTGGAAGACTGTAAACCGTTACACTAGCTAACTCTTTACGGATGGTAGACTGTAAATCGTTACACTAGCTAACTCTTTACGGATGGTAGACTGTAAATCGTTACACTAGCT
Organism: Oncorhynchus nerka; assembly: GCF_034236695.1. Lineage (NCBI taxonomy): Eukaryota > Metazoa > Chordata > Actinopteri > Salmoniformes > Salmonidae > Oncorhynchus > Oncorhynchus nerka. Next base: position 9,898,066 of record NC_088412.1, on the reverse strand, counting down.
AACTCTTTATGGATGGTAGACTGCAAACCATTACACTAGCTAACCCTTTACGTGGCAATAGACTGTAAACCGTTACACTAGCTAACTCTTTACGGATGGTAGACTGTAAACCGTTACACTAGCTAACTCTTTACGTGGCAATAGACTGTAAACCGTTACACTAGCTAACCCTTTACGTGGCAATAGACTGTAAACCGTTACACTAGCTAACTCTTTACAGGTGGAAGTGTTTTGCAGGTGAGTGAGGACCCAAAAGCGGTTTAACAAAAACAGAGTCCTTTAGGAACAGGAACAGCTGGGGGAAGGAGAGGAAGAGAAGGTAACCTAATACGACCAGCAGAGGGAGACGGAGTGAAGAGAAAGAACAGGAACAAGACATAATATGACAATACATGACAGGAAGACTGCAAACCGTTACACTAGCTAACCCTTTATGGATGGTAGACTGCAAACCGTTACACCAGCTAACTCTTTATGGATGGTAGACTGCAAACCTTTACACTAGCTAAAGCCCTTTACGGATGGTAGACTGCACACCTTTACACTATACCTTAGCTAACCCTTTACGTGGCAATAGACTGTAAACCGTTGTACTAGCTAACTCTTTACGGATGGTATACTGTAACTCAGAAAATGTTTAGTTCAGTTAATTTCTATACAGTAGACAAGACAAAGGACGTAAGTGAAGCCCATCTGATGATAATGATGACTCCAATTCATGTACGTTTTGCCTAAAATATGTTCGCATGCCCTTGCAGCGATGTGTTTCTCCATCTGTGTGTGTTTGTTATTTTGTATTTGAGATCACTGAATGGAATGATCTAGCAGAAAGGGTATTGTTGAACTCGCCCCCCTTGTTTTCAGGAACATGGAGTTAGCAGCCTTGTCGTTATGGTTTATGGCGATTCACCGCAATCAACACTGATCCGGTACAGTAGGGAGTTTCTTCCCCAAATGGAATAATCTCCCAAATGCAAATCCTCCCTCAGATCTAATCAACCTCGATGTGCTTTTATCATAATGAAGTCGAAAGGATTATATGAGCAGGCTACACTGTAAGGTGAGGAAGAGGTAGCCTAGTGGTTAGAGCTGTTGGGCCTGTAACTGAAAAGTTGCTGGGATCGAATCCTCGAGGGGACAAAGTAAAAATCTGTTGTTCTCCCCCTGAACAGGGCAGTTAACCCACTGCTCCCCGGTAGGCTGTCAATATAAGTACAATTTAACGAGGGGCGGAGTCCGGGAAGACGCTTCAGCATTTTCCTACCCATTCCCCGTTTCTTCGTAACAAAAACTGATGAAGCGCAAGCCCATGTTCGTTTCCAACAGGAATTCAGAGATGCCTGTATTTTGGCTCTCACTGAGACATGGTTTAAGAGTAGGGACTTGGACGCTGAGCTTATGATTGACGGTTTTGAGGCACCTATACGCTTGAACTGAGATGCCGAGGTTACTGGTGGAGTATGTGTCTATGTGAATGGTGCAAAGCTCCACCGGTTAGGGAAAGACTTTGCACGAAGGATGTTGAACTGTTATCTGTGTCATTGTGCCCCCACTATCTACCTTGTAAATTTCCTCAAGTATTTGTCACTGTGTTTACGGCCATTTGCATTAGTTAGGGGCGTACTCACTTTTGTTGCCAGCGGTTTAGACATTAATGGCTGTGTGTTGAGTTATTTTGAGGGGACAGCAAATTTACACTGTTATACAAGCTGTACACTCACTACTTTACATTGTAGCAAAGTGTCATTTCTTCAGTGTTGCCACATGAAAAGATATACTCAAATATTTACAAAAATGTGAGGGTTGTACTCATTTGTGTGATATACTGTATACTCTGGACCGATATGGAGATGGTTTCCAAACGTTGTTCCGCGCCTACACATCCCTGATGAGCTGAAATGGACAAATCATACAGACACCGTGGTGAAGAAGGCACAGCAGCGACCCTTCAACCTCAGGAAGCTGAAGAAATGTGTGCTGTCCCCGACAGCCCTCACAGTGTTTTACAGGAGCACCATTGAAGAGCATACTGTCGGGCTGCATCACGGCCTGGTACAGCAACTCCAACTCCGAGGAGGACCGCAAGGCTGTACAGAGGATGGTACGTTCAGCCGAACGCACCATTGGGTGCTCACTGCCTACCCTCCAGGACACCTACATCACAGAGGTGTTGCAGAAATACCAATAAGATCACCAAGAAGCTCAGCCAACTGAGCCACGTCCTGTTCTCCCCACTTCCATCACTCAGACACAGAATTCTAGTATCATCGCAAAAACTCTCAGACTTATCAATAGCTTCTACCCCCCCAGATCATCAGGCTTCACAGCCCCCCCACAGATACTTACCCTGCACCACCCCCACAACGAACATTTATCATGGCTACAGTTGTACATTTGCATATATATATTTTTTAAATGTTGTATATTTATTATCTCATTAACTGGACTGTTGGAGCTCGGAGCATAAGAATGTAACTGTAACCTGCGATTTCATCTGTGCACGTGACCACTAAACTCATCTAATCTAATCTTTAAAAAAAAATAATAATAACACGATCATCAAGGTCCAGGTGGTAGACACTGTCGACAACCCTCACGTATCTTGGCACAGCAACTGATAATAAATTGAACTTTGAGTGTAACTCTGACATATTGTGTAAGAAGTTACCAGAGACGCCCATTTTTCTGGTCTCCAGAAACGGGCAAAATTCCAGGTAGACAGGACCTTGATGACTCTGTTTTACATGTCCTACATAGAGTCTGTCTTAACAGTCTCTTTGATGTGTTGGTATGGCAACCTTTGTGTCGAAGCTATAAAAAAAATGTACTAGCTAGAACAGTGAACGTCGTCAGTAAAGATCACGGGAGTCCAGCAGAGTAGGCCGTCTGACCTGTACAACAAACGAGTGGTGAGGAGAGGTAGAATCCATCCTGTCTGACCTGTACAACAGACGAGTGGTGAGGAGAGGTAGAATCCATCCTGTCTGACCTGTACAACAGACGAGTGGTGAGGAGAGGTAGAATCCATCCTGTCTGGTCTGTAACAACAGACGAGAGGTGAGGAGAGGTAGAATCCATCCTGTCTGGTCTGTAACAACAGACGAGTGGTGAGGAGAGGTAGAATCCATCCTGTCTGGTCTGTAACAACAGACGAGTGGGGAGGAGAGGTAGAATCCATCCTGTCTGGTCTGTAACAACAGACGAGTGGTGAGGAGAGGTAGAATCCATCCTGTCTGGTCTGTACAACAGACGAGTGGTGAGGAGAGGTAGAATCCATCCTGTCTGGTCTGTAACAACAGACGAGTGGTGATCCTGTCTGGTCTGTAACAACAGAGAGTGGTAGAATCCATCCTGTCTGGTCTGTAACAACAGACGAGTGGTGAGGAGAGGTAGAATCCATCCTGTCTGGTCTGTAACAACAGACGAGTGGTGAGGAGAGGTAGAATCCATCCTGTCTGGTATGTAACAACAGACGAGTGGTGAGGAGAGGTAGAATCCATCCTGTCTGATTATGCCCACTGTCACACTCTGACCATTATTTGCGTTGTTTGTTTCTATGTTTTGTTTGGTCAGGGTGTGATATGAGTGGGCATTCTATGTTGCATGTCTAGTTAGTCTGTTTCTATGTGTTTTGGCCTGATATGGTTCTCAATCAGTGGCAGGTGTTTGTCATTGTCTCTGATTGGGAACCATATTTAGGTAGCCTGTTTTGTATTGTGGTTCGTGGGTTATTGTCTATGTGATGTTGCATGTTCGCACTCAGTTTTGATAGCGGTCACGGTCGTGTGTGTGTGTGTGTGTGTGTGTGTGTGTGTGTGTGTGTGTGTGTGTGTGTGTGTGTGTGTGCGCGTGCGTGCGTGCGTGCGTTTGGTGTACGTCGTGTTTTTTTCGTCTATCATTAAAAGGATGTATTCACACCACGCTGCGCTTCGGTCTCCTCAATACGACGATCGTGACACTCACCCTCTACACCAGGGATGGGCAACTTTGATAGTTGGGGCCACCTCATCATGAGGGGCCATAGTTGCTTGTGGGTTGAAATTCCACGTTGTGTATTCTACTAATCTAACTTGCAACAGTAAGTTGAGAACTGACTTAAAGTTTTTATTTTTTTCGTGGGGGGGCCATGACTTCCAGGTCCTACCATCTGGCTCCCGGTTTATATTACCCCACTGTTAAGACTAACAGGCACAAGCTTTTAAATACAGGGAAGAGAAGGAGGTAGGTTAGGGGTGATGATGATGATGATGATGATGATGATGATGATGATGATGGTAATATGTTGTTGACGATTATGGCGTTAACGTTTTTTTTTTTTTAACGTTTTGTTCCCGGGAACATTTATGATATGTTGTTTACGAGATGATGTAAGAATACACAGAGCACTTGAATTTAGGCAATTATGGCTTGCTGTACTTCAGTGCTGCTGCTAATGTCAATCACTGGTAGGTCTACTGTATCTAGTAGTATTGATGTCTGTCAGCCCTATGACTTAGGTGTATTAGCTAGATCATTGTATTTACTATAACTGTGTCTCATTGTGAGCCGTGTGGATTTTAAACATGTTCAATGTTGTTTTTTTTATTTTTATGCTCCTTTTGCTGCAAAACCTGAGACAATAAAGTTGAAACTTGAATGAAAGAAAAAGTCAATTTATGTAGCTACAGTGAAGGAAACTCCACCTGCAGTGGCACGGCTGATAGGATGAAAACTGTGGTTGAAGCCTTTAGCGGGGAGTAAACTCCACCTGTAGTGGCACGGGTGCTAGGATGAAAACTGTGGTTGAAGCCTTTAGCGGGGAGTAAACTCCACCTGTAGTGGCACGGGTGCTAGGATGAAAACTGTGGTTGAAGCCTTTAGCGGGGAGTAAACTCCACCTGTAGTGGCACGGGTGCTAGGATGAAAACTGTGGTTGAAGCCTTAGCGAGGGAGTAAACTCCACCTGCAGTGGCACGGGTGCTAGGATGAAAACTGTGGTTGAAGCCTTTAGCGTGGAGGAATTGTTGCATTTCCATTGTCATTTTTGTTACACTTGCTGCATTCAGTAGCATCTATGAATCACATTATTATGAACAGTATTGAACGGGACAACCAAGGACACGGGTGGTTCCTAATGTGGTGAGATTCTCACGGGTGGTTCCTAATGTGGTGAGATTCTCACGGGTGGTTCCTAATGTGGTGAGATTCTCATGGGTGGTTCCTAATGTGGTGAGATTCTCACGGGTGGTTCCTAATGTGGTGAGATTCTCACGGGTGGTTCCTAATGTGGTGAGATTCTCACGGGTGGTTCCTAATGTGGTGAGATTCTCACGGGTGGTTCCTAATGTGGTGAGATTCTCACGGGTGGTTCCAAATGTGGTGAGATTCTCACGGGTGGTTCCTAATGTGGTGAGATTCTCACGGGTGGTTCCCAATGTGGTGAGATTCTCACGGGTGGTTCCTAATGTGGTGAGATTCTCACGGGTGGTTCCTAACGTGGTGAGATTCTCATGGGTGGTTCCTAATGTGGTGAGATTCTCACGGGTGGTTCCTAATGTGGTGAGATTCTCACGGGTAGTTCCTAATGTGGTGAGATTCTCACGGGTGGTTCCTAATGTGGTGAGATTCTCACGGGTGGTTCCTAATGTGGTGAGATTCTCACGGGTAGTTCCTAATGTGGTGAGATTCTCACGGGTGGTTCCTAATGTGGTGAGATTCTCACGGGTGGTTCCAAATGTGGTGAGATTCTCACGGGTGGTTCCTAATGTGGTGAGATTCTCACAGGTGGTTCCTAATGTGGTGAGATTCTCACGGGTGGTTCCTAATGTGGTGAGATTCTCACGGGTGGTTCCTAATGTGGTGAGATTCTCACGGGTGGTTCCTAATGTGGTGAGATTCTCACGGGTGGTTCCTAATGTGGTGAGATTCTCACGGGTAGTTCCTAATGTGGTGAGATTCTCACGGGTGGTTCCTAATGTGGTGAGATTCTCACGGGTGGTTCCTAATGTGGTGAGATTCTCACGGGTAGTTCCTAATGTGGTGAGATTCTCACGGGTGGTTCCTAATGTGGTGAGATTCTCACGGGTGGTTCCAAATGTGGTGAGATTCTCACGGGTGGTTCCTAATGTGGTGAGATTCTCACAGGTGGTTCCTAATGTGGTGAGATTCTCACGGGTGGTTCCTAATGTGGTGAGATTCTCACGGGTGGTTCCTAATGTGGTGAGATTCTCACGGGTGGTTCCTAATGTGGTGAGATTCTCACGGGTGGTTCCAAATGTGGTGAGATTCTCACGGGTGGTTCCTAATGTGGTGAGATTCTCACGGGTGGTTCCTAATGTGGTGAGATTCTCACGGGTGGTTCCTAATGTGGTGAGATTCTCACGGGTGGTTCCAAATGTGGTGAGATTCTCACGGGTGGTTCCTAATGTGGTGAGATTCTCACGGGTGGTTCCCAATGTGGTGAGATTCTCACGGGTGGTTCCTAATGTGGTGAGATTCTCACGGGTGGTTCCTAACGTGGTGAGATTCTCATGGGTGGTTCCTAATGTGGTGAGATTCTCACGGGTGGTTCCTAATGTGGTGAGATTCTCACGGGTGGTTCCTAATGTGGTGAGATTCTCACAGGTGGTTCCTAATGTGGTGAGATTCTCACGGGTGGTTCCTAATGTGGTGAGATTCTCACGGGTGTAAACAGAACAGCTGGTTGTGAGAGATTAGCATCAGAACCTGCAATTGTAGATGTTCACATTGAGTACACATTGCATGAATTGCTAAGGCATAAGAATATGAGAATTGTCTATTCTTATTGTAAATATACAGTGCCTTGCGAAAGTATTCGGCCCCCTTGAACTTTGCGACCTTTTGCCACATTTCAGGCTTCAAACATAAAGATATAAAACTGTATTTTTTTGTGAAGAATCAACAACAAGTGGGACACAATCATGAAGTGGAACGACATTTATTGGATATTTCAAACTTTTTTAACAAATCAAAAACTGAAAAATTGGGCGTGCAAAATTATTCAGCCCCCTTAAGTTAATACTTTGTAGCGCCACCTTTTGCTGCGATTACAGCTGTAAGTCGCTTGGGGTATGTCTCTATCAGTTTTGCACATCGAGAGACTGACATTTTTTCCCATTCCTCCTTGCAAAACAGCTCGAGCTCAGTGAGGTTGGATGGAGAGCATTTGTGAACAGCAGTTTTCAGTTCATTCCACAGATTCTCGATTGGATTCAAGTCTGGACTTTGACTTGGCCATTCTAACACCTGGATATGTTTATTTTTGAACCATTCCATTGTAGATTTTGCTTTATGTTTTGGATCATTGTCTTGTTGGAAGACAAATCTCCGTCCCAGTCTCAGGTCTTTTGCAGACTCCATCAGGTTTTCTTCCAGAATGGTCCTGTATTTGGCTCCATCCATCTTCCCATCAATTTTAACCATCTTCCCTGTCCCTGCTGAAGAAAAGCAGGCCCAAACCATGATGCTGCCACCACCATGTTTGACAGTGGGGATGGTGTGTTCAGGGTGATGAGCTGTGTTGCTTTTACGCCAAACATAACGTTTTGCATTGTTGCCAAAAAGTTCAATTTTGGTTTCATCTGACCAGAGCACCTTCTTCCACATGTTTGGTGTGTCTCCCAGGTGGCTTGGGGCAAACTTTAAACAACACTTTTTATGGATATCTTTAAGAAATGGCTTTCTTCTTGCCACTCTTCCATAAAGGCCAGATTTGTGCAATATATGACTGATTGTTGTCCTATGGACAGAGTCTCCCACCTCAGCTGTATATCTCTGCAGTTCATCCAGAGTGATCATGGGCCTCTTGGCTGCATCTCTGATCAGTCTTCTCCTTGTATGAGCTGAAAGTTTAGAGGGACGGCCAGGTCTTGGTAGATTTGCAGTGGTCTGATACTCCTTCCATTTCAATATTATCGCTTGCACAGTGCTCATTGGGATGTTTAAAGCTTGGGAAATCTTTTTGTATCCAAATCCGGCTTTAAACTTCTTCACAACAGTATCTCGGACCTGCCTGGTGTGTTCCTTGTTCTTCATGATGCTCTCTGCGCTTTTAACGGACCTCTGAGACTATCACAGTGCAGGTGCATTTATACGGAGACTTGATTACACACAGGTGGATTGTATTTATCATCATTAGTCATTTAGGTCAACATTGGATCATTCAGAGATCCTCACTGAACTTCTGGAGAGAGTTTGCTGCACTGAAAGTAAAGGGGCTGAATAATTTTGCACGCCCAATTTTTCAGTTTTTGATTTGTTAAAAAAGTTTGAAATATCCAATAAATGTCGTTCCACTTCATGATTGTGTCCCACTTGTTGTTGATTCTTCACAAAAAAATACAGTCTTATATCTTTATGTTTGAAGCCTGAAATGTGGCAAAAGGTTGCAAAGTTCAAGGGGGCCGAATACTTTCGCAAGGCACTGTACAGGACCATTCTGGAAGAAAACCTGATGGAGTCTGCAAAAGACCTGAGACTGGGACGGAGATTTGTCTTCCAACAAGACAATGATCCAAAACATAAAGCAAAATCTACAATGGAATGGTTCAAAAATAAACATATCCAGGTGTTAGAATGGCCAAGTCAAAGTCCAGACATGAATCCAATCGAGAATCTGTGGAAAGAACTGAAAACTGCTGTTCACAAATGCTCTCCATCCAACCTCACTGAGCTCGAGCTGTTTTGCAAGGAGGAATTGGAAAAAATGTCAGTCTCTCAGATGTGCAAAACGGATAGAGACATACCCCAAGCGACTTACAGCAGTAATCGCAGCAAAAGGTGGCGCTACAAAGTATTAACTTAAGGGGGCTGAATAATTTAGCACGCCCAATTTTTCAGTTTTTGATTTGTTAAAAAAGTTTGAAATATCCAATAAATGTCGTTCCACTTCATGATTGTGTCCCACTTGTTGTTGATTCTTCACAAAAAAATACAGTTTTATATCTTTATGTTTGAAGCCTGAAATGTGGCAAAAGGTCGCAAAGTTCAAGGGGGCCGAATACTTTCGCAAGGCACTGTATGTAGTTCTGTGCCTGTCTATTAATGTTCTGTATTATTTCATTTTATTTTGTTCTGTCCTTCTCCATCTCTTCAAAGACTCAATCACAGACACTCTTACTGACAGTTGTAGCTGTTTCGTGTGATATATAGTTGTCTCTATGAGAAGAGAATTATGTTCTCCAGGCACATCACCCAATTAAATTATATTACTCTCAGTCTGCAAACCAGAATTGGTGAGATCCTGGTCGAATGAAACAGACGGAGGCCCAGCTAAATGGTCAAAAAGGTTTATTCACGGAACTTTCGGAAGTCAAGAATACAAAACAATTCATTTTATACTGACTTCTCACGCCCACACATACATACAAACATATGCACACACACACATACACACAAACATACACACACACACATGTCCTGCTACACACACTGTCTGTCTCAATTCCCAGCCGACAGAGATAGTGAACTTGTTCTTGAGACATACTCCCCGTTCTCTCCCAAATCTCTATTCAGGTCAGCACCAAGCTCAGACAGTCTGTGTTTAAAATACCATAAAGACATATTGTTTCACCCTAATTCTGACTAGAACTACACATTTATTGATTATGATTTTATACATTCTAATCAATTCCATACAATTATATGTTTCAGGGCGGATTATTCTAATCATTCAATTAACAGACAATCCTCACCTATCACTCTACCTTCTTGCCCTTTGTGCTGTTGTCTTGTGCCCAATAATGTTTGTACCATGTTTTGTGCTGCTACCATGTTGTGGTGCTGCCATGTTGTGTTACTACCATGTTGTGCTGATGCCATGTTGTGCTGCTGCCATGTTGTGTTACTACCATGTTGTGGTGCTGCCATGTTGTGATGCTACCATGTTGTTGTCTTGTTGTGCTGCTGCCATGTTGTGTTACTACCGTGTTGTGCTGCTGCCATGTTGTGATGCTACCATGTTGTTGTCTTGTTGTGCTGCTGCCATGTTGTGGTGCTGCCGTGTTGTGTTCCTACCGTGTTGTGGTGCTACCATGTTGTTGTCACGTTGTGTCGCTAACACGCTGTGTTGTCATGTGTTGCTGCCATGCTATGTCGTTGTCTTAGGTCTCTCTTTATGTAGTGTTGTGGTGTCTCTCTTGTCGTGATGTATGCTTTGTCCTATATTTTTATTTTATTTCTTTTTAATCCTAGCCCTCATCTCCACAGGAGGCTTTTTGGTAGGCCATCAATGTAAATACGAATTTGTTCTTAAATTGACTTGCCTAATTAAATAAAGGTTAAAATATGTATTATGTCATGTTTTATGTTTTGTATAAACCCCAGGAAGACCCCTAACAAAATACTACATACTAAAGCATCAAGGGGGCTGTTCTTTCTTCTTCTTGAGACAACGTGTAGACACGCACTTAGCCGATGTGTCAGGGGTGGGGCCCTGGAGTGCATCCAAGCGTTCTGATTGGTTGAAATTTGTGGCTGATTGACAGACCCGAAGGGCTTTTTTTAACCAATTGCAGATATGCCAGGGGTCTATTGAAATAATCCCATTGGACTAGAGACCCTCGAATGATCGGCTTGATATTGCATAGTGAACGAGCGGGTGAATGACTGATTGAGCTATAGGGCGTTATGGAACGAGAGATAAGCCTACCTTAATGGCCGACTGATGATTTGATTGGATAAATGACGAGACTGGTGATCAGAATGAAGTTCATGTATTTTTATGAATAAGAAGGAACGAGAAGTCAAGAACGTGAGGATTGGACATCTGGGAATATTGGTGAGTGCGTCTATTCTATTCATTCTGTATTCGAATCATCATTGTATAATTGCGTTCTATTGTTGATAGTAATATAGCCATATTTAATGTAATGTAATCTAGGTATTTATTTTAGGGCTGACACACCAATAGACTACTCGATTTTATAATTTGATAGTCTACATGTCTATCATTATATACAGACATTAAAATTAAACACTCAATGGTTTGTACTGTGTCATATAAATCTCGGCAAACATGTGCGGAACGGAAGAGGAGTCCATACCCAAACAATGGCGCATCTCTGTTTTCTTTGTAATTTATTGATGCGAACATTCCAATGCTCTTTGTCTCTATTCTAATAAAGTGTTACAAATAAACATCGCGGTACATTGCATCGATGCTTAACATATTAGAATAGAAACTCCACACAGAATGCTCAGATATTAGTCATTCGATATTTTCACCAAATTTAATTGAGAACATCTCTCTACCCTCTGGCAGAAGAATCGCAGGTTAGCGTTTTTTTTGTTGTTGTCATGACTCATGTTCTGGAGGCAGCTCTGCAGGATGGTCACTAGCTGGCACAGCACAAAGGCATCAAATATAACCCTAACCTTAACCACATTGAGAATCCTAACCTTAACCACATTGAGAATCCTAACCTTAAATTAAGACCAAAAAGTGCATTTTTGTTTTCATGATTTTTTACAATATAGCCTATTTTCACTTACTTTGCAGCTGGCCCATCAAGCAGAAATCTCCCAGTTCTGCCTCTAGGACAAGACTCATCCCAATAAACATCAAACTGTGGAAGAGTCACACCATTTCACCACGTAGGTGTGACTTGACTCAGATAGCATGATCTGATTCTGATTGCATTCCCTGACTTCCTCTCTGTACGTTGCATTTGACTGGTCCTCAGTGTGTTTCAGTTGGACAGACTGGACAGAGCGCAGCCGACACAGCGACGGTGTGAGTGGAGCAGAGAGAACCGAGGATGGGGGGCGGAGGTCAGCAGACGGAGTCAAGCGAGCCGGCCAAGGGTGACGGGGTTGGGCCTGATGGAGGGCGAGGTGGCAGTGCAGTCTACACCTGGGAAGAGGTTCAGAGGCACTGCCACAGAAGCGACCAGTGGTTGGTCATCGACAGGAAGGTCTATAATATTACCCAGTGGGCGAAGAGACACCCGGGGGGCATCAGGGTCATCAGTCACTTTGCTGGAGAAGATGCCACGGTCAGTAGCCTAACTATGGAAGTTGTTGGTGAAATGTTCTCAAGTTATTCCAGTGTGACTGTTGATCTTCATCCAGGCCTATGCACATTTTTTTGTAATGTTTGTAATGTTGTACATTTAGACACGTTTAGTAGCCTGTCATTGTATGACAGGTCCAGGACCGGATTAAGAAATCACAGCTCTGACTGACAAACTGAGATCAATCTGCTCTTGAATTCAAACAAACAATAGCCCAGGCCAATGAAGCAACTCACAGATTGTACAATATTTGGAGGATACTGTATATATATATATATATATATATATATATATATATATATATATATATATATATATATATATATATATATATATATACACATACACAGTTGAAGTCGGACGTTTACATACACCTTAGCCAAATACATTTAAACTAATTTTTTCACAATTCCTGACATTTAATCTGAGTTTAAAAAAATCCCCGTTTTAGGTCAGTTAGGATCACCACTTTATTTTAATTTATTTGAAATGTCAGAATAATAGAGTGAATGATTTATTTCAGCTATTATTTATTTAATCACATTCCCAGTGGGTCAGAAGTTTACATACACTCAATTAGTATTTGATAGCATTGCCTTGAAATTGTTTAACTTAGAACAAATGTTTCGGGTAGCCTTCCACAAGCTTCCCACAATAAGTTGGGTGAATTTTGGCCCATTCCTCCTGACAGAGCTGGTGTAACTGAGTCAGGTTTGTAGGCCTCCTTGCTCGCACATGCTTCTTCAGTTCTGCCCACAAATTTTCAATAGGATTGATGTCAGGGCTTTGTGATGGCCACTCCAATACCACACCTGCTCGCCTGTTCAGCATCACTACTCTGGACGGCTCTGACTTAGAATACGTGGACAACTACAAATACCTAGGTGTCTGGTTAGACTGTAAACTCTCCTTCCAGACTCACACTAAGCATCTCCAATCCAAAATTAAATCTAGAATCGGCTTCCTATATCGTAACAAAGCATCCTTCACTCACGCTGCCAAACATACCCTCGCAAAACTGACCATCCTACCGATCCTCGACTTCGGTGATGTCATCTATAAAATAGCCTCCAACACTCTACTCAACAAACTGGATGCAGTCTATCACAGTGCCATCCGTTTTGTCACCAAAGCCCCATACACTACCCACCATTGCGACCTGTACGCTCTCGTTGGTTGGCCCTCGCTTCATACTCATCGCCAAACCCCCTACAGGTTATCTACAAGTCTCTGCTAGGTAAAGCCCCGCCTTATCTCAGCTCACTGGTCACCATAGCATCACCCACTCGTAGCACGCGCTTCAGCAGGTATATCTCACTGGTCACCCCCAAAGCCAATTCCTCCTTTGGTCGTCTTTCCTTCCAGTTCTCTGCTGCCAATGACTGGAACAAACTGCAAAAATCTCTGAAGCTGGAGACTCATATCTCCCTCACTAGCTTTAAGCACCAGCTGTCAGAGCAGCTCACAGATCACTGCACCTGTACATAGCCCATCTGTAAACAGCCCATCTATCTACCTCATCCACATACTGTTAGTTATTTATTTATTTTGCTCCTTTGCACCCCAGTATCTTTACTTGCACATTCATCTCTCTTGCCGATCTACCATTCCAGTGTTTAATCGCCATATTGTAGTTACTTCGCCAACATGGCCTATTTATTGCCTTAACTCCCTTATCTTACCTCATTTGCACTCACTGTATATAGACTTTTTGTTTTCTTTTTTCTACTGTATTATTGACTGTATGTTTTGTTTATTCCATGTGTAACTCTGTGTTGTATGTGTCAAATTGCTATGCTTTATCTTGGCCAGGTCGCAGTTGCAAATGAGAACTTGTTCTCAACTTGTTCTCAACTAGTCTACCTAGTTAAATAAAGGTGAAATTAAAAAATTACAAAAATTGACGTCAATTAGTCTAACAGAAGCTTCTAAAGCCATGATATCATTTTCTGGAATTTTCCAAGCTGTTTAAAGGCACAGTCAACTTCTGACCCACTGCAATTGTGATACAGTGAATTATAATGAAATAATCTGTCTGTAAACAATTGTTGGAAAAATGACTTGTGTCGTGCACAAAGTAGATGTTCTAACCGACCTACCAAAACTATAGTTTATTTACAAGAAATTTGTGGAGTGGTTGAAAAACAAGTTTTAATGACTCCAACCTAAGTGTATGTAAACTTCCGACCTCAACTGTGTGTGTGTATATATATATATATATATATATATATATACAGTGGGGCAAAAAAGTATTTAGTCAGCCACCAATTGTGCAAGTTCTCCCACTTAAAAAGATGATAGAGGCCTGTAATTTTCATCATAGGTACACTTCAACTATGACAGACAAAATGAGAAAAAAAATCCAGAAAATCACATTTTAGGATTTTTTATGAATTTATTTGCAAATTATGGTGGAAAATAAGTATTTGGTCAATAACAAAAATGTATCTCAATACTTTGTTATATACCCTTTGTTAATATATATACCAAGTAAAATGTCCAGTGGCACACTGACTCGCCTAATGATGAAGATGAAGCCATAGGTTACTCACGGTGATGGCCGACGCGCTTGTTGTCGCAGTAGCCTATCTCAAGATGAGCTATGAGAAACAGTGTTGATGTGTGCAACAAAACAAACATTGTTTCTATTAGTTCTTCAGCCTGTCTAGTCTTCTGTTTTTCAGTGAGAGCCATTTGCTTTCCAAACTGTACATTTTTTTACCCCCGCGATTGTATTTTGAAATTGGCAAAAACGCAAACTGATAGCTGCAACCAATCATAGAAATATGATCCATAGATGGCAGTTTCCGGTCAAGTCAGGACTGGCATCCATTGCTAGTGTAGCCATGAGTTTAACTGTCAAATTGCCAGGGTAAGAGGTTCCAAGACCACTTCTATGGATTATATGTCTATGGCCACAACACAACAAGCTGTATATATGGTGCACATGCTGCCCAAACTGCGGCCAAACCAGACTGTAGGTAACGGCCAAAATAAAGCAAACACTTACGTTAACGAGGGATGCAAAGTATATGTTATGGTGTGGGGTGCATTTTCCTGGCATGGTTTAGGTCCACTTGTAGAAGCAATGCCAAGGCGCATTGAAGCTGTTCTGGCAGCTCGTGGTGGCCCAACTTACTTTAAGAGACTTTATGTTGGTGTTTCCTTTATTTTGGCAGTTACCTTTATGTGCTTGTGATAAAACTTAATCCACAGTTATTTTTAATAAACTGTTGATCCCCTGTGGCGAAATTATGCTCTCTGGTATATTTTGAAATTTGAGAGATTTGATTGGATAAAAAATGATATAAAGAAAACGCTATTTTTTAAATTATTTTTTTGCCTCTTGGACTCCCTATGGGCTTGGGCCCCTGACAATTGACCAGCCACATTTATTTTTTTCTTAATCAGTTCAAGGCCAATCAAGGCAGGGCCTCACAAGTTACTCACGTGGGCCCTCTACCTTCTCTCCTTCCACCATTTGACCATTGGCAGAGTAGCAGCAGGCTGTCTACACTCAAATCCTCCTGTGGTTGCAGGTTGCAGTGAAGAAAAGACTACATATATAATATACTATATATATATATATATATATTTTTTTTTTTGCTTCTTCTTGGGTCCCCCACGTCGGGCCTGGGCACAGGGGCTTCAGCCCCAGTAAACCCCTGTTAGTAGATCGTACATTGTGACTGTATTACATATTAGACTTGTTGTTAGGGGATTGTACATTGTTGAATCCTAAAATCGTGATCACCTCTTAACTAATCTCACAGTAATTGTTTTAAATATTTGTTTTATTACCTGAGAGACATAAGAAGGACATTTGTATGTATTTATATTAAGCAATATAGATGAATCTATATCTCTGATTTGTAGGATGCATTTGTCGCATTCCATCCCGATCCTAATTTTGTCAGGAAGTTTCTGAAGCCGTTGCTGATTGGAGAGCTGGCACCGACAGAGCCCAGCCAGGACCATGGGAAAAACGTGAGGAGGCCCATCTTTATCTCTCTCCCTCTACAGCATTACACCCATAACATACATCGTTGTAGGCTACATAATGAAACATAATGTGAAGCCTACAGCATCTCTCCCTCTGACATAGCATCACTCCCACTCTAACATACTGTAGGTTTAGGTAGGGACCCGGGGACCAACGTGAGGCCTGTCTTTCTCTGGCTGATAGGGAATTACATGCATCTCAGACTGAATGCTGTGCAGAATGATCCTTTCTACAATGTGTCAGAGTGTGGTAAGAGCGGGTGTGATGTCTAAATATCTCCATCCACAAGATTTACCTCCTAGAAAAGTAGTCTGTCATCTACTATAACTAGGGCACATTATACCAGCCTGTCTATATGCCCAGATGCCCCTATAACTAGATCACATTATACCAGCCTGTCTATATGCCCAGATGCCCCTATAACTAGATCACATTATACCAGCCTGTCTATATGCCCAGATGCCCCTATAACTAGATCACATTATACCAGCCTGTCTATATGCCCAGATGTCCCTGTAACTAGATCACATTATACCAGCTTGTCTATATTTCCCTATAACTAGGGCACATTATACCAGCCTGTCTATGTGCCCAGATGCCCCTATAACTAGATCACATTGTACCAGCCTGTCTATATGCCCCTATAACTAGATCACATTATACCTGCCTGTCTATGTGCCCAGATGCCCCTATAACTAGATCACATTATACCAGCCTGTCTATGTGCCCAGATGCCCCTATAACTAGATCACATTATAGCAGCCTGTCTATATGCCCCTATAACTAGATCACATTATACCAGCCTGTCTATGTGCCACTATAACTAGATCACATTATACCAGCCTGTCTATGTGCCCAGATGCCCCTATAACTAGATCACATTATACCAGCCTGTCTATATGCCCCTATAACTAGATCACATTATACCAGCCTGTCTATATGTCCAGATATCCCTATAACTAGAACACATTATACCAGCCTGTCTATGTGCCCCTATAACTAGATCACATTATACCAGCCTGTCTATGTGCCCCTATAACTAGATCACATTATACCAGCCTGTCTATGTGCCCCTATAACTAGATCACATTATACCAGCCTGTCTATATGTCCAGATATCCCGTTGCCTGCTGTCTGTTTACCTATTCAGGAGTCATACATCTTTCTGTTACTCATCATTTCTTCTTTTTACATTTTACATTTTAAGTCATTTAGCACTTCTTCTTCTTCTCTTCAGGTTTCTCTTGTCAATTTACACTGTCCTCATCCCCCTCCTGTCCTCCTCCTCCACTCCCTCAATTCATCATCCCTTTCATCATCATCCATCCTCTTGGTTCATCTACTTGGCTCTATCACAGTTGGTCTTTCTGCTATCTCCTCGCCTCCTGAAGTCAAGGACAGATTAATTGAGATAGACTTCATACGCCTGTATTGATTATTGATCACCTCTAACCCATACAGGCAGTACTGGTGCAGGACTTCCAGGCCCTGCGTGACCGTGTGGAGAAGGAGGGTCTCCTCCGTGCCCGCCCCCTCTTCTTCAGCCTCTACCTGGGCCACATCCTGCTACTAGAGGCCCTGGCTTTGGGCCTGCTCTGGGTCTGGGGGACCAGCTGGAGCCTCACACTGCTCTGTTCCCTCATGCTGGCCACGTCTCAGGTACCATTACAGTATTATTAGGGAGTACAAGAAGATATTTTACAGGCATAGGGATCTAAGGTTAGGGTTAGGTTTAGGATTAAGGTTAGAATTAGAGGATTAGGTTTGGGGTTAGGATTAAGTTTAGGGGTGGTGAGGTTAGGTTATGGTGAGGATTTATGTTAGCCATAGGGTTACCAATCCACCTTTCAGACACTGTTCAAATTCTGCCTTTCTTTCTCCCTCTCAGTCCCAGGCTGGCTGGCTGCAGCATGACTACGGCCACCTGTCAGTCTGCAAGACATCCAGCTGGAATCACGTACTGCACAAGTTTGTCATTGGACACCTAAAGGTAGGCTACTGGACAATGGTTGGACATTGGACACTGTGCTATCTAACCTCCAAACGAGCTTCAATGCCATACAACACTACTTCCGTGGCCTCCAACTGCTCTTAAACGCTAGTAAAACCAAATGCATGCTTTTCAACCGATCGCTGCCTGCACCCGCATGCCCGACTAGCATCACCACCCTGGATGGTTCCGACCTTGAATATGTGGACATCTATAAGTACCTAGGTGTCTGGCTAGACTGCAAACTCTCCTTCCAGACTCATATCAAACATCTCCAATCGAAAATCAAATCAAGAGTCGGCTTTCTATTCCGCAACAAAGCCTCCTTCACTCACGCCGCCAAGCTTACCCTATTAAAACTGACTATCCTACCGATCCTCGACTTCGGCGATGTCATCTACAAAATGGCTTCCAACACTCTACTCAGCAGACTGGATGCAGTCTATCACAGTGCCATCCGTTTTGTCACTAAAGCACCTTATACCACCCACCACTGCGACTTGTATGCTCTAGTCGGCTGGCCCTCGCTACATATTCGTCGCCAGACCCACTGGCTCCAGGTCATCTACAAGTCCATGCTAGGTAAAGCTCCGCCGTATCTCAGTTCACTGGTCACGATGGCAACACCCATCCGTAGCACGCGCTCCAGCAGGTGTATCTCACTGATCATCCCTAAAGCAAACACCTCATTTGGCCGCCTTTCGTTCCAGTACTCTGCTGCCTGTGACTGGAACGAATTGCAAAAATCGCTGTTGGAGAAAAAAGTGATAAAAGTTGGAGACTTTTATCACCCTCACCAACTTCAAACATCAGCTATCTGAGCAGCTAACCGATCGCTGCAGCTGTACATAGTCTATTGGTAAATAGCCCACCCATTTTCACCTACCTCATCCCCATACTGTTTTTATTTATTTACTTTTCTGCTCTTTTGCACACCAATATCTCTACCTGTACATGACCATCTGATCATTTATCACTCCAGTGTTAATCTGCAAAATTGTAATTATTCGCCTACCTCCTCATGCCTTTTGCACACATTGTATATAGACTCCCCCCTTTTTTTCTACTGTGTTATTGACTTGTTAATTGTTTACTCCATGTGTAACTCTGTGTTGTCTGTTCACACTGCTATGCTTTATCTTGGCCAGGTCGCAGTTGCAAATGAGAACTTGTTCTCAACTAGCCTACCTGGTTAAATAAAGGTGTTCTCAACTAGCCTACCTGGTTAAATAAAGGTGTTCTCAACTAGCCTACCTGGTTAAATAAAGGTGTTCTCAACTAGCCTACCTGGTTAAATAAAGGTGTTCTCAACTAGCCTACCTGGTTAAATAAAGGTGTTCTCAACTAGCCTACCTGGTTAAATAAAGGTGAAAAAAAATAAAAATAATTTAAAAAATTGACAATACTGTTTCTTTAGGCTGATCTTCTGCTACTCTTTGGAAAAGTTAACCGGACACAGTTTAAACCTAGTTCTAGACTGAAAACCATTCTCAATGGATAATCAGCTTTGAAAGTACATTTTACTCCAGGACTATGCTAAATCTTTGTTCAGGAAACTGTCCTTTTCACTTTCCTACATTCACCAGAGCAGTGTTACATTTCCAAGTTCACTGCTATACATTAGCCTTATTTCGTGTAGTGTCCAACAGGTGTAAGTTACAGTAAGTGTAATTGTGTGTATCATTAATAAGTAACAGTAGCTGTGTGTTTCCAGGGTGCCTCTGCTAACTGGTGGAACCATCGTCACTTCCAGCACCACGCTAAGCCCAACGTGTTTAGTAAAGATCCTGATGTCAACTCACTGCATGTCTTCGTCCTGGGAGACAAACAGCCTGTAGAGGTAGTTATCACTATAATATATTTGTGTATGTGATCCTTGCAGGAACTGAACCAACAACCTTAGTGCTCTATGACCCATCTGACGTCATGTCATATTTGCATAATAATCCAAATATTCATGAAATATGCAAATATCCATGTAATAGTTCATTAATTTAGTGTAATATTCATGTAATATTCAAATATCCATGTAATAGTTCATTAATTTAATGTAATATTCATGAAATAACCATGTAATAATAGCCATGTAATATTGAAATATCCATGTAATAGTTCATTAATTTAGTGTAATATTCATGTAATATTCAAATATCCATGTAATAGTTCATTAATTTAATGTAATATTCATGAAATAACCATGTAATATTATTAATGTAGTATTTAAATATCCATGTAATAGCTCATTAAATTAATGTAATATTCATGAAATAACCGTGTAATAATATCCATGTAACGGTTTGTCTCAGTCGTGTTAAAACGGTATTCGTGTTTCTGTGTAAGATCCATCTGACTCCTTGTCTCTGTCTATTGCAGTATGGTATAAAGAAGTTGAAGTACATGCCCTACCATCACCAACACCAGTACTTCTTCCTCAGTAAGTTGCTGAACACGTTTCATGGATTTCTGTATAGAATCACATCAACTTCCATTGAACACATAAAAGCAATGTATGTAATACCAATCTTTTCCTTCTGTCTCTCAGTTGGACCTCCACTAGTTATTCCAGTGTTTTTCACCATCCAGATATTCCAGACCATGTTTTCACAACGGAACTGGGTGGTGAGATATCATACCAATTAAATTTAGACTTAATCCTCTTCCTTCCTATGTGGAACCTAAGGCTTCCATGAGAGAGAGAGGGAGAGAGGGAGAGACACCTGTAATTATATGATTATGCGAACACCTGGGGGCACTAAATCCTTGTTCGTTGCTCACTAAAGCTAGCGAGCATAATACCACTAACACTGACTGTACCATCAGAAATGTCTAGCTTCCTAATCAACAGTGATAATTGTTGCTTTGCTAGGAACCCCAGATGTATAATGTCTGTGTAGGAACCCCAGATGTATAATGTCTGTGTAGGAACCCCAGATGTATAATGTCTGTGTAGGAACCCCAGATGTATAATGTCTGTGTAGGAACCCCAGATGTATAATGTCTGTGTAGGAACCCCAGATGTATAATGTCTGTGTAGGAACCCCAGATGTATAATGTCTGTGTAGGAACCCCAGATGTATAATGTCTGTGTAGGAACCCCAGATGTATAATGTCTGTGTAGGAACCCCAGATGTATAATGTCTGTGTAGGAACCCCAGATGTATAATGTCTGTGTAGGAACCCCAGATGTATAATGTCTGTGTAGGAACCCCAGATGTATAATGTCTGTCCGTAATACCAATCTTTGTCTCCTGTGAAGGATCTGGCGTGGTCGTTGACTTTCTACCTTCGCTTCTTCTGCTGTTACTATCCCTTCTTTGGTTTCTTTGGCTCAGTAGCATTGATCAGCTTCGTCAGGTAAAGTATGAACTGAGAGGGAGCTCAAAGATTAACTCATTCATTCGTTGTATTCAAACTATCTACAGTATTAGAAAACAACACAATGCTGTGCTTGATGTAATAATGTAATATAATATTGTGGCTGAATAATTATATTGTGAATATTGTACTGTATATAGGTTTTTGGAAAGCCACTGGTTTGTATGGGTGACCCAGATGAATCACCTTCCTATGGAGATAGATCACGAGAGACACCAGGACTGGCTCACCATGCAGGTAACATGTCATTACTAGATAACTGGGTCTTGTCTTGGAGTAGGAGGGCCGATCTAGGAATCAGGTCCCCCCCTGTCCATACATTCCTATTCATTATCATCTTAAAAGATTAAACTGATCCTAGAACAGCACTCCTACACTGAAGCTTAGTGAATACAGGCCCCTGTGTGTTTTTTGGGGTTGTGCCATCTGCATTTGTATTTATTATGGATCCCCATTAGTTCCTGCCAAGGCAGAAGCTACTCTTCCTGGGGTTTATTATGGATCCCCATTAGTTCCTTTCAAGGTAGCAGCTACTCTTCCTGGGGTTTATTATGGATCCCCATTAGTTCCTGCCAAGGCAGCAGCTACTCTTCCTGGGGTTTATTATGGATCCCCATTAGTTCCTGCCAACGCAGCAGCTATTCATCCTGGGGTTTATTATGGATCCCCATTAGTTCCTGCCAACGCAGCAGCTACTCTTCTTGGGGTTTATTATGGATCCCCATTAGTTCCTGCCAACGCAGCAGCTACTCTTCTTGGGGTTTATTATGGATCCCCATTAGTTCCTGCCAAGGGAGCAGCTACTCTTCCTGGGGTTTATTATGGATCCCCATTAGTTCCTGCCAAGGCAGCAGCTACTCTTCCTGGGGTTTATTATGGATCCCCATTAGTTCCTGCCAAGGCAGCAGCTACTCTTCCTGGGGTTTATTATGGATCCCCATTAGTTCCTGCCAAGGCAGCAGCTACTCTTCCTGGGGTTTATTATGGATCCCCATTAGTTCCTGCCAAGGCAGCAGCTACTCTTCCTGGGGTTTATTATGGATCCCCATTAGTTCCTGCCAAGGCAGCAGCTACTCTTCCTGGGGTTTATTATGGATCCCCATTAGTTCCTGCCAAGGCAGCAGCTACTCTTCCTGGGGTTTATTATGGATCCCCATTAGTTCCTGCCAAGGCAGCAGCTACTCTTCCTGGGGTTTATTATGGATCCCCATTAGTTCCTGCCAAGGCAGCAGCTACTCTTCCTGGGGTTTATTATGGATCCCCATTAGTTCCTGCCAACGCAGCAGCTACTCTTCCTGGGGTTTATTATGGATCCCCATTAGTTCCTGCCAACGCAGCAGCTACTCTTCCTGGGGTTTATTATGGATCCCCATTAGTTCCTGCTAACGCAGCAGATACTCTTCCTGGGGTCCAGCAACATTAATACAGTTATGTACCTTTTCAAATATTACATGACATTATATTTCATAACACTTTTTACCCAAATCATTTAGTGTTCCCTCATGCCACTTCTGTAGTTCTCCAGCAGAGGGAGCTGTAACGTGTCTCTTTCTCTGGTCTTAGTTGAGTGCTACTTGCAACATTGAACAGTCAACCTTCAACGACTGGTTCAGTGGACACCTCAACTTTCAGATTGAACACCAGTAAGTGAAACAAATATCCCACTTTACTGTTGTCTGTCAAACAGTATATACTGTGTTTATATGGTCATTTATAAAGTCATTCAGATACTAAAGTAGGTTATAGTTTAGGCAGTATTCAGCTTTATTTGATCTTAAATATAACTTAAGTTGTTTGTACTAATTACTTGTACTAATGAATTATGAATAGTGTTGAGGTACAACATTTATACAATCTTACTCAGAAACTGAGGTTTCTCTGAGAAACTCTGATACCCTTTACTCTCTCTCTCTCCCCTCTTTCTGCCGCTTTCTTTCTCTACCCCCACTCTCTCTCTGCCTCTCTTTCTCTACCCCCACTCTCTCTCTGCCTCTCTTTCTCTACCCCTACTCTCTCTCTGTGCCTCTCTTTCTCTACCCCCACTCTCTCTCTGCCTCTCTTTCTCTACCCCCACTCTCTCTCTGCCTCTCTTTCTCTACCCCCACTCTCTCTCTGCCACTCTCTTTCTCTACCCCCACTCTCTCTGCCACTCTCTTTCTCTACCCCCACTCTCTCTGCCACTCTCTTTCTCTACCCCCACTCTCTCTCTGCCTCTCTTTCTATACCCCCACTCTCTCTCTGCCTCTCTTTCTCTACCCCCACTCTCTCTGCTTCTCTTTCTCTACCCCACTCTCTCTCTGCCTCTCTTTCTCTACCCCCACTCTCTCTCTGCCACTCTCTTTCTCTACCCCTACTCTCTCTCTGCCTCTCTTTCTCTACCCCCACTCTCTCTCTGCCTCTCTTTCTCTACCCCCACTCTCTCTCTGCCTCTCTTTCTCTACCCCACTCTCTCTCTGCCTCTCTTTCTCTACCCCCACTCTCTCTCTGCCGCTTTCTTTCTCTACCCCCACTCTCTCTCTGCCGCTTTCTTTCTCTACCCCCACTCTCTGCCGCTTTCTTTCTCTACCCCCACTCTCTGCCACTTTCTTTCTCTACCCCCACTCTCTCTCTCTGCCACTTTCTTTCTCTACCCCACTCTCTCTCTCTGCCTCTCTTTCTCTACCCCCACTCTCTTTCTCTACCCCCACTCTCTCTATGTGCCTCTCTTTCTCTACCCCCACTCTCTCTGCCTCTCTTTCTCTACCCCCACTCTCTCTCTGCCTCTCTTTCTCTACCCCTACTCTCTCTCTGCCTCTCTTTCTTTACCCCCACTCTCTCTCTGCCTCTCTTTCTCTACCCCCACTCTCTGCTTCTCTTTCTCTACCCCCACTCTCTCTCTCTGCCTCCCTTTCTCTACCCCCACTCTCTCTCTTTCTCTACCCCTACTCTCTCTCTGCCTCTCTTTCTCTACCCCCACTCTCTCTCTGCCTCCCTTTCTCTACCCCCACTCTCTCTCTGCCGCTTTCTTTCTCTACCCCACTCTCTCTCTCTGCTTTCTTTTTCTACCCCCACTCTCTCTTTGCCGCTTTCTTTTTCTACCCCCACTCTCTCTTTGCCGCTTTCTTTTTCTACCCCACTCTCTCTTTGCCGCTTTCTTTTTCTACCCCCACTCTCTCTTTGCCGCTTTCTTTTTCTACCCCCACTCTCTCTCTGCCTCTCTTTCTCTACCCCTACTCTCTCTCTGCCTCTCTTTCTTTACCCCCACTCTCTCTCTGCCTCTCTTTCTTTACCCCCACTCTCTCTCTGCCTCTCTTTCTCTACCCCAACTCTCTCTCTGCCTCTCTTTCTCTACCCCCACTCTCTGCTTCTCTTTCTCTACCCCACTCTCTCTCTCTGCCTCCCTTTCTCTACCCCCACTCTCTCTCTTTCTCTACCCCTACTCTCTCTCTGCCTCTCTTTCTCTACCCCCACTCTCTCTCTGCCTCCCTTTCTCTACCCCCACTCTCTCTCTGCCGCTTTCTTTCTCTACCCCCACTCTCTCTCTGCCGCTTTCTTTTTCTACCCCCACTCTCTCTTTGCCGCTTTCTTTTTCTACCCCCACTCTCTCTTTGCCGCTTTCTTTTTCTACCCCCACTCTCTCTTTGCCGCTTTCTTTCTCTACCCCCACTCTCTCTCTCTGCCACTTTCTTTCTCTACCCCCACTCTCTCTCTCTGCCACTTTCTTTCTCTACCCCACTCTCTCTCTGCCTCTCTTTCTCTACCCCTACTCTCTCTCTGCCTCTCTTTCTCTACCCCTACTCTCTCTCTGCCTCTCTTTCTCTACCCCCACTCTCTCTCTGCCTCCCTTTCTCTACCCCCACTCTCTCTCTGCCGCTTTCTTTCTCTACCCCCACTCTCTCTCTGCCGCTTTCTTTTTCTACCCCCACTCTCTCTTTGCCGCTTTCTTTTTCTACCCCCACTCTCTCTTTGCCGCTTTCTTTTTCTACCCCCACTCTCTCTTTGCCGCTTTCTTTTTCTACCCCCACTCTCTCTTTGCCGCTTTCTTTTTCTACCCCCACTCTCTCTCTGCCTCTCTTTCTCTACCCCTACTCTCTCTCTGCCTCTCTTTCTTTACCCCCACTCTCTCTCTGCCTCTCTTTCTCTACCCCAACTCTCTCTCTGCCTCTCTTTCTCTACCCCCACTCTCTGCTTCTCTTTCTCTACCCCCACTCTCTCTCTCTGCCTCCCTTTCTCTACCCCCACTCTCTCTCTTTCTCTACCCCTACTCTCTCTCTGCCTCTCTTTCTCTACCCCCACTCTCTCTCTGCCTCCCTTTCTCTACCCCACTCTCTCTCTGCCGCTTTCTTTCTCTACCCCCACTCTCTCTTTGCCGCTTTCTTTTTCTACCCCCACTCTCTCTTTGCCGCTTTCTTTTTCTACCCCCACTCTCTCTTTGCCGCTTTCTTTCTCTACCCCCACTCTCTCTCTCTGCCACTTTCTTTCTCTACCCCCCTCTCTCTCTCTGCCACTTTCTTTCTCTACCCCCACTCTCTCTCTGCCTCTCTTTCTCTACCCCTACTCTCTCTCTGCCTCTCTTTCTCTACCCCTACTCTCTCTCTGCCTCTCTTTCTCTACCCCCACTCTCTCTCTGCCTCTCTTTCTCTACCCCCACTCTCTCTCTGCCTCTCTTTCTCTACCCCCACTCTCTCTCTGCCGCTTTCTTTCTCTACCCCCACTCTCTCTCTGCCGCTTTCTTTCTCTACCCCCACTCTCTCTCTGCCGCTTTCTTTCTCTACCCCCACTCTCTCTCTGCCGCTTTCTTTCTCTACCCCCACTCTCTCTCTCTGCCGCTTTCTTTCTCTACCCCCACTCTCTCTCTCTGCTTTCTTTCTCTACCCCCACTCTCTCTCTCTGCCACTTTCTTTCTCTACCCCCACTCTCTCTCTCTGCCTCTCTTTCTCTACCCCCACTCTCTTTCTCTACCCCCACTCTCTCTATGTGCCTCTCTTTCTCTACCCCACTCTCTCTCTCTGCCTCTCTTTCTCTACCCCACTCTCTCTCTCTGCCTCTCTTTCTCTACCCCCACTCTCTCTCTGCCTCTCTTTCTCTACCCCTACTCTCTCTCTGCCTCTCTTTCTCTACCCCTACTCTCTCTCTGCCTCTCTTTCTCTACCCCCACTCTCTCTCTGCCTCTCTTTCTCTACCCCCACTCTCTCTCTGCCTCTCTTTCTCTACCCCCACTCTCTCTCTGCCGCTTTCTTTCTCTACCCCCACTCTCTCTCTGCCGCTTTCTTTCTCTACCCCCACTCTCTGCCACTTTCTTTCTCTACCCCACTCTCTCTCTGCCACTTTCTTTCTCTACCCCCACTCTCTCTCTGCCTCTCTTTCTCTACCCCCACTCTCTTTCTCTACCCCCACTCTCTCTATGTGCCTCTCTTTCTCTACCCCCACTCTCTCTCTGCCTCTCTTTCTCTACCCCACTCTCTCTCTGCCTCTCTTTCTCTACCCCCACTCTCTCTCTGCCTCTCTTTCTCTACCCCAACTCTCTCTCTGCCTCTCTTTCTCTACCCCCACTCTCTGCTTCTCTTTCTCTACCCCCACTCTCTCTCTCTGCCTCCTTTCTCTACCCCCACTCTCTGCTTCTCTTTCTCTACCCCACTCTCTCTCTGCCTCTCTTTCTCTACCCCCACTCTCTCTCTGCCTCTCTTTCTCTACCCCTACTCTCTCTCTGCCTCTCTTTCTCTACCCCCACTCTCTCTCTGCCTCCCTTTCTCTACCCCCACTCTCTCTCTGCCTCTCTTTCTCTACCCCTACTCTCTCTCTGCCTCTCTTTCTCTACCCCCACTCTCTCTCTGCCTCCCTTTCTCTACCCCCACTCTCTCTCTGCCGCTTTCTTTCTCTACCCCACTCTCTCTCTGCCGCTTTCTTTTTCTACCCCACTCTCTCTCTGCCGCTTTCTTTTTCTACCCCCACTCTCTCTCTGCCGCTTTCTTTCTCTACCCCCACTCTCTCTCTGCCGCTTTCTTTCTCTACCCCCACTCTCTCTCTGCCGCTTTCTTTCTCTACCCCACTCTCTCTCTCTGCCGCTTTCTTTCTCTACCCCCACTCTCTCTCTCTGCCACTTTCTTTCTCTACCCCCACTCTCTCTCTCTGCCACTTTCTTTCTCTACCCCCACTCTCTCTCTGCCACTTTCTTTCTCTACCCCCACTCTCTCTCTGCCTCTCTTTCTCTACCCCTACTCTCTCTCTGCCCCTCTTTCTCTACCCCCACTCTCTCTCTGACTCTCTTTCTCTACCCCCACTCTCTCTCTGACTCTCTTTCTCTACCCCCACTCTCTCTCTGCCGCTTTCTTTCTCTACCCCACTCTCTCTCTGCCGCTTTCTTTCTCTACCCCCACTCTCTCTCTGCCTCTCTTTCTCTACCCCCACTCTCTCTCTGCCTCTCTTTCTCTACCCCCACTCTCTCTCTGCCGCTTTCTTTCTCTACCCCCACTCTCTGCCACTTTCTTTCTCTACCCCACTCTCTCTCTCTGCCACTTTCTTTCTCTACCCCCACTCTCTCTCTGCCTCTCTTTCTCTACCCCTACTCTCTCTCTGCCCCTCTTTCTCTACCCCCACTCTCTCTCTGACTCTCTTTCTCTACCCCCACTCTCTCTCTGACTCTCTTTCTCTACCCCCACTCTCTCTCTGCCGCTTTCTTTCTCTACCCCCACTCTCTCTCTGCCGCTTTCTTTCTCTACCCCACTCTCTCTCTGCCTCTCTTTCTCTACCCCACTCTCTCTCTGCCGCTTTCTTTCTCTACCCCCACTCTCTGCCACTTTCTTTCTCTACCCCCACTCTCTCTCTCTGCCACTTTCTTTCTCTACCCCCACTCTCTCTCTGCCACTTTCTTTCTCTACCCCACTCTCTCTCTCTGCCTCTCTTTCTCTACCCCTACTCTCTCTCTGCCTCTCTTTCTCTACCCCACTCTCTCTCTGCCTCTCCCCCCCTCTTTTTGCCGCTTTCTTTCTCTACCCTCTGCCTCTCTTTCTCTACCCCCACTCTCTCTCTCTGCCACTTTCTTTCTCTACCCCCTCTCTCTCTCTGCCGCTTTCTTTCTCTACCCCCACTCTCTCTCTCTCTGCCACTTTCTTTCTCTACCCCCACTCCCTCTCTCTGCCACTTTCTTTCTCTACCCCCACTCTCTCTCTCTCTGCCACTTTCTTTCTCTACCCCCACTCTCTCTCTGTGCCTCTCTTTCTCTACCCCCACTCTCTCTCTGCCTCTCTTTCTCTACCCCCACTCTCTCTCTGCCTCCCTTTCTCTACCCCCACTCTCTCTCTCTGCCTCTCTTTCTCTACCCCTACTCTCTCTCTGCCTCTCTTTCTCTACCCCCACTCTCTCTCTGCCTCCCTTTCTCTACCCCCACTCTCTCTCTGCCGCTTTCTTTCTCTACCCCCACTCTCTCTCTGCCGCTTTCTTTTTCTACCCCCACTCTCTCTCTGCCGCTTTCTTTCTCTACCCCCACTCTCTCTCTGCCTCTCTTTCTCTACCCGCACTCTCTCTCTGCCGCTTTCTTTCTCTACCCCCACTCTCTCTCTCTGCCACTTTCTTTCTCTACCCCCACTCTCTCTCTGCCACTTTCTTTCTCTACCCCCACTCTCTCTCTCTGCCACTTTCTTTCTCTACCCCACTCTCTCTCTGCCACTTTCTTTCTCTACCCCACTCTCTCTCTGTGCCTCTCTTTCTCTACCCCCACTCTCTCTCTGCCTCTCTTTCTCTACCCCCACTCTCTCTCTGCCTCCCTTTCTCTACCCCTACTCTCTCTCTGCCTCTCTTTCTCTACCCCCACTCTCTCTCTGCCTCCCTTTCTCTACCCCCACTCTCTCTCTGCCGCTTTCTTTCTCTACCCCCACTCTCTCTCTGCCGCTTTCTTTTTCTACCCCCACTCTCTCTCTGCCGCTTTCTTTCTCTACCCCCACTCTCTCTCTGCCTCTCTTTCTCTACCCGCACTCTCTCTCTGCCGCTTTCTTTCTCTACCCCCACTCTCTCTCTCTGCCACTTTCTTTCTCTACCCCCCACTCTCTCTCTCTGCCACTTTCTTTCTCTACCCCCCTCTCTCTCTCTGCCACTTTCTTTCTCTACCCCCACTCTCTCTCTGCCACTTTCTTTCTCTACCCCACTCTCTCTCTGCCACTTTATTTCTCTACCCCCACTCTCTCTCTGCCTCCCTTTCTCTACCCCTACTCTCTCTCTGCCTCTCTTTCTCTACCCCCACTCTCTCTCTGCCTCCCTTTCTCTACCCCACTCTCTCTCTGCCGCTTTCTTTCTCTACCCCCCACTCTCTCTCTGCCGCTTTCTTTTTCTACCCCCACTCTCTCTCTGCCGCTTTCTTTCTCTACCCCCACTCTCTCTCTGCCTCTCTTTCTCTACCCGCACTCTCTCTCTGCCACTTTCTTTCTCTACCCCCACTCTCTCTCTCTGCCACTTTCTTTCTCTACCCCCACTCTCTCTCTGCCACTTTCTTTCTCTACCCCCACTCTCTCTCTCTGCCACTTTCTTTCTCTACCCCCACTCTCTCTCTGCCACTTTCTTTCTCTACCCCACTCTCTCTCTGTGCCTCTCTTTCTCTACCCCCACTCTCTCTCTGCCTCTCTTTCTCTACCCCCACTCTCTCTCTGCCTCCCTTTCTCTACCCCTACTCTCTCTCTGCCTCTCTTTCTCTACCCCCACTCTCTCTCTGCCTCCCTTTCTCTACCCCCACTCTCTCTCTGCCGCTTTCTTTCTCTACCCCCACTCTCTCTCTGCCGCTTTCTTTTTCTACCCCCACTCTCTCTCTGCCGCTTTCTTTCTCTACCCCACTCTCTCTCTGCCTCTCTTTCTCTACCCGCACTCTCTCTCTGCCACTTTCTTTCTCTACCCCCACTCTCTCTCTCTGCCACTTTCTTTCTCTACCCCACTCTCTCTCTCTGCCACTTTCTTTCTCTACCCCCACTCTCTCTGCCACTTTCTTTCTCTACCCCACTCTCTCTCTGCCACTTTCTTTCTCTACCCCCACTCTCTCTCTGCCACTTTATTTCTCTACCCCCACTCTCTCTCTGCCTCTCTTTCTCTACCCCTACTCTCTCTCTGCCTCTCTTTCTCTACCCCTACTCTCTCTCTGCCTCTCTTTCCCCCCCCCCTCTTTCTGCCGCTTTATTTCTCTACCCCTACTCTCTCTCTGCCTCTCTTTCTCTACCCCCACTCTCTCTCTCTCTGCCACTTTCTTTCTCTACCCCCACTCCCTCTCTCTGCCACTTTCTTTCTCTACCCCCACTCTCTCTCTCTGCCACTTTCTTTCTCTACCCCACTCTCTCTCTCTGCCACTTTCTTTCTCTACCCCCACTCCCTCTCTCTGCCACTTTCTTTCTCTACCCCCACTCCCTATCTCTTTGCCACTTTCTTTCTCTACCCCCACTCTCTATCTCTCTGCCACTTTCTTTCTCTACCCCCACTCTCTATCTCTCTGCCACTTTCTTTCTCTACCCCCACTCTCTCTCTCTGCCACTTTCTTTCTCTACCCCCACTCCCTCTCTCTGCCACTTTCTTTCTCTACCCCCACTCCCTATCTCTTTGCCACTTTCTTTCTCTACCCCCACTCTCTATCTCTCTGCCACTTTCTTTCTCTACCCCCACTCTCTATCTCTCTGCCACTTTCTTTCTCTACCCCCACTCTCTATCTCTCTGCCACTTTCTTTCTCTACCCCCACTCTCTCTCTCTGCCACTTTCTTTCTCTACCCCACTCTCTCTCTCTGCCACTTTCTTTCTCTACCCCCACTCTCTCTCTCTGCCACTTTCTTTCTCTACCCCCACTCTCTCTCTCTGCCACTTTCTTTCTCTACCCCCACTCTCTCTCTGCCACTTTCTTTCTCTACCCCCACTTTCTTTCTCTACCCCCACTCTCTCTCTCTCTGCCACTTTCTTTCTCTACCCCCACTCTCTCTCTCTCTGCCACTTTCTTTCTCTACCCCCACTCTCTCTCTCTCTGCCACTTTCTTTCTCTACCCCCACTCTCTCTCTCTGCCACTTTCTTTCTCTACCCCCACTCTCTCTCTCTGCCACTTTCTTTCTCTACCCCCACTCTCTCTCTGCCACTTTCTTTCTCTACCCCCACTCTCTCTCTGCCACTTTCTTTCTCTACCCCCACTCTCTCTCTCTGCCTCTCTTTCTCTACCCCCACTCTCACTCTGTGCCTCTCTTTCTCTACCCCCACTCTCTCTCTCTCTGCCACTTTCTTTCTCTACCCCCACTCTCTCTCTCTCTGCCACTTTCTTTCTCTACCCCACTCTCTCTCTCTCTGCCACTTTCTTTCTCTACCCCCACTCTCTCTCTCTGCCACTTTCTTTTCTCCCCCACTCTCTCTCTGCCACTTTCTTTCTCTACCCCCACTCTCTCTCTGCCACTTTCTTTCTCTACCCCCACTCTCTCTCTCTGCCTCTCTTTCTCTACCCCCACTCTCTTTCTGCCTCTCTTTCTCTACCCCCACTCTCTTTCTGCCTCTCTTTCTCTGTCTCCCAGTCTGTTTCCTACCATGCCCCGTCACAACTACCACATGGTGGCTCCTCTGGTTCGTGCTTTGTGTGAGAAACATGGACTTCCCTATCAGGTCAAGACTTTGCAGAAAGCCATCATTGATGTTGTCGGGTAAGTGGTAACATCACATATACCACTACTTATCCACGGGTATGCAATAGTTGCAGACAAATAGCTACTCAGTTTAAAAAAATAAAAAATAAACATGTTTTAATGAATACTTGTAATAGTGCTATTCCTCTGGGAATAGATTGTACATTCTAAGGTGATACCTGCTGCTCTCAGTCTCCTATGTGATTTACCTGGTTCTTTATCCACCTCTGTTCTTCTCCAGGTCACTGAAGAAGTCAGGGGATCTGTGGCTGGATGCGTATCTCCATAAATAAATCCCTTCCTGACTCAACGACCTGCGAACAGAGATAGTTTCCCCAGACGTTTGTGTCAGATGCTGTATTTTGGTGTGACGTAATTGTTTTAATCGTTTTTGGGACCCCAGGAAGAATAGCTGCTGCCTAATGGGGGGTCCAAAGCAACACATCAGGGTTTATATTAGGGCTTTCAGAGTTAATTAGTTAACTGAAGTTAACTTTTTTTAAATTTTAGTGCATACATTTTATTTTTATCGTGATTAATCGCTTAATCGTCTGAATGTGTTGAATACACTGAAAATATCCAAAACACATCATGTATACAACTAAAATATAATGCCATGTAAAAATAAATTGAGGTTAAATAAAGTTTGCTTTCTCAGTTTACCTAATTTTGCTAACATAGAAAACTTTTTGGTATGAAAAATCTTAAATTACAGCTCACGTTGAGCAAATTATCAAATCCTGCTATTTAACTCGATTGAAAAAAATGTAATTGTTTGATAGCCTTAGTTCATGTACATCATTGGTAGGGCTTCTTTTTTTTGTGGTGGTTTTCTTTTATGGTATTTCAAGCATTATCCACTGGGCTTGCTGCAGGCAGAAAATCCTAGGGAATGCTCTTTAATTGACACAAGCTGTCTCCAATCATTCAATGTCTGGTTGTATGTGAGTGTTTTGGGGGGGGGGGGGTCTCTTAAACTAGGTGAGGCGCAGCATACGAAACGGGGAGGCGCAGCATACGAAACGGGGAGGCGCAGCATACGAAACGGGGAGGCGCAGCATACGAAACGGGGAGGCGCAGCATACGAAACGGGGAGGCGCAGCATACGAAACGGGGAGGCGCAGCATACGAAACGGGGAGGCGCAGCATACGAAACGTAATCGCACTAAGCCTATTCATTTAGCATGGACGACTATGTGTAGATCAGTGATTTTTTTTTTACACCTCACTTTGCTGATCCCCTCTAACATACTCTGTACCTGATCATCGGAGGTTTAGAAAACATTTCGTATTATTAACAACAATTAGAACAGTTAAAAGGGAGAGATTATGAATTCAACAAGAAAATGTAAAACCATAATATAGTTTTAAAAAAGAGCGGCGCCAATACACTGGTGGGACGCTTTGAAGATGACAACAAAATATTCTGCAGAATCTGCAATTTAGCATTTAGATTATAATACGGTAAGACAAGATACACAGCCTTCTGAAAGAAAATAAACACCTTACGCTTTCTCAGAAGTATGCTTCTATGCAAGACATTTTAGCTAGACAGCGGGTGGTGACGGATATAGTGAAACGGTCTCATCCTTACAGAACAAAGTATTTGTTGTCTGTTCTTAACATATGGGTATGATAGTCTACATTTTCTGATATAAAAATGCCTATTTTCATTTGCTACAGAAATAACCTAACTTTGCTAACTCTATGACCTCAGTATTTGAAGAGATATGCTTTTCACAGCTTAATAAAGAGCTCATGAAAGCCCAGGTAGGGTACTGGGGGGGGGGGTGGTAACTTAAACAATGTCTAATTCTGACATGCAAAATAAATGTTTGGAAAACAAATTGGTACGTGGATGAAGGTCATGCTTAGGCAAATAAACTATAAATGGCTACGATTTACACTTTTTTTTTGTTTGTTATTTCATGGAATGTATTCATACATTTTTGCAAATGTATAAAATATTAAACTGAAATATATTTAAATACAGTACAAAGTTTGGACACACCTACACATTAAAGGGTTCTCCTGCATTATAGAATAATAGTGAAGACATCAAAACTATGAAATAACACATGGAATCATGTAGTAACCAGAAAAGTGTTAAGCAAATCATAATATATTTTATATTTGAGATTCTTCAAAGACGCTACCCTTTGCCTTGATGACAGCTTTGCACACTCTTTGAATTCTCTCAACCAGCTTCATGAGGTAGTCACCTGGAATGCATTTCAATTAACAGGTGTGCCTTGTTAAAAGTTTATTTGTGGAATTTATTTCCTTCTTAATGCCAATCAGTTGAGCCAATCAGTTGGTATACAAAAGGTAGCCCTATTTGTTAAAATACCAAGTCCATATTATGGCAAAACAGCTCAAATAAGCAAAGAGAAATGACAGTCCATCATTACTTTAAGAGATGAAGGTCAGTCAATACAGAACATTTCCAGAACTTTGAAAGTTTCTTTAAGTGCTGTCGCAAAAATCATCAAGCGCTATGATGAACTGGATCTCATGAGGACCACCACAGGAAAGGAGGACCCAGAGTTAAGTCTGCTGCAAAGGATAAGCTCATTGAGGCATGAGACCCAGTATTTATTATATATATTTTTTACCTTTATTTAACTAGGCAGGTCAGTTCAGAACAAATTCTTATTTTCAATGACGGCCTAGGAACAGTGGGTTAACTGCCTGTTCAGGGGCAGAACGACAGATTTTTACCTTGTCAGCTCGGGGATTTGAACTTGCAACCTTGCTAGTCCAATGCTCTAACCACTAGTCTACCTGCTGCCCCGTGAGTATGAGGAAAAGGGTGACTACTTTGTAAAATCTGAAATTTTAAATATATTTTGATTTGTTTAACACTTTTTTTTGGTTACTACATGATTCCATATGTGTTATTTCATAGTTTTGATGTCTTCACTATTATCCTACAATGTAGAAAATAGTACAAATAAAGAAAAACCTTGAATGAGTAGGTGTGTCCAAACTTTTGACGTAGTGCTACTGTACGTAGTGCTCTAGTATAGGTATTCAGACACAAGACAGTATGTCCCATTTCTGCTACCACCATTAACCATATCAAACCATATCAATTAACCATATCAAAAGAGGTTTAAGATTCAAGACCTGAGGATAACAATTGTTTTACAAAGATATTTATTACACAATTGTAATTTTATTGAGTAAATGTTTACAGTAGTTATGCACATGATACAAACTATTCTTTATACACTTTTAATGACATGGTTTTAAAAACAACTAGAAATTGTAATTTTACAACAAGAAAATAAGTAGAAAAATGCACAGACTAGTGTTGAAAATGTAGTCTAGTGTAGCAATACTGTATTATAGTTGTGGGATAGTAGCCTTTAAACAGAAAAAGTATTGACTATAGCCCAGCAGTAGTAGTACCTGATCCCATATCTGTACATTGTACAGTCTTGGTAACTCATGTATTTACATGTATATGGTCAGTGCTAGATGTGTCTCAGCTGTTGTGATCAAGTGGCCAGTAAAATGTGTGATCATTCTGGGCATGGTCAGGCTGTGTTCATCCTCCACCTGTCAGGTCAGTGTGGTTGGCGTTGGTTGTGGTGAGGTCAGTTTGGTCAGTGTTGGTTGTGGTCAGATTATTGATGGTTGTGGTCAGTCCTGGTTATGGTCAGAGGTAAAAGTCAGTGTTGGTTGTGGTCATTCTCCTCCACCGACCAGGTCAGTGGATATGGTCAGTGGTGGCTGGTTGCGGTCAGTGGAGGTTGGTTGTGGCCAACGGAGGCCGGTTGTGGTCAGTGGTGGCTGGTTATGATCAGTGAAGGCCGGTTGTGGTCAGTGGAGGCCGCTTGTGGTCAGTGGAGGCCGGCTGTGGTCAGTGGGGGCTGGTTGTGGTCAGTGATGGCTGGTTGTGGTCAGTGGAGGCTGGTTGTGGCCAACGGAGGCCGGTTGTGGTCAGTGGTGGCTGGTTATGATCAGTGAAGGCCGGTTGTGGTCAGTGGGGGCCGCTTGTGGTCAGTGGAGGCCGGCTGTGGTCAGTGGGGGATGGTTGTCGTCAGTGGTGGCTGGTTGTGGTCAGTGGAGGCTGGTGGCTGGCTGTGGTCAGTGGTGACCGGTTGTGGTCAGTGGTGGCTGGTGACTGGTTGTGGTCAGTGGAGGCTGGTGGCTGGTTGTGGTCAGTGGTGGCTGGTTGTGGTTGTGGTCAGTGGTGGCTGGTGACTGGTTGTGGTCAGTGGTGACTGGTTGTGGTCAGTGGTAACTGGCCGGTTGTGGTCAGTGGTGATTGGTTGTGGTCAGTGGTGACTGGTTGTGGTCAGTGGTGGCTGGTTGTGGTCAGTGGTGGCTGGTTGTGGTCAGTGGAGGCTGGTTGTGGTCAGTGGTGGCTGGTTGTGGTCAGTGGAGGCTGGTGGCTGGCTGTGGTCAGTGGTGACCGGTTGTGGTCAGTGGTGGCTGGTGACTGGTTGTGGTCAGTGGAGGCTGGTGGCTGGTTGTGGTCAGTGGTGGCTGGTTGTGGTCAGTGGTGGCTGGTTGTGGTCAGTGGAGGCTGGTTGTGGTCAGTGGTGGCTGGTTGTGGTCAGTGGAGGCTGGTGGCTGGCTGTGGTCAGTGGTGACCGGTTGTGGTCAGTGGTGGCTGGTGACTGGTTGTGGTCAGTGGAGGCTGGTGGCTGGTTGTGGTCAGTGGTGGCTGGTTGTGGTCAGTGGTGGCTGGTTGTGGTTGTGGTCAGTGGTGGCTGGTGACTGGTTGTGGTCAGTGGTGGCTGGTTGTGGTCAGTGGAGGCTGGTTGTGGTCAGTGGAGGCTGGTTGTGGTCAGTGGAGGCTGGTTCTAGGTCAGTGGAGGCTGGTTGTGGTCAGTGGTAACTGGCCGGTTGTGGTCAGTGGTGATTGGTTGTGGTCAGTGGTGACTGGTTATGGTCAGTGGTGGCTGGTTGTGGTCAGTGGAGGCTGGTTGTGGTCAGTGGAGGCTGGTTCTAGGTCAGTGGAGGCTGGTTGTGATCAGTGGTAACTGGCCGGTTGTGGTCAGTGGTGGCTGGTTGTGGTGGCTGGTTGTGGTCAGTGGTGGCTGGTTGTGGTCAGTGGTGGCTGGTTGTGGTCAGTGGCGGCTGGTTGTGGTCAGTGGCGGCTGGTTGTGGTCAGTGGTGGCTGGTTGTGGTCAGTGGTGACTGGTTGTGGTCAGTGGCGGCTAGTTGTGGTCAGTGGAGGCTGGTTGTGGTGGCTGGTCGTGGTCAGTGGTGACCAGTTGTGGTCAGTGGTGGCTGGTGACCGGTTGTGGTCAGTGGAGGCTGGTTGTGGTCAGTGGAGGCTGGTTGTGGTCAGTGGAGGCTGATTGTGGTCAGTGGTGACCGGTTGTGGTCAGTGGAGGCTGGTTGTGGTCAGTGGAGGCTGGTTCTAGGTCAGTGGAGGCTGGTTATGGTCAGTGGTAACTGGCCGGTTGTGGTCAGTGGCGGCTGGTTGTGGTCAGTGGAGGCTGGTGACTGGTTGTGGTCAGTGGTGGCTGGTGGCTGGTTGTGGTCAGTGGAGGCTGATTGTGGTCAGTGGAGGCTGGTGACTGGTTGTGGTCAGTGGTGGCTGGTTGTGGTCAGTGGTGGCTGGTTGTGGTCAGTGGAGGCTGGTTGTGGTCAGTGGTGGCTGGTGGATGGTTGTGGTTAGTGTTGACCGGTTGTGGTCAGTGGAGGCTGGTTGTGGTCAGTGGTGGCTGGTTGTGGTCAGTGGTGGCTGGTTGTGGTCAGTGGTGCCTGGTTGTGGTCAGTGGTGCCTGGTTGTGGTCAGTGGAGGCTGGTTGTGGTCAGTGGTGGCTGGTGGCTGGCTGTGGTCAGTGGTGACCGGTTGTGGTCAGTGGTGGCTGGTGACTGGTTGTGGTCAGTGGAGGCTGGTGGCTGGTTGTGGTCAGTGGTGGCTGGTTGTGGTCAGTGGTGGCTGGTGACTGGTTGTGGTCAGTGGTGACTGGTTGTGGTCAGTGGTAACTGGCCGGTTGTGGTCAGTGGTGATTGGTTGTGGTCAGTGGTGACTGGTTGTGGTCAGTGGTGGCTGGTTGTGGTCAGTGGTGGCTGGTTGTGGTCAGTGGAGGCTGGTTGTGGTCAGTGATGGCTGGTTGTGGTCAGTGGAGGCTGGTGGCTGGCTGTGGTCAGTGGTGACCGGTTGTGGTCAGTGGTGGCTGGTGACTGGTTGTGGTCAGTGGAGGCTGGTGGCTGGTTGTGGTCAGTGGTGGCTGGTTGTGGTTGTGGTCAGTGGTGGCTGGTGACTGGTTGTGGTCAGTGGTGACTGGTTGTGGTCAGTGGTGGCTGGTTGTGGTCAGTGGAGGCTGGTTGTGGTCAGTGGAGGCTGGTTCTAGGTCAGTGGAGGCTGGTTGTGGTCAGTGGTAACTGGCCGGTTGTGGTCAGTGGTGATTGGTTGTGGTCAGTGGTGACTGGTTATGGTCAGTGGTGGCTGGTTGTGGTCAGTGGAGGCTGGTTGTGGTCAGTGGTAACTGGCCGGTTGTGGTCAGTGGTGGCTGGTTGTGGTGGCTGGTTGTGGTCAGTGGTGGCTGGTTGTGGTCAGTGGTGGCTGGTTGTGGTCAGTGGTGGCTGGTTGTGGTCAGTGGTGGCTGGTTGTGGTCAGTGGTGACTGGTTGTGGTCAGTGGTGGCTAGTTGTGGTCAGTGGAGGCTGGTTGTGGTGGCTGGTCGTGGTCAGTGGTGACCAGTTGTGGTCAGTGGTGGCTGGTGACCGGTTGTGGTCAGTGGAGGCTGGTTGTGGTCAGTGGAGGCTGGTTGTGGTCAGTGGAGGCTGATTGTGGTCAGTGGTGACCGGTTGTGGTCAGTGGAGGCTGGTTGTGGTCAGTGGAGGCTGGTTCTAGGTCAGTGGAGGCTGGTTGTGGTCAGTGGTAACTGGCCGGTTGTGGTCAGTGGCGGCTGGTTGTGGTCAGTGGAGGCTGGTGACTGGTTGTGGTCAGTGGTGGCTGGTGGCTGGTTGTGGTCAGTGGAGGCTGATTGTGGTCAGTGGAGGCTGGTGACTGGTTGTGGTCAGTGGTGGCTGGTTGTGGTCAGTGGTGGCTGGTTGTGGTCATTGGAGGCTGGTTGTGGTCAGTGGTGGCTGGTGGATGGTTGTGGTTAGTGGTGACCGGTTGTGGTCAGTGGAGGCTGGTTGTGGTCAGTGGTGGCTGGTTGTGGTCAGTGGTGCCTGGTTGTGGTCAGTGGTGCCTGGTTGTGGTCAGTGGTGCCTGGTTGTGGTCAGTGGAGGCTGGTTGTGGTCAGTGGTGGCTGGTGGCTGGTTGTGGTTAGTGGTGACCCGTTGTGGTCAGTGGAGGCTGGTTGTGGTCAGTGGAGGCTGGTTCTAGGTCAGTGGTGACTGGTTGTGGTCAGTGGTGGCTGGTTGTGGTCAGTGGTGCCTGGTTGTGGTCAGTGGTGCCTGGTTGTGGTCAGTGGTGCCTGGTTGTGGTCAGTGGAGGCTGGTTGTGGTCAGTGGAGGCTGGTTCTAGGTCAGTGGTGACTGGTTGTGGTCAGTGGTGGCTGGTTGTGGTCAGTGGAGGCTGGTTGTGGTCAGTGGAGGCTGGTTGTGGTCAGTGGTGGCTGGTTGTGGTCAGTGGAGGCTGCTTGTGTCATTCTGGGTATGACCCTCATGGTCAGGTTGTGTTCATGTTCATTCTTAACAGGTTGCTGTGGATCAGGACAGGTTATATTGGTTGTAGTGGTCAGTAGTGGCTGTGATCAGTAGTGGTGGTTGTGGTCAGTAGTGGTGGTGGTGGTCAGTAGTGGTTGTGGTCAGTAGTGGTTGTGGTCAGTAGTGGTGGTTGTGGTCAGTAGTGGTGGTGGTGGTCAGTAGTGGTTGTGGTCAATAGTGGCTGTGGTCAATAGTGGTTGTGGTCAGTAGTGGTTGTGGTCAGTAGTGGTTGTGGTCAGTAGTGGTTGTGGTCAGTAGTGGTGGTTGTGGTCAGTAGTGGTGGTTGTGGTCAGTAGTGGTTGTGGTCAATAGTGGTTGTGGTCAATAGTGGTTGTGGTCAGTAGTGGTTGTGGTCAGTAGTGGTTGTGGTCAGTAGTGGTTGTGGTTAGGTTATGGTCATCTGTCTTGGTATGAACCTCATTGCCAGACTGTGTTCATCCTCCACGGGTTGCTGTGACAGGTTGTTTGTCTGCCTGATGCTGCTCAGTGTGTTGCCATGACGAGGACACACCGTGTACCGCGACAACAGCGTCACCAGGACAGCCTTCATCATCATCATGGCAATGTGTTTACCCACACAGGAGCGGGGGCCACAGCCGAATGGCTGGAAGAAACGACTGGGCACCTGATGGAAAAAAGGAGAGGTCAACCATAGCCTGGTACCAGATCGGTTTGTGCTGTCTTATGGTCGTTATAATGTTCGGCATGAATCAATGGAGTTGGCAAGACGACACAAACAGATCTGGAACCAGGTAAACCACATGCTACTTCTGAATAATTTCACAGACCTGTCCATCAATTATGACAACAGTTTGCAATGCAATGCTTTTAAGCAATTAGGACCACCCCAACTCTCACTTACAGTTTTATCAAAGTTTTCCAAGCTGAATTCATTGGGTTTGGGGAAGAACTCAGTTTTGTGCATGAGCCCTATGTTGAGGATGATGTTGGTTCCCTTGGAAACCTTGGTCCCATCGATGACGTCATCTTCCAGCGCCTTCCTCATGGTGAAGTCTACCACAGGATGGAACCTCATGGATTCATTGATAAAACTCTCCAGCACTCTGAAGTTCTGGAAGTCAACTGTCATTACATCCTTCTCTCCTGTGGATAGAAGTGAACATGAGATTGTCAGCATGGTGTGCCTAAAAGATATAATTTGTCATCCGTGAGATATTTGTCTCAATTATTAGTCAAGGGTGGCTCAGAGAGTAAGAGTATGGTGCCAGCAAGATTGTGGGTCCCGCAGAGATCATTAACATATACTAAAAATAGATGCACTCACTGTACTGTAAATTCCCGTCGCTTTGGATAAAATCATCTGCTATGTGGCATATATTATATATTATTAGAAATTCCACCTAACTGTTGACACCCCCTTTATTTGAAAGGTGTGAGCATAGTCACCTATGAGAGTGCTGATCTCCTCTACAATCCTCATCTCCACCTCAGGGTTCTGCTTCAGCAGCATGAGCATGAAGAACAGACTGATGGACAGAGTGTCTGGGGCTGCTATCACCATCTCCAACACACACTGTCTCACGTCGTCCGCCGACAGCTCTCCATGGTTCTGGTCAACACACACACACACCGAGAGAGTGGAAGATTGACAGGTTTCTCTTAGTGACACCCTATACAATGATATGATTTCAATTAATCAGCAGAACAGACCTGGGCGAAGATGAGTTCTGAGGTGAAGTCAATATCATCATCCAGTTTTTCAGCTTCACTGATAATTCTTCTTTTGGTTTCGATAAGGCTTTCCATCACGTCCTGTAGCTCCTTGCTAGAGACGAGACGTCAAAACACTTGATTAAACTTACACACCTTCTACAAAACTACTACACACCTTCATTTACGCAACCCCCCCCCCCCCCCCGACGAGTGACCATCACCAGTGACCGTCACCAGTGACCACATAGAGACTTTAAGTGCATGTGTGAACTTACGCTGCTTGTTGATGCCTCTTGTACATCCATCCACATTTGAAGAAGATATCAGGCTTGATCAGAACCGTTTGCCAGGTGTCAAAGTAGTGTTGAATCTTCAATAGCAGCTCTTTCTCTGAGTTACATAAAGTACAAGGCACACAGTCAAAGCTTGGCATAATTCAATGTGTTAAGGATGTCCATTTACATTACATTGACAGTAGTGAGTCGTTTAGCAGACTCTTATCCAGAGCTACTAACAGTAGTGAGTCGTTTAACAGACTCTTACCCAGAGCTACTTACAGTAGTGAGTCATTTAACATACTCTCTTATCCTGAGCCACTAACAGTTAATGTATTCATCTTAAGATAGCCAGGTGGGACAACCACATATCACAGTCATAGTATGTACACTTTTCCTGAATAAAGTAGCTATCAGCAAAGTCAGAGCTAGTAAAGGGGTGGGAGGGATTGATGTGAGAAGGGGGGTATTATTTAAGTTACTCTTTGAAGAGGTAGGGTTTCAGATGTTTCTGGAAGATGGGCAGGGACTCTGCTGTCCTAGCTTCAGGGGGAAGCTGATTCCACCATTGGGGTGCCAGGACAGAGAACAGACGTCCCCACATGCATGCAGGCACACCCACACAGACAAACCCCTCCCCCCGCACACACGCACCCTGCCACTGACCATTGAGAGGCACCCTGAGGAACAGTTTGTTAGAAATGTCCACTACGATGCATCTCAGCAGGTTGAGAACATCTACGTGTCCAGAGGGGTCAGTCATCTCCTGCAGACGCTCCAGGTGCCTGTCTGTTGCACTCACACAGATCCCTACTGTCCGCTGCAGACCAGGCCCTGTCAGAGCTGACACACACAACACCAAGGATGGGCTCAATTCCATTTCAATTCAGACAATTCAGGAAGAATTCCATTGAGTGAATTGAAATCACCCTATACAATTAATAAAAATGGGCACCGGACTATTTACATGAAATAGTACCCGCAAAACACCAGGACACACAAAACACCAGGATGCTAGCCTTCTAGGCAGAGTTGCAAAGAAAAATCCATATCTCAGACTGGCCATTAAAAATAAAAGATTAAGATGGGCAAAATAACACAGCCTCTGGACAGAGTAACTGTCTAGAAGGCCAGCATCCTGGAGTTTCCTCTTCACGGTTGACGTTGAGGCTGATGTTTTGCGGGTACTTTTTTAATGAAGCTGCCAGTTGAGGACTTGTGAGGCATCTGTTTCTCAAACTAGACACTCTAATGTACTTGTCCTCTTGCTCAGTTGTGCACTGGGGCCTCCCACTCCTCTTTCAATTCTGGTTAGAGCCAGTTTGCGCTGTTCTGTGACGGGAGTAGTACACAGCGTTGTACGAGATCTTCAGTTTCTTGGCAATTTCTCGCATGTAATAGCCTTCATTTTTCAAAACAAGAAAAGACTGATGATTTTCAGAAGAATGTTATTTGTTTTTTGACATTTTGAGCCTGTAATCGAACCCACAAATGCTGATGCTCCAGATACTCAACTAGCCTAAAGAAGGACAGTTTTATTGCTTCTTTAATCAGAACAACAGTTTTCAGCTGTGCTAACATAATTGTAAAAGGGTTTTCTATTGATAAATTAGCCTTTTAAAATTATAAACTTGGATTAGCTAACACAACGTGCCATTGGAACACAGGAGTGATGGTTGCTGATAATGGGCCTCTGTACTCCTATGTAGATATTACATTTGAAAAAATCTGCTGTTTCCAGCTACAATAGTAAATTACAACATTAACATTACTGTCTACACTGTATTTCTGATCAATTTGATGTTATGTTAATAGACAAAAAATGTGCTTTTCTTTCAAAAACAAGAACATTTCTAAGTGACCCCAAACTTTTGAACGGTAGAGTATCGACTAACCTGTACCACCACACATGAATTCTGTACCGGTACACCCTGTATATAGCGTCATTATTGTTATTTTATTATGTTACTTTGTATTATTTTTTACTTGAGTTTATTTGGTAAATATTTTCTTAACTCTTTCTTGAACTGCATTGTTGGTTAAGGGCTTGTAAGTAAGTATTTCACGGTAAGGTCTGTTGTATTCAGCGCATATGACAAATACAATATGATTTGATTTTAAATGGAATTGATCCCAACCCTGTATCAGACCAGAACATAAATTAATTTGACATCTAGTAAGAGTGAGTCAAATGTTAGTGAGTTAGATAATCATGTAATAAATAAACTTCAAGTCTCTGTCGTTTACCTTTCGCAAAATATGTCCTCATTTTTTTCCAGAGTGGGATGTCACTGTTAAAGATGATACCTCTCCCGTCCATCCCGATACACTGCAGTCCTCGTTTACTGGCGAACCGGGCTGTGTAGTGGGCACTCTTCAGGACATGGTAGACAGCAGAGGACCTGCAGCAAGAGTGAGAGACCAAGAGTGTCATAAATAGAGAGTCTCAAACAAGTAGTGCTGATCTTGGATAAGTTTGTACTTTTTCAATGATAATGAACGGACATCGGAGGTAGAGGATCTTAGATCTCCTCTGAGACGCTTGATGAATATCACCCCCTACCCCCACCGAACTGAATGAGTGGAGTATTTTCCAATTACATTTCAACAGAACTTACTTGCTAAGAATGAGAGTCTCTTCTCCGTTGATCCAGACCCGAACCATACTCCCATATCTCTTGTTGTAGTAGTTACAGGCTGTTCCTATCCCACTCCAGATGAACCGAGAGTAGGACAGGATTGGACCCAGACCAGCCCAGAAGAAAGGACCTGCCATAGAGGCACGTACAGTAGAGACGCAGGTTAGTACAGGATTGCTACTTGCCACCGTTTTACAGTAATAACCGTTATATTAGATGAATAGCCAAGGTCTTTCTAGTGAACTATTGGCTATCAACTTTTATATGAGATATTAGAGATACAATTCCAAAATGTATTAAACCTCAAAAGGTTTCATCTTCGATCAAACAAAAAAAAAGACATTATGACATTTCATATTACACAGTGGTGATAGTTGTTAGACGAAGAGAGAGTGGCTGTGTGTGTGTGTGTCCCCGTACATTATGCCATTTCATATTACACAGTGGTGATAGTTGTTAGACGAAGAGAGAGTGGCTGTGTGTGTGTCCCCCCCCGTACATTATGCCATTTCATATTACACAGTGGTGATAGTTGTTAGACGAAGAGAGAGTGGCTGTGTGTGTGTGTGTCCCCCCCCCCCCCCCCGTACATTATGACATTTCATATTACACAGTGGTGATAGTTGTTAGACGAAGAGAGAGTGGCTGTGTGTGTGTGTGTCCCCGTACATTATGACATTTCATATTACACAGTGGTGATAGTTGTTAGACGAAGAGAGAGTGGCTGTGTGTGTGTG
Organism: Oncorhynchus nerka; assembly: GCF_034236695.1. Taxonomy (NCBI): domain Eukaryota; kingdom Metazoa; phylum Chordata; class Actinopteri; order Salmoniformes; family Salmonidae; genus Oncorhynchus; species Oncorhynchus nerka. Next base: position 9,853,131 of record NC_088412.1, on the reverse strand, counting down.
TGTCCCCGTACATTATGACATTTCATATTACACAGTGGTGATAGTTGTTAGACGAAGAGAGAGTGGCTGTGTGTGTGTGTCCCCCCCCGTACATTATGACATTTCATATTACACAGTGGTGATAGTTGTTAGACGAAGAGAGAGTGGCTGTGTGTGTGTGTGTGTGTGTCCCCCCCCTCCCCCGTAGACACATTCACACATCATTGGTCTTACCTGGTATGTGTGAGGCGTTAGTGAAGCACCAGGCCGTGATGAGCAGGAGACAGAGCAGCAGCAGCAGGACTCCAGACACGCTAGTGTCATCCACTATACGGGTAGCCATTACAGTGAGGAGGTCTGGAGGCTGCTGTGTTATGATGACAGCTGGAGCACTCTGCTATTGATTATTCTCCTTCCAAATTTTATCTCTCTCTCTCTCTCCCCCCCCCCAGGGAAAAAGGTCTTCTGACTTACTTCAAGGAGACTACCTGGTTAAATATTTTAAAAAGTAAAAACATGTCCCACAGATTATAGAGTAGACCTGGTCTCTCAAGTATGACCGTAGGTCTTTCATTTTGATTGAAACAGGCTCACTTAACCTTCAAAAGAAAGCGAACCACCGTATAATTCATCATCTGAAGAAAGAAATAACATCTGCTAACCATGTGTGTATGTGACAAATAAAACATCTGATTTGATTTGCACCTCACCGAAGTAGTTGTCGCTTATCTATTGGGACAGCCGAAGAAAAAAGGCTTCTAAGAGTTTACGGTATATGTATTGAATCACCCTGAATTTCCAGAACCAAATTACACCCAATGTAGTGGACACTTTTTTAAATATTTTTTTTACCAGAACCCTATAGGTCCTGGTTAAAAGTAGTGCACTAAATAGGGAATAGGGCGCTATAGGTCCTGGTTAAAAGTAGTGCACTAAATAGGGAATAGGGTGCTATAGGTCCTGGTTTAAAGTAGTGCACTAAATAGGGAATAGGGTGCTATAGGTCCTGGTTTAAAGTAGTGCACTAAATAGGGAATAGGGTGCTATAGGTCCTGGTTTAAAGTAGTACACTAAATAGGGAATAGGGTGCCATTTGGGACGTAACCAGGAGGATTCAAATTGTCAAAACAAAAGCCTTAAACTCCGTGACAACCCTTGCTCTCTTTTCATCCCCTTTTAAATATTTCTCCTGTCCTTGTCCTATGGGGTTGGTACAACATGTGAACACGGTAACCATAACACAACCAACGAAAGCTTTTTAAGTTGACCAGTTGTACTATTTGCTATGTACAGTTCCAGATGTCTTACCAAGGCTAGAGTTGAGTAAATTAGACATCAAAGATATTAGAACCTTCTGAAACCAGAGGGGAAGGCTGAGGTGTCTGTCATTTTAGCAGAATGTACTAATGCTGTTGTTTCTTTATCTATCGGAGAAACTTGGTCATCTTTGTTCTCGTCATCGTCCCCTCTAGAAGACACGGTTCGTTTGCTGTAACATTGTATAATACAGATTTTTAGTTTTATGTTTAAAATTGTACAAATTTCAATGATATTCTGTTATAGGCTTTATAGGCCTCTTTTCAAGAATATCCCTCTTGACACTTCTTGTTCCTCAGAGAGAAAACAATTCCCTCTAGTTAGTTAGAACATACAGACAAAAAGTTCCCCCTTATTTATAGAATTGTCATGATGTAGGAAAAGGATAATACCCACCGCTCTCATCCTGGACTGCCCCAGAGTAGTCTGCCGCTAGCCTGGCTACAGTTTGTGTCCGTCTCCTGTGTAGCCACTCCTGTGCCCCTGTTTCTGCTCCTGGTTGGTTTTAAAGATGATCAGTATTCTTTTATCTGATAAATCACAGGCATCCAAGCTGTTGAATATCAACTTACCGGTTGCTTGGTTACACTACCAATTTAAGCCCTCAAGTGCCGTTAAATGCATGAACCTCTCACCAAAAAGACTGCCAAAGCAAAACAATAGAGCTATAGTGAAGGGCCTGGCTACCTTTTAACTGGAAAAGTATACCCCAAAGTGAACACAAAAAAAAGACTTCATGTTGGAGATTATAGAGTAGACCTGGTCTCTCAAGTATGACCGTAGGTCTTTCATTTTGATTGAAACAGGCTCACTTAACCTTCAAAAGAAAGCGAACCACCGTATAATTCATCAACTGAAGAAAGAAATAAATTAAACAGGTCAGACTGACCCAGCTAATTTGAGGATAACAATAGGGTTTTTATCCAGCAAATTTACAACAGAAGAAATGTTAATACATTTGCCCCTGTCTGTCAATAAGTTGGAGAAGGGAAAGACCTACCTAGTCAGTTATACAACTGAATGCGTCTTGCGCATTTAACCCAAACCCTGTGGGTTTGAAAGGTGCATGAGGCTGTCTTTCAGCACCCAGAGAACAGTCGGTTAACTACAGAACTACAGATTTTTTACCTTGTCAGCTCAGGGATTTGATCCAGCAACCTTTCAGTTACAGGCCCCAATGCTCTAACCACTAGGCTACCTGCCGCCCTTAGATGTTGATAGTTACTCAGCGGTGATATACAAGCTATATACAGCAGGGCACAGAGACAGTCAATTGAAAGTAAAACACAGTTAAACAGAGAGCGAGAGAGACAGAGAAATCCATGTAGTCTAACCTGCAGGGTCATTCCAGTTCACTCCCTCTGAATGCCTGATTCTGTCACTGATTAAGACATGGTCTTAATGATGCTGGAGGCTTTTGTGTCATGGCCAGACATGGCACAATGGTGGAGAGGGAAAAGGTATTTGGCATCTTCCTGGTTGCCATAGAGACTAGGCATCAACTTAGAGAGGGCTTCTTGAGAGAATACACTTAAGAATGTTCCTATAGTTCTTGGCCCGTATTCACAAAGCTTCTCAAAGGTAGGAGTGCTGATATAATCGTATTTAATATAATCTGAGGCTAAATTGATCATATCACATATCATATTTTGTGATATAACAAAATAGAACTTCTACAATCCAGTCAGGATAACCAAATTGCTTCAGAAGATAGTCATTTTTTTTCACAACTTGTTTCTATGACTTTCTAGCATGTCAAGCTAACTTACAGAGTAGCTATAGCTAACTAGCCAGCTAGCTTTCTAGCCGTTCACCTTACATTGTTTAGCTTAGTAGCTAGCTGGTTGATGTTTTCCTTTGGTAACCAGAGCAGATGAAATCAACATTCACCTCCACAATTGCTGTTTACATTGATATCCATGCTGAATGAAGGAGTTCTGGGACCTCATTGGCACCCTTAACTTTTTCATTTAATTTAAGAGGGAATTTCACATCAAAATGCTTTGTGCAACTGACTTAGAGTTAAGGAAACTTTAAGGGAAAAGATGAGAGGAAAATGAACTTACGGTGTTTCATGCAACCTGGGCCATGATCCTGTATTGATGTCACTTTTTAAATCCACTTCAATCCGTGTTGATGAAGGGGAGGAGACATGTTAAAGAAGTATTTTTAAGCCTTGAGAAAGTTGAGACATGGATTGTGGTGGGGGGGGGGGGGGGCATTCAGAGGGTGAATGGACAAGACAAAAGATTTAAGTGCCTTTGAACGGGGTATGGTAGTAAGTGCCAGGCGCACTTTTTTTTCACGGTCAACAGTGTATCAAGAATGGTCAACCATCCAAAGGACATTCAGCCAACTTGACACAACTGTGGGAAGCATTGGAGTCAACATGGGCCAGTATTCCTGTGGAACACCTTGTAGAGTCAACATGGGCCAGTATTCCTGTGGAACACCTTGTAGAGTCAACATGGGCCAGTATTCCGGTGGAACGCTTTCGACAACAGCGTCCATGCCCTGACAAATTGAGGCTGTTCAGAGGGCAAAAAAGTGGGTGGGTGCAACTCAATATTAGGAAGGTGTTCCTAATGTTTTGTACATTCAGTGTAGCATACTAGACAACACAAATCATCTAAAAACACTGAGAAGGTGTTCAAATACAGCAAACACGTGTTCCAACCATTACTATGAGCCGTCTTTCCATCAGCAGCCTCCACTGATATATATGTATATATATATATATATACCAGTCTAAAGTTTGGACACACCTACTCATTCAAGGGGTTTTCTTTATTTTATCATATTTTCTACATTGTAGAATAATAGTGAAGACATCAAACCTATGAAATAATAACACACATGGAATCATGTAGTAACCAAAAAAAGTGTTAAAGAAATCATCATATATTTTATATTTGAGATTCTTCAAAGAAGCTACCCTTTGCCTTGATGACAGCTTTGCACACTCTTGGCATTCTCTCAACCAGCTTCATGAGGTAGTCACCTGGAATGCATTTCAATTAACAGGTGTGTGTAACGCTCGAAGAGTGATGGGTGTGGAGTCAGGCGCAGAGGGCAGAGGAAACGCTTTATTCTCCGTACAGTAACAGCGCACAAACGGGTGACGCCGAAACACAGGCGCAAAACACTCCAACAATGTACTAACTGGTACGTACGCTGTACAGCGACAATCCCAACAAAAACCAGGAACACTCCTTGACAAAACAGCAAACAAGCCCGCACGTACCCAGGCGGGCTAATCGAACTTAAATAACCCCAACCCCAAAAAAAACAACAAGGAACAGGTGAAACCAATTAGACTAAACAAAACGAAAAGGGGAGAAAGGGATCGGTAGCAGCTAGTAGACCGGCGACGATGACCGCTGAGTGCCACCCGAACGGGAAGGGGGAGCCACCTTCGGTAGCAGCTAGTAGACCGGCGACGACGAGCGCCGAGCGCCACCCGAACGGGAAGGGGGAGCCACCTTCGGTAGCAGCTAGTAGACCAGCGACAACGACCGCCGAGCGCCACTCGAACGGGAAGGGGGAGCCACCTTCGGTGATATTCGTGACAGTGTGCCTTGTTAAAAGTTAAACAGTGCAATTCCTTCCCTTTTTAATGGGTTTAAGCAAATCAGTTGTGACCAGGTGGGTATACAGGTAGGGGTGGTATACAGGTAGGTATACAGGTAGGGTTGGTATACAGGTAGGGGGGGTATACAGGTAGGTATACAGGTAGGTATACAGGTAGGTATACAGGTAGGGGTGGTATACAGGTAGGTATACAGGTAGGTATACAGGTAGGGGTGGTATACAGGTAGGGGTGGTATACAGGTAGGGGTGGTATACAGGTAGGGGGTGGTATACAGGTAGGGGGTATACAGGTAGGGGGTATACAGGTAGGTATACAGGTAGGGGTGGTATACAGGTAGGGGTGGTATACAGGTAAGGGTGGTATACAGGTAGGTATACAGGTAGGGGTGGTATACAGGTAGGTATACAGGTAGGGTGGTATACAGGTAGGGGTGGTATACAGGTAGGTATACAGGTAGGTATACAGGTAGGGGTGGTATACAGGTAGGGGTGGTATACAGGTAGGTATACAGGTAGGGGGTGGTATACAGGTAGGTATACAGGTAGGGGTGGTATACAGGTAGGGGTGGTATACAGGTAGGGGGTGGTATACAGGTAGGGGTGGTATACAGGTAGGGGGTGGTATACAGGTAGGTATACAGGTAGGGGTGGTATACAGGTAGGTATACAGGTAGGGGTGGTATACAGGTAGGTATACAGGTAGGGGTGGTATACAGGTAGGTATACAAATAGGTATACAGGTAGGGGTGGTATACATGTAGGGATGGTACACAGGTAGGGGTGGTATACAGGTAGGGGTGGTATACAGGTAGGGGTGGTATGTATACAGGTAGGGGTGGTATACAGGTAGGGGTGGTATGTATACAGGTAGGGGTGGTATGTATACAGGTAGGGGTGGTATACATACAGGTAGGGGTGGTATACAGGTAGGGGTGGTATACAGGTAGGGGTGGTATACAGGTAGGGTGGTATACAGGTAGGGGTGGTATGTATACAGGTAGGGGTGGTATACATACAGGTAGGGGTGGTATACAGGTAGGGGTGGTATACAGGTAGGGGTGGTATGTATACAGGTAGGGGTGGTATACATACAGGTAGGGGTGGTATACAGGTAGGGGGTGGTATACAGGTAGGGATGGTATACAGGTAGGGATGGTATACAGGTAGGGGTGGTATACAGGTAGGGGTGGTATACAGGTAGGGGTGGTATACAGGTAGGGGTGGTATACAGGTAGGGGTGGTATGTATACAGGTAGGGGTGGTATACATACAGGTAGGGGTGGTATACAGGTAGGGGTGGTATACAGGTAGGGATGGTATACAGGTAGGGATGGTATACAGGTAGGGATGGTATACAGGTAGGGGTGGTATACAGGTAGGGGTGGTATACAGGTAGGGGTGGTATACAGGTAGGGGTGGTATACAGGTAGGGATGGTATACAGGTAGGGGTGGTATACAGGTAGGGGTGGTATACAGGTAGGGTGGTATACAGGTAGGGGTGGTATACAGGTAGGGTGGTATACAGGTAGGGTGGTATACAGGTAGGGATGGTATACAGGTAGGGGTGGTATACAGGTAGGGGTGGTATACAGGTAGGGGTGGTATACAGGTAGGGGTGGTATACAGGTAGGGGTGGTATGTATACAGGTAGGGGTGGTATACATACAGGTAGGGGTGGTATACAGGTAGGGGTGGTATACAGGTAGGGGTGGTATGTATACAGGTAGGGGTGGTATACATACAGGTAGGGGTGGTATACAGGTAGGGGTGGTATACAGGTAGGGATGGTATACAGGTAGGGATGGTATACAGGTAGGGGTGGTATACAGGTAGGGGTGGTATACAGGTAGGGGTGGTATGTATACAGGTAGGGGTGGTATACATACAGGTAGGGGTGGTATACAGGTAGGGGTGGTATACAGGTAGGGATGGTATACAGGTAGGGATGGTATACAGGTAGGGGTGGTATACAGGTAGGGGTGGTATACAGGTAGGGGTGGTATACAGGTAGGGGTGGTATACAGGTAGGGGTGGTATACAGGTAGGGGTGGTATACAGGTAGGGGGGTATACAGGTAGGGGTGGTATACAGGTAGGGGTGGTATGTATACAGGTAGGGGTGGTATACATACAGGTAGGGGTGGTATACAGGTAGGGGTGGTATACAGGTAGGGATGGTATACAGAAGACAGCCCTATTTGGTAAAAGACCAAGACCATATTATGACAAGAACAGCTCAAATAAGCAAAGAGAGACAACAGTCCATCGTTACTTTAAGACATGAAGGTCAGTCAATACAAAACATTTCAAGAACTTTGAAAGTTTAATCAAGTGCAGTTGCAAAAACCATCAAGCACTACTATGATGAAATTGGCTCTCATGAGGACCGCCACAGGAAAGGAAGACCCAGAGTGACCTCTGTTGCGAAGGATAAGTTCATTAGAGTTACCAGTCTCAGAATTTGCAGCCCAAATAAATGCTTCACAGAGTTCAAGTAACAGACACATCTCAACATAAACTGTTCAGAGGAGACTGTGTGAATCAGGTCTTCATGGTCGAATAGCTGCAAAGAAACCACTACTAAAGGACACCAATAATAAGAAGAGACTTGCTTCGGCCAAGAAACACGAGCAATGAACATTAGACTGGCGTGAGCTTTGCTGGTGACACTGTCTGTGATTGATTTAGAATTCAAGGCACACTTAACCAGCATGGCTACCACAGCATTCTCCAGCAATACGCCATCCCAACTGGTTTGCACTTAGTGGGACTATCATTTGTTTTTCACCAGGACAACGAGCCAACACACCTCCAGGCTGTGTAAATGCTATTTGACCAAGAAGGAGAGTGATGAAGTGCTGCATCAGATGACCTAGCCTCCACAATCACCCAATCTAAACCCAATTGAGATGGTTTGGGATGAGTTAGACCACAGAGTGAAGGAAAAGCCGCCAACAAGTGCTCAGCATATGTGGGAACTCCTTCAAGACTGTTGGAAAAGCATTCCAGGTAAAGCTGGTTGAGAGAATACAATGAGTGTGCAAAGCTGTCATCAAGGCAAAGGGTGGCTACTTTGAAGAATCTAAAATCTAAAATATATTCTGACACTTTTTTGGGGTTACACCATGATTACATGTGTGTTATTTCACAGTTTTGATGTCTTCACTATTATTCTACGGTGTAGAACATAGTAAAAAATTAAGAAAACCCCTTGAATGAGTAGGCCTGTCCAAACTTTTGACTGGTACTGTATATACAGTATCTTCGGAAAGTATTCAGACCCCTTTGAGTTTTTCACATTTTGTTAGGTTACAGCATTTTCTAAAATGGATTAAATTGTTTTCTTTCCTCATCAATCTACACACAATACCCCATAATGACAAAGCAAAAACAGAATTTTGGACATTTTTGCTGATTTATTACCAAATAACCTTGGAAATATTACATTTACATAAGTATTCAGATCCTTTACTCAGTACTTTGTTGAAGCACATTTAGCATTGATTACAGCCTTGAGTCTTCTAGGGTATGACGCTACAAGCTTGGTACACCTGTATTTGGGGAGTTTCCCCCGTTCTTCTCTGCAAATCCTCTCAAGCTCTGTCAGGCTGGATGGGGAGCGATGCTGCACAGCTATTTTCAGGTCTCACCAGAGATTATCGATCGGGTTCAAGTCCAGACTCTGGCTGGGCCACTCATGGACATTCAGAGACTTGTCCCGAAGCCACTCCTGCGTTGTCTTGGCTGTGTGCTTAGGGTCGTTGTCCCATTGGAAGGTGAACTTTCACACCAGTTTGAGGTCCTGATCGCTCTGGAGCAGATTTTCATCAAATATCTCTCTGTACTTTGCTCAATCTTGGTTTCATCAGACCAGAGAATCTTGTTTCTCATGGTCTGAAACTCCAAGAGCACTGTCATGTGCCTTTTACTGAGGATTGGCTTTCAATTTGTTATTATGGTGTATTGTGTGTAGATTGCTGAGATTTTTTCAAATAAGGCTGTAGCTTAACAAAATGTGGGAAAAGGCAAGGGGTCTGAATACTTCCTGAATGCACTGTATATATATATATATATATATATATATAATGGTGTGTATAGACAGTATATGAATAGGAAAGGTGTGTACAGTACAGAAGTAGTATTTATATAGGATGAGCCTTGACTAGAATACAGTACATATGAAGTGGGTAAACCAGTACAGTGGGGCAAAAAAGTATTTAGTCAGCCACCAATTGTGCAAGTTCTCCCACTTAAAAAGATGAGAGAGGCCTGTAATTTTCATCATAGGTACACTTCAACTATGACAGACAAAATTAGAAAAAAAATCCAGAAAATCACGTTGTAGGATTTTTTATGAATTTATTTGCAAATTATGGTGGAAAATAAGTATAGTTGAAGTGTACCTATGATGAAAATTATAGGCCTCTCTCATCTTTTTAAGTGGGAGAACTTGCACAATTGGTGGCTGACTAAATACTTTTTTGCCCCACTGTATGTAAACATTATTAAAGTGACTAGTGTTCAATGACTATGCAAATAGGTCAGCAGTCTCTAAGGTGCAGGGTAGAGTACCGTGTGGTAGCCGTCTAGTAACAGTGACTAAGGTTCAGGGCAGGGTACTGTGTGATAGCAGGCTAGTAACAGTGACTAAGGTTCTGGGCAGGGTACTGGGTGGTAGCTGGTCAGTAACAGTGACTAAGGTTCAGGGCAGTATACTGGGTGGTAGCTGGTCAGTAACAGTGACTAAGGTTCAGGGCAGGGTACTGGGTGATAGCAGACTAGTAACAGTGACTAAGGTTCTGGGCAGTATACTGGGTGATAGCAGACTAGTAACAGTGACTAAGGTTCTGGGCAGTATACTGGGTGGTAGCAGACTAGTAACAGTGACTAAGGTTCTGGGCAGGGTGACTGTTTAACTGTCTGATTGGCCTAGAGATAGAAGCTGTTTATCAGTCCGAGCTTTAAAGCACCTGGACTGTCTCCCCCTTCTAGATGGCAGCAGGGTGAACAGTCCGTGGCTCGGGTGGGTTCTTGATGAAGCTTCTTGGCCTTCCTGTGACATCGGGTGCTAAAGATGTCCTGGAGGGCAGGCAGTGTCCTTGGCACAACTACAGAGGGACCTACTTGGCTGAAGAAATGTAAAATGACTCAGGAAATTAAAGTCAAACCACTAATTGGGTTTAGATTAAAAGCTCAATGAAAGAAAGACAAAATTCCCTTACGTTGATTACTTTTTGCAAATCTAATCAGTGTTCCACATTGATTCAACGTCAATGTGTTAGATTTTTGGGGTTGAAATGACGTGGAAACAACATTGATTCAACGTCATCACATAGATTTTTGGGGGTTGAAATGATGTGGAAACAACATTGATTCAACGTCATCACACAGATTTTTGGGGGTTGAAATGATGTGGAAACAACATTGATTCAACGTCATCACATAGATTTTGGGGGGTTGAAATGACGTGGAAACAACATTGATTCAACCAGTTTTTCCCGAGTGGGAACTGATTACCCTTAGAAAGTGAACTGAAGCTAATGGTTAAGTTGTTATTGTAATTTGATCCCACTTTTCCTCTTTTCTTTCTGTCTTTTAGCTCAAGTTCCTGTTGGATCTACAGAATGCAACAGAACAAAATGAATTGGGTCCTGTTGGATCTACAGAATGCAACAGAACAAAATGAAGTGGGTCCTGTTGGATCTACAGTATGTTATTGGGTAATTTGATCTACAGTATGTAACAGAACAAATGAATTTCCTCTTTCTACAGTATGTAACAGAACAAAATGAATTCTGTCTGTTTTATGTAACAGAACAAAATGAATTTCCTGTTGGATCAACAGAATGCAACAGAACAAAATGAATTGGGTCCTGTTGGATCTACAGAATGCAACAGAACAAAATGAATTGGGTCCTGTTGGATCTACAGAATGCAACAGAACAAAATGAATTGGGTCCTGTTGGATCTACAGAATGCAACAGAACAAAATGAATTGGGTCCTGTTGGATCTACAGAATGCAACAGAACAAAATGAATTGGGTCCTGTTGGATCTACAGAATGCAACAGAACAAAATGAATTGGATCTACAGTATGTAACAGAACCAAATTAATTGGGTCCTGTTTGGAATCAACAGAACCAAATGAATTGGGTCCTGTTGGATCTACAGAATGCAACAGAACAAAATGAATTGGGTCCTGTTGGATCTACAGAATGCAACAGAACAAAATGAATTGGGTCCTGTTGGATCTACAGTATGTAACAGAACCAAATGAATTGGGTCCTGTTGGATCTACAGTATGTAACAGAACAAAATGAATTGGGTCCTGTTGGATCTACAGTATGTAACAGAACAATAGGAATTGGGTCCTGTTGGATCTACAGTATGTAACAGAACAAAAAAGTTTATTTCTCATTGGACAGCTGGTGTTAAAAAATAAAAATATTCACATCGCCCCAGAAATAAATTTCCCTATTTTCATCAGATACCTTATCCAACATTTCACAAATTCCATCAAAATATTTAACATCAGCACTAGGTGGCCTATAGCAGAAACCAACTAGTATTGGTTTCGAATGTGGTCAATGCACCTATACCCATAGCGCCTCTAATCCATTCAACATTAAGTCCTTACATTGTTTAGCTGGAGTATGACTCTGGATGTAAACTGCAACTCCATCCCCCATATCTATTTCTGTCCCTCCTGAACAAATTATATCCATGTATAGAGATCTCAGCATCGTCAAAAGAGTCCAAGCGAGTCTCTGATATTGCCAATACATGAATATTTTTTGACTGCACTAGACAGCATATGTCATGTATTTTGTTCCTTAAACTGCATATATTCAAGTGAGTAATGAACAGACCTTTCTTTGGTAAATATAAGTATTTATATATCTAAACAAGAATCGGCAGTTGTAATCTGAGAGAGACAAACTCAGGCTGTGTGTGTGTGTGTGGGGGGGGGGGGGGGGTCGCACCTCCTTACTCCTTGGGAGGGACAGTGAACAATCAATTTGTCATACCTCATATATACTATGTCACCTCGTTCTCTTGTAGCCTTCTTGGCCGATATTAGTTCCTTTCTTCTTTGACGGACTGAATCAGAGAAATCCTCATTGATGAAGAGGAAAGACCCTTTTAAGGCGATTGGATTTTTCAAGGACTGCAAGCTTATCCTTGAACCTGAAGAATTTCACTACAATTGACCCGGGTCTGGTTCCATTGGCACCACTATTGCCCCCTGGTTTCCCAGACCGGTGAGAACATTCCAGCTCAACCTGTCGATCCAATTGTAGCTCCTCAGAAAACAGCTTTCGAACTTTGTCCTCTGATTCAGTACGTCTCACTATTGGCTCTCCTAGATACCATCTATTACAAGATTATTTCTCATTGATTCTCCATCCAGGTAATCAGTCTTCCCAGACATGTTCTGTAGGCCCTCCCTGACTGTGGTGACCTTGTTCAGTAGGCCCTCCCTGACTGTGGTGACCTTGTTCTGTAGGCCCTCCCTGACTGTGGTGACCTAGTTCTGTAGGCCCTCCCTGACTGTGGTGACCTTGTTCAGTAGGCCCTCCCTGACTGTGGTGACCTTGTTCAGTAGGCCCTCCCTGACTGTGGTGACCTTGTTCTGGAGGCCCTCCCTGACTGTGGTGACCTTGTTCTGTAGGCCCTCCCTGACTGTGGTGACCTTGTTCTGTAGGCCCTCCCTGACTGTGGTGACCTAGTTCTGTAGGCCCTCCCTGACTGTGGTGACCTTGTTCAGTAGGCCCTCCCTGACTGTGGTGACCTTGTTCAGTAGGCCCTCCCTGACTGTGGTGACCTTGTTCTGTAGGCCCTCCCTGACTGTGGTGACCTAGTTCTGTAGGCCCTCCCTGACTGTGGTGACCTTGTTCAGTAGGCCCTCCCTGACTGTGGTGACCTTGTTCAGTAGGCCCTCCCTGACTGTGGTGACCTTGTTCAGTAGGCCCTCCCTGACTGTGGTGACCTTGTTCAGTAGGCCCTCCCTGACTGTGGTGACCTTGTTCAGTAGGCCCTCCCTGACTGTGGTGACCTTGTTCTGTAGGCCCTCCCTGACTGTGGTGACCTTGTTCTGTAGGCCCTCCCTGACTGTGGTGACCTTGTTCAGTAGGCCCTCCCTGACTGTGGTGACCTTGTTCAGTAGGCCCTCCCTGACTGTGGTGACCTTGTTCTGTAGGCCCTCCCTGACTCTAGTGACCTTGTTCTGTAGGCCCTCCCTGACTGTGGTGACCTAGTTCTGTAGGCCCTCCCTGACTGTGGTGACCTTGTTCAGTAGGCCCTCCCTGACTCTAGTGACCTTGTTCTGTAGGCCCTCCCTGACTGTGGTGACCTAGTTCTGTAGGCCCTCCCTGACTGTGGTGACCTTGTTCAGTAGGCCCTCCCTGACTGTGGTGACCTAATTCTGTAGGCCCTCCCTGACTGTGGTGACCTTGTTCTGTAGGCCCTCCCTGACTCTGGTGACCTTGTTCTGGAGGCCCTCCCTGACTGTGGTGACCTTGTTCTGTAGGCCCTCCCTGACTGTGGTGACCTTGTTCTGTAGGCCCTCCCTGACTGTGGTGACCTTGTTCTGTAGGCCCTCCCTGACTGTGGTGACCTTGTTCTGTAGGCCCTCCCTGACTGTGGTGACCTTGTTCTGTAGGCCCTCCCTGACTGTGGTGACCTTGTTCAGTAGGCCCTCCCTGACTGCACTAGTTTGTGTTTACCTTGAAACTTTTGGTCACGAGCACCCCCCCCCCTCAGCAGAAAATATTGAAGTGTATATTTAAAGGTGTTTCATGCCATTTCAAACATTGCATCTAAATTGTAGTTCTATTCTATCCATATTTTCATTTCATACCCATAGAATGCATTATAAAAAACATAACATGCTCTAGAAATGTAACTAAAATGGAAACTACATTTGGGTGTTTGGATGCAAGATGCAGTCCAGGTGAATGATTACTATATTTGGATGGCTGAACACTGTTGAGGTACCTTTGGCAAATCTTAATTTAGATATTTTTTTTTTTGGGGGGGGGGGGGGTGGGGGGGGAATATAGTGATATACTGTAAATGTGTTATTTAGTGCCATTTATCCATTTGCATATGTGCTTCAGGTCGGGTTGTCCAAGAGTACAAGAGCATTACATCCTTACCGAGCAGCAAGACCATTGACATCAGGAAATTCTGCCAGGGCTGTGGACCTACCGTTTACAATGTGGATCAATGTATTGCCACAATGCAAGGAACTCCAAAGTTATGTAATCGCTTCTTTTTAGATGTTGTCAATGTTGACATAACATGTATAAAGCATTATAACTTGTTAAGTTGTTATAACTGGACCTATATATATATATTTAAAAAAAAAACATTTTACCCCCTTTTTCTCCCCAATTTCGTGGTATCCAATTGTTAGAAGCTACTATCTTGTCGCTACAACTCCCGTACGGGCTCGGGAGAGACGAAGGTTGAAAGTCATGCGTCCTCCGATACACAACCCAACCAAGCCGCACTTAACACAGCGAGCATCCAACCCGGAAGCCAGCCGCACCAATGTGTCGGAGGAAACACCGTGCACCTGGCAACCTTGGCTAGCGTGAACTGCGCCCGGGCCCGCCACAGGAGTCGCTGGTGCGCAATGAGACAAGGATATCCCTACCGGCCAAGCCCTCCCTAACCCGGACGACGCTAGGCCAATTGTGCGTCGCCCCACGGACCTCCCGGTCGCGGCCGGTTACGACAGAGCCTGGGCGCGAACCCAGAGTCTCTGGTGGCACAGCTGGCGCTGCAGTACAGCTGCAGTACAGCGCCCACTGCGCCACCCGGGAGGCCCCTCTGGACCTATATTTTATTCATTTTATTTGGTAGATGTAAGTTGAAAACTAAGATCTTACAGGCACTGGCCATTGAGAATGCCCTCTACCACAATCTGACACATCTCTTTCAATAACTCCAAGATATATTTCAAGTTTGCCGCAGACGAGAATGAAGTGTGGGTCAAAATGTCTTCGTATAGCGATGAAACCATTATGTTTGCCAAGTTAGACCATAACAGATGATCTGTGTTTGTTATTAACGCGTCCTATCTTATACTAAAAGCTGGGACCTCGTCTTGAATCCATCAATAACCTTGGCCTTGTTGTCTGGAGGAGACACACATATTGTACGATATGAGGAGGAAATTACAGTCCTAAAAAAGCTTTAAAGTTCGATGGTGATGGATGTGGAGATCAGGGCTGTGGACAACGATGTCGTCCAGATTAGACTGCCACCCCAGCGAGGATGGTGCTCATCACCTTCTGGAAGCAGCTGGGGGCGGAGCTAAGTCCAAAAGGGATGCGTGTGTATCTGAACACACCAGCATGTTTTGACAAAGGCTGTGAGGTCTCTGCTGGCTGGGTGGAGGGGCACCTGAAGATAACCCTGAAGCAGGTCGAGCTTCGCGGAGACTGTGGAGCCATGAAATTGTGAGGTCAGCTCCTCGGCTGTAGGCAAGGGGGACTTATCTGGGACAACAGCCTTGTTCACGGCACAGAGATCCAGACAGGTCCGGATTCCACCAGACTTTTTTGGTTGCGATGACCAAGTTTGTAATTCAGGGGGCAGCGTTGACTGATGCCTGCCTCCAACTGTGACTGGAGATATTTTGAGCCGATCCAAGCGCTCTGAAAATCCTCTGTATGAGGCAGTGAAGGAGCAGCACTGTCCTCCGGCATGTCGGAGATTCTAGAAAAGTGTTAAAACGTTCAAGACAGTTATTCCTGGACTGGAGGTTTCGCCAGACATGGCGAGGAATGGCGCTGGTGGTGGTAAAGCTGAATTCAGCCATCTTCGTCACCAATGTTATATCTTGCTTAGCTGTCAAAGGCACATCTGCACAGTTTCACATTGTACATCACACTGTCATTAAATGACATCTGACACTCATTCTGACAACCCATTCGTTCATCCATAAAGCTGCACACTGTCGTAAACCATAACAACGTACAGTACGACGAACAGCACGTCGTTCCATACATAACAGGTAGTATTGTGGAGTAACTACAATGTTGTTGATCTCAGTGTTCTCCTATCCAAGCCATTAAACTCTGTAACTGTTTTAAAGTCACCATTGTCCTCATGGTGAAATCCCTGAGCCGGTTTCCTTCCTCTCTGGCAACTAAGTTAGGAAGGACGCCTGTATCTTTGTAGTGACTGGGTGTATTTATACACCATCCAAAGTATTATTCATAACTTCACCCTGCTCAAAGGGCTAAAAGTGTTTTACCCATCTACCCTTCTTTGAGAGGCATCGGAAAACCTTCCTGTTTTTTTGTGGTTGAATCTGTGTTTGAAATTGACTTCTCGACTTACAGATAATTTTATGTGTGGGGTACAGAGATGAGATAGTCATTTAAAAATCATGTTATACACTATTATTGCCCACATAGTGCAACTTATTATGTGACTTGTTAAGCATATTGTTACTCTTGAACTTATTTAGGCTTGCCATAACAAAGGGGTTGAATACTTATTGACTCAAGACATTTCAGCTTTTCATTTATTATTCATTTGTAAAAAATCTCGAAAAACATAATTCCACTTTGACATTATGATTATGGGGTATTGTGTGTAGGCCAGTGACGCAAAATCTCAATTGAATCCATTTTAAATTCAGGCTGTAACACAACAAAATGTGGAGAATGTCAAGGTGTGTGAATACTTTCTGAAGGCACTGTACATTTGGATCTCAGACCAGCCAATGAATGGAATTATGGGAATTATATTATCATAAAAACAAAACGTATAGTCATAAACCTAATGGTATTAAAGAAACTACCCAAATTGTTTAATGGCTGTGGTAGAAAAATATGAAGCATTCTGCCTATGCCTTGTGCTTATTAATGATGTGATCTGTTTATTTGTCATGAAATATATATATTTTTGTACAATATGTAGCATCCAATGTGATATGTTTTCTCATTCATGTTGTACAATTACCAATAACCATGTTTTTGTATTTTTCATCTTTTACTGTAAACCTCTAATTTGTACAGCTGTAAATCCACCCCTCATTACCTTTCAAGGTTTGACAATGCAATACTAAGACTGTATCAGGTCAAGAATGACATAATGCATGATTTTATTTCACCTTTATTTAACCAGGTAGGCAAGTCGAGAACAAGTTCTCATTTACAATTGCGACCTGGCCAAGATAAAGAAAAGCAGTTCGACACATACAACGACACAGAGTTACACATGGAGTAAAACAAACATACAGTCAATAATACAGTAGAAGAAGCCAATTCTAGATTTAACTTTGGCTAGGAGATGTTTGATGTGGGTCTGGAAGGAGAGTTTACAGTCTAACCAGACACCTAGGTATTTGTAGTGGTCCACGTATTCTAAGTCAGAGCCGTCCAGAGTAGTGATGTTGGACAGGCGGACAGGTGCAGGCAGCGATCGGTTGAAGAGCATGCATTTAGTTTTACTTGTATTTAAGAGAAATTGAACGCCACGGAAGGAGAGTTATATGGCATTGAAGCTTGCCTTGAGGGTTGTTAAACACAGTGTCCAAAGAAGGGACAGAAGTATACAGAATGGTGTCGTCTGCGTAGAGGTGGATCAGAGACTCACCAGCAGCAAGAGCAACATCATTGATGTATACAGAGAAGAGAGTCGGTCCAAGAATTGAACCCTGTGGCACCCCCATAGAGACTGCCAGAGGTCCGGACAGCAGACCCTCCGATTTGACACACTGAACTCTATCAGAGAAGTAGTTGGTGAACCAGGCGAGGCAACTTCTACAGATGCACCAAACTTCTACAGATGCACAATCGAGAGCATCCTGGCGGGCTGTATCACCGCCTGGTACGGCAACTGCTCCGCCCTCAACCGTAAGGCTCTCCAGAGGGTAGTGAGGTATGCACAACGCATCACCGGGGGCAAACTACCTGCCCTCCAGGACACCTACACCACCCGATGTTACAGGAAGGCCATAAAGATCATCAAGGACATCAACCACCCGAGCCACTGCCTGTTCACCCCGCTATCATCCAGAAGGCGAGGTCAGTACAGGTGCATCAAAGCTGGGGCCGAGAGACTGAAAAACAGCTTCTATCTCAAGGCCATCAGACTGTTAAACAGCCACCACTAACATTGAGTGGCTGCTGCCAACACACTGACACTGACTCAACTCCAGCCACTTTAATAATGGGAATTGATGGGAAATTATGTAAATATATCACTAGCCACTTTAAACAATGCTACCTTATATAATGTTACTTACCCTACATTATTCATCTCATATGCATACGTATATACTGTACTCTATATCATCGACTGCATTCTTATGTAATACATGTATCACTAGCCACTTTAACTATGCCACTTTGTTTACATACTCATCTCATATGTATATACTGTACTCGATACCATCTACTGTATCTTGCCTATGCTGCTCTGTACCATCACTCATTCATATATCTTTATGTACATATTCTTTATCCCCTTACACTGTATATAAGACAGTAGTTTAGGAATTGTTAGTTAGATTACTTGTTGGTTATTACTGCATTGTCGGAACTAGAAGCACAAGCATTTCGCTACACTCGCATTAACATCTGCTAACCATGTGTATGTGACAAATCAAATTTGATTTGATTTGAACCCGGCGAGGCAATCATTTGAGAAACCAAGGCTGTCGAGTCTGCTGATGAGGATGTGGTGATTGACAGAGTCGAAAGCCTTGAACAGATCAATGAATACGGCTGCAAAATGTTTCTTATCGATGGCGGTTAAGATATCATTTAGGACCTTGAGCGTGGCTGAGGTGCACCCATGACCAGCTCTGAAACCAGATTGCATAGCAGAGAAGGTATGGTGAGATTCAAAATGGTTGGTAATCTGTTTGTTGACTTTGCTTTCGAAGACCTTAGAAAGGCAGGGTAGGATAGATATAGGTCTGTAGCAGTTTGGGTCAAGAGTGTCCCCCCCTTTGAAGAGGGGGATGACCGCAGCTGCTTTCCAATCTTTGGGAATCTCAGACGACACGAAAGAGAGGTTGAACAGGCTAGTAATAGGGGTGGCAACAATTTCGGCAGATAATTTTAGAAAGACAGGGTCCAGATTGTCTAGCCCGGCTGATTTGTAGGGGTCCAGATTTTGCAGCTCTTTCAGAACATCAGCTGACTGGATTTGGGAGAAGGAGAAATGGGGAAGGCTTGGGCGAGTTGCTATGGGGGGTGCAGTGCTGTTGACCTTGGTAGGGGTAGCCAGGTGGAAAGCATGGCCAGCCGTAGAAAAATGCTTATTGAAATTCTCAATTATAGTGGATTTATCAGTGGTGACAGTGTTTCCTATCTTCAGTGCAGTGGGCAGCTGGGAGGAGGTGCTCTTATTCTCCATGGATTTTACAGTGTCCCAGAACTTTTTTGAGTTAGTGTTGCAGGAAGCAAATTTCTGCCTTGGCTTTTCTAACTGCCTGTGTATAATGGTTTCTAGCTTCCCTGAACAGCTGCATATCACAGGGGCTGTTCTATGCTAATGCAGAACGCCATAGGACGTTTTTGTGTTGGTTAAGGGCAGTCAGGTCTGGGGAGAACCAAGGGCTATTTCTGTTCCTGGTTCTAAATTTCTTGAATGGGGCATGCTTATTTAAGATGGTTAGGAAGGCATTTAAAAAAAATAACCAGGCATCCTCTACTGACGGGATGAGATCAATATCCTTCCAGGATACCCCGGCCAGGTCGATTAGAAAGGCCTGCTCGCTGAAGTGTTTCAGGGAGCGTTTGACAGTGATGAGTGGAGGTCGTTTGACCGCTGACCCATTACGGATGCAGGCAATGAGGCAGTGATCGCTGAGATCTTGATTGAAGACAGCAGAGGTGTAATGACAAATGAGAAATGTCACCATAAGCATGTTTCATGCAGACAGAGTACTACAATCCCTTTAGGCTCAGCTGATAGTGTGCACCACAACAGCACAGTAGTCTTCCACATTTATTTCCTCTACAATTCAGAATAGAACACACTACATACAGTACATTATAGAAGAGAGCAGGCCTAGAATTGGTGACGGTCCCGTCCTGAAACTGGTTTAGTAAGTTAATAATCACCTTCACGGTAGATGGCAGCAGATGACCCTATGTGACGAAATGACCTCAAACCAATCCAAGGGAATAATCATTTTACACTTCCCCTCGACTTGGATTTATCTGACGCAGACAGACAACAACACTGTTCTGAAATACGTAATAACACAGGGGGTTGCTGGCCTCGGTCTTGCAATTTGCCTGACCTACTAACATCAAACGTTATATCACACAGGGGTCCAGTCGTCCAACCTGTATCGGGACGGGGGGTAATATCGGTCCGAGTTGAAGCGGGTTACACATGCTATCTGGACAGTGACATTGGTATGACACCGTTGACCTGCGACCATACACAGTTACAGTGTCAAAGGAATTGTACTCCGGAAGAAACTGTCAAGACTTGTTTTGGTTCCATCGTGCTCTTTTACGAGTCGACAGGTAACGTTAGCTGGTTAGCAAACCATATATTTTTTTAAATTGTCAAGACACATTTTTTTGCGTCTTAAACATGTCAAATAGTTTGCCAGTTTAACGGTTTAGTTCTCTTTGACCTGTTAACTATACCTCTCTTCCGGAATGCTCACTTGTTTTTCTATCGCTAGCCCCGTTTGCTAAGTTGCTAGCTGCCCCACTCCAATCCAAATCAGACATTGCCAGGCCTACCAGCTCTAGGGGGTGTTCATTTTGTTTAATAAATAGCTAGTTAGCACGTATCTACGTCAGCTACCTGTCGACAGGTGAATTTGAATGGCTAGCTAACTGTATTGTAAGTAAGGAGTTTAGTTTGTCAGATTTGTTTAACTTTGCTAGGTACTGTAGCTGTGGCCTGTGAAATTTAGCAGCTGTCCGAGATGATCCATGCTAGCTAATCCTGCTTCATTGTTTTTATTTGCTAGACCTTGACTAAAGTATGTCTTGCCCATGCACATCGGCCGCGAGGATATTCTTGAATTCAGCACAGAGAGGTAAGAACAGATTACAATCTTGAGAAGTTGTAATAACTACAGCTACTTATTCGCATTACATTTTAAACGCTTCTGCTAGCTAGCTAGCTAACTTGCTAACCTGCAAATGACAGTGCCTTCGCAAAGTATTCACACCACTTGACTTGTTCCACAATCTGTTGTTACAATGTGAGATTAAAATTGATTGAATTGTCAGTTTTTTTGTTGTCAACTATCTACACAAAATAGAAAGAACAATTCTAACTAATTCTAATTCTATTATTTAAATTAAACACTAACCTTGATTAGATTCAAGTATTCAACCCCCTTAGTCAATACGTGTTAGAATCACCTTTGACAGCGATTACAGCTGTGTGTCTTTCTGGGTAAGTCTCCAAGAGCTTTTCACACCTGGATTGTGCAATATTTGTCCATTATTCTTTAAAAAAATATTTAAGCTCTGTCAAGTAGGTTGTTTATTATTTCTAGACAGCCATTTTCATGTATTGCCATAGATTTTAAAGACCGTTTAAGTCTAAACTGTAACTAGGCCCCTCAAACATTGGTAAGCAACTCCAGTGTATATTTGGCCTTGTGTTTTAGGTTATTGTCCTGCTGAAAGTTGAATTTGTCTCCCAGTGTCTGTTTGCCTGTGCTTAGCTCTATTCTGTTTCTTTTTATCCTGAAAAAAAAACTCCCTAGTCCTTGCTGATGACAAGCATACCCATAACATGATGCAGCTACCACCAGGCTTGAAAATATGAAGAGTGGATGTGTTGTGTTGGATTTGCCCCAAACATGATGCTTTGTATTCAGGACATGAAGTTAATTTCTTTGCTACATGTTTTTGCAGTTTTACCTTAATGCATTATGTTTGCAAAAAGGCACTCTTTATTTTCACTCTGTCATTTATGTTAGTATTGTGGAGTAACTACAGTGTTTTTGTTACATCCTCAGTTATCTCATATTTGGGTATATTGATGCACCATCCAAAGTGTAATTAATAACTTCACCATGCTCAAAAAGGACATTCAATGTGTGCTTATTTTTTTTGCGAACCTTTGGAAAAGCTCCCTGGTCTTTGTAGTTGAATCTGTGCTTGAAATTCACTGCTGGACTGAGGGTCCTTACAGATAATTGTATGTGTGGGGTATAGAGATGGGGATGTCATTTAAAAATCATGTTAAACACTATTATTGCACACAAGAGTGGGCCCATGCAACTTATGTTACTTGTTAAGCACGTTTTTACTCCTGAACTTATTTAGGTTTGCCATAACAAAGGGGTTGAATACTGATTGACTCAAGACATTTCAGCTTTACATTTTTTAAATAAAAATGTCTAAACTTAATTCCACCCTGACATTGTGGGGTATTGAGTGTATATCAGTGACACAAAATATCAATGTAATCGATTTTCAATTCATGCTGTAACAACAATGTGGAAAAAGTTATGGCGTGATGGCACTGTAGCTAGCTCTATATCAGTGGATAAGCTAAAGTGATGGCACTGTAGCTAACTCTATATCAGTGGATAAGCTAAAGTTATGGCGTGATGGCACTGTAGCTAGCTCTATATCAGTGGATAAGCTAAAGTTATAGCGTGATGGCACTGTAGCTAGCTCTATATCAGTGGATAAGCTAAAGTTATGGCGTGATGGCACTGTAGCTAGCTCTATATCAGTGGATAAGCTAAAGTTATAGCGTGATGGCACTGTAGCTAGCTCTATATCAGTGGATAAGCTAAAGTTATGGCGTGATGGCACTGTAGCTAGCTCTATATCAGTGGATAAGCTAAAGTTATGGCGTGATGGCGCTGTAGCTAGCTCTATATCAGTGGATAAGCTAAAGTTATAGCGTGATGGCACTGTAGCTAGCTCTATATCAGTGGATAAGCTAAAGTTATAGCGTGATGGCACTGTAGCTAGCTCTATATCAGTGGATAAGCTAAAGTTATGGCGTGATGGCACTGTAGCTAGCTCTATATCAGTGGATAAGCTAAAGCTATGTGACGTTGACCTCGTGAACTACGCCGTGTTCATGTGATAGTCGGGAACTCGTGAACTGAATTCTCCCGACTTGATAACTGGTTGAACACGGCACGTTGCATAACTACAACCAGTTAGCAAGTCGGAAATGTCAGACTTTCCTAGTTCCGACTAGCACGTGGACGCAGCACAAGTTTTGAAAACGGGTCACCTGTTGCATCCATTTATGATACATGGTGGTGTGAGAAAATTTTGTGCGATGTCACAAATGCAGCGTTCATGAGGTGGCAGCTAGCTATATTTCCATTATACCAATGGTTGATGTTGACATTTGGGGAGAGTTTGTTTTTTGAAATGTCAAAGTTAATGGATTATAACACCGGCCAAAACATTTGGTTGCATGGTGTTTCTGTTGTACAGGGCTGTCTTGTTCTCGGGTTCAGCTCTATGCTTTGAGCAGACCTGGTTGGGGTTTTCGTGAAGCTCCTCTACCTCGCATAGTCCGAGTGAGATCCTTCCATGAAACTGCAGTATGTTTTGCCTCTAAAGATGGAACCACTAAGGATGGATCCGGCGATGGGGGAAAGGTAAACCTGATTCCACTGGATTGTGATGTCATGTCTGTTTGACACCTTTTTCTTTCTTTCTTTAAAAAAAAAAAAAGTATGAATCACACACTGGTGACTAGCTTGGACCCAGATCAGTTTGTGCTGTGTTTCGTACTGCTATGGTCATTGCCAAACATGGCATAACAACGTGGAAGGACGGCATAAACAGATCTGGGAACAAGCTAAGTGATGACAGCCATAATTTTAATGACTGAACTGAAATGGAATTAAACCCTAAACCCTGACAAGACACAAGAATAGACTTTCTCATAAATCAAAATGTGCCGAATACAACAACTGTAGACTTTAGGGTGAAATCCTTACTTAGGAGTCTTTTCCCAACAATGCAGTGTTTAAAAGTAAGAATATTAGTAAAATAAAAAAGGAAATAGGAACATAATAACAAGGTAATATACAAGGAGTACCAGTACCGAGTCAATGGGCAGGGACACAAAGTGATTGCGGTAATATGTAAATGTAGGTAGGAGTAGAAATGACTATCAGGATAGATAATAAAGAGAAGTAGCAGCGGAATTTGAAGATTGTTCGAGTGTCAGTGTAGTGTATCGGTGTGTCGGGAGAGTCGGCGCGGTGTGTCGGGAGAGTCGGCGCGGTGTGTCGGGAGAGTCGGCGCGGTGTCGGGAGAGTCGCGCGGTGTGTCGGGAGAGTCGGCGCGGTGTGTCGGAGAGTCGGCGCGGTGTGTCGGAGAGTCGTCGCGGTGTGTCGGAGAGTCGTCGCGGTGTGTCGGAGAGTCGTCGCGGTGTGTCGGAGAGTCGTCGCGGTGTGTCCGGAGAGTCGGCGCGGTGTGTCCGGAGAGTCGGCGCGGTGTGTCCGGAGAGTCGGCGCGGTGTGTCGGGAGAGTCGGCGCGGTGTGTCGGGAGAGTCGGCGCGGTGTGTCGGAGAGTCTGCGCGGTGTGTCGGAGAGTCGGTGCGGTGTGGCGAGTCAGCGCGGTGTGTCGGGTCGGTGTGGTGTGTTGGCGAGTCAGTGTAGTGTGTTGGAGTGTGCATAGAGTCAGTGTAATACATGCTATAACCCCAGTGGTTTCAGTAAGTGATAGCTACTGTACATAGAAACAAGTTTCCTCTGTGTCTAAATTATGTTTTTCTGCTGTGTTGCATTCATGATACAATCTCTCTCGCTCTCTCTCTCCTTTGTGTCCATCATATATGCAGAAGAGCATCAGTGAAGGAAAGAGATTGGCGGGCTCTTCTGGTGGATCAGGGAAGGGGGGTAACCAGCTGCACTGTCCCAAATGTGGAGACCCATGTACACATGTGGAGACCTTTGTATGTGAGGACCTAAAAATACTCCATTCACATGGGCTGTGTTTTCTAAAGACTCCAGTTGCAGAAAAAGCAGCCGTATAAAATGATTGACTTGTCACTACTGTTTTTATTAAATCAGAAACGCGATAAAGAAACATTTCAATATTCTCACTTTTGTTTGTTTCTCTTCAGCGTCAACACGTTTTGTGAAGTGTGAGAAATGCCATCACTTCTTCGTGGTTCTTTCTGAGACGGACTCTAAGAGGGGCCTGAATAAAGAAGCAGAGTCGCCCGCTGAGGCTGTCAAAATGGCCTTCGCACAGAAACCTCCCCCGCCACCCAAAAAGGTACGAGCACAGAAACCTCCCTCCGCCACACAGAAACCTCCCCTCGCTGCACAGAAACCTCCCCTCGCCGCACAGAAACCTCCCCCGCCACCCAA
The DNA here is from genome assembly GCF_034236695.1 of Oncorhynchus nerka. Classification (NCBI taxonomy): domain Eukaryota; kingdom Metazoa; phylum Chordata; class Actinopteri; order Salmoniformes; family Salmonidae; genus Oncorhynchus; species Oncorhynchus nerka. The sequence goes on along the minus strand of NC_088412.1, from coordinate 9,827,923 downwards.
AAAGGTACGAGCACAGAAACCTCCCTCCACCACACAGAAACCTCCCTCCACCACACAGAAACCTCCCCCGCCACACAGAAACTCCCCCGCCACACAGAAACCCCCCGCCACACAGAAACCTCCCCCACCACACAGAAACCTCCCCCGCCGCACAGAAACCTCCCCCGCACAGAAACCTCCCCCGCCACACAGAAACCTCCCCGCCGCACAGAAACCCCCTCCGCCACACAGAAACCTCCCCCGCCGCACAGAAACCCCCTCCGCCACACAGAAACCTCCCCCCCCACAGAAACCCCCCCCCCCCCCGCCACACAGAAACCCCCCCGCCACACAGAAACCTCCCCGCCACACAGAAACCCCCCCCACACAGAAACCTCCCGCCACACAGAAACCCCCACAGAAACCCCCCCACACAGAAACCAGAAACCCCCGCCACACAGAAACCTCCCCCACCACACAGAAACCTCCCCGCCACACAGAAACCTCCCCCTGCCACACAGAAACCTCCCCCACCACACAGAAACCTCCCCACCGCACAGAAACCTCCCCACCACACAGAAACCTCCCCCTGCCGCACAGAAACCTCCCCCACACGCCACACAGAAACCTCCCCCACCACACAGAAACCTCCCCCGCCACACAGAAACCTCCCCCTGCCACACAGAAACCTCCCCCTGCCACACAGAAACCTCCCCCTGCCGCACAGAAACCTCCCCCACCACACAGAAACCTCCCCCTGCCACACAGAAACCTCCCCCGCCACACAGAAACCTCCCCCTCCCCCGCCACACAGAAACCTCCCCCGCCACACAGAAACCTCCCCCGCCACACAGAAACCTCCCCCGCCACACAGAAACCTCCCCCGCCACACAGAAACCTCCCCCGCCACACAGAAATCTCCCCACCACACAGAAACCTCCCCCGCCACACAGAAACCTCCCCCGCCACACAGAAATCTCCCCCGCCACACAGAAATCTCCCCCGCCACACAGAAACCTCCCCCCCACACAGAAACCTCCCCCGCCACACAGAAATCTCCCCCGCCACACAGAAACCTCCCCCACCACACAGAAACCTCCCCACCGCACAGAAACCTCCCCACCACACAGAAACCTCCCCCTGCCAGAAACCTCCCTCGCCACACAGAAACCTCTCCCCACACAGAAACCTCCCCCCCGCCACACAGAAACCTCCCCCTGCCACACAGAAACCTCCCCCACACAGCCTGCCACACAGAAACCTCCCCCGCCACACAGAAACCTCCCCCCCACACAGAAACCTCCCCCGCCACACAGAAACCTCCCCCGCCACACAGAAACCTCCCCCGCCACACAGAAACCTCCCCCGCCACACAGAAACCTCCCCCCCCAGAAATCTCCCCCCGCCACACAGAAACCTCCCCCACACAGAAACCTCCCCCGCCACACAGAAACCTCCCCCGCCACACAGAAACCTCCCCCGCCACACAGAAACCTCCCCCCCCAGAAACCTCCCCACACAGAAACCTCCCCCTGCCACACAGAAACCTCCCCTGCCACACAGAAACCTCCCCCTGCCACACAGAAACCTCCCCCTGCCACACAGAAACCTCCCCCTGCCACACAGAAACCTCCCCGCCACACAGAAACCTCCCCCTGCCACACAGAAACCTCCCCGCCACTCAAAAAAGGTACGAGCACCAACGACAACAAACAACAACTGGTTCTAGTTTCTATGATGTAATGATTATCCTTAAACAGAAACTACTATGGTAATGCTGCAGGTATACCTGGTGCTGTCATTAAGCAATATGTTCCAAGTAGGTGTGGTATATGGCCAATATACCACGGCTAAGGGCTGTTCTTAGGCACGACGACGCAAAGTGGAGTACATTGGCCATATACCACAAACCCCCGAGGTGCCTTATTGCTATTATTAACTGGTTACCAACTTAATTAGAGCAGTAAAAATAAATGTTTTGTCATACCCGTGGTATACGGTCTGATATACCACAGCAGTCAGCCAATCAGCATTCAGTGCTCGAACCACCCAGTTTATAACGCATTATGATACAGTTAATGTATTGTTAGACTTGTCATGAAGAGCAAGTATGACCACGTAATATTGTCTTATAGTCGATGAACCTGCCTTTCAGATCTATGCCTACCTGGACAAGTACGTAGTGGGTCAGTCCTATGCAAAGAAAGTGCTGGCGGTAGCTGTGTATAATCACTACAAGAGAATCTACAACAACATCCCTGCTGGGAGCAGACAGGTGGAGGTGGAGAAACAGGCCTCGCTCACTCCACGAGGTCAGTAGTACAGTCTACTGTTAGTTAGAAACAGGCCTCGCTCACTCCACGAGGTCAGTAGTACAATCTACTGTTAGTTAGAAACATGCCTCGTTCACACGAGGTCAGTAGTACAGTCTACTGTTAGTTAGAAACAGGCCTCGTTCACCCCGAGGTCAGTAGTACAGTCTACTGTTAGTTAGAAACAGGCCTCGTTCACCCCGAGGTCAGTAGTACAGTCTACTGTTAGTTAGAAACAGGCCTCGTTCACCCCGAGGTCAGTAGTACAGTCTACTGTTAGTTAGAAACAGGCCTCGTTCACCCGAGGTCAGTAGTACAGTCTACTGTTAGTTAGAAACAGGCCTCGTTCACAGGCCCGAGGTCAGTAGTACAGTCTACTGTTAGTTAGAAACAGGCCTCGTTCACCCCGAGGTCAGTAGTACAGTCTACTGTTAGTTAGAAACAGGCCTCGTTCACCCCGAGGTCAGTAGTACAGTCTACTGTTAGTTAGAAACAGGCCTCGTTCACCCCGAGGTCAGTAGTACAGTCTACTGTTAGTTAGAAACAGGGCCTAGTACAGTCTACTGTTAGTTAGAAACAGGCCTCGTTCAGGTCAGTAGTACAGTCTACTGTTAGTTAGAAACAGGCCTCGTTCACCCCGAGGTCAGTAGTACAGTCTACTGTTAGTTAGAAACAGGCCTCGTTCACCCCGAGGTCAGTAGTACAGTCTACTGTTAGTTAGAAACAGGCCTCGTTCACCCGAGGTCAGTAGTACAGTCTACTGTTAGTTAGAAACAGGCCTCGTTCACCCGAGGTCAGTAGTACAGTCTACTGTTAGTTAGAAACAGGCCTCGTTCACCCCGAGGTCAGTAGTACAGTCTACTGTTAGTTAGAAACAGGCCTCGTTCACCCCGAGGTCAGTAGTACAGTCTACTGTTAGTTAGAAACAGGCCTCGTTCACCCCGAGGTCAGTAGTACAGTCTACTGTTAGTTAGAAACAGGCCTCGTTCACCCCGAGGTCAGTAGTACAGTCTACTGTTAGTTAGAAACAGGCCTCGTTCACCCCGAGGTCAGGTCAGTAGTCACCCGAGGGTCAGTAGTACAGTCTACAGTCTAGAAACAGGCCTGTTCACCCCGAGGTTAGTACAGTCTACTGTTAGTTAGAAACCTCGTTCACCCCGAGGTCAGTAGTACAGTCTAGTTAGAAACAGGCCTGTTAGTTAGAAACAGGCCTCGTTCACCCCGAGGTCAGTAGTACAGTCTACTGTTAGTTAGAAACAGGCCTCGTTCACCCCGAGGTCAGTAGTACAGTCTACTGTTAGTTAGAAACAGGCCTCGTTCACCCGAGGTCAGTAGTACAGTCTACTGTTAGTTAGAAACAGGCCTCGTTCACCCCGAGGTCAGTAGTACAGTCTACTGTTAGTTAGAAACAGGCCTCGTTCACCCCGAGGTCAGTAGTACAGTCTACTGTTAGTTAGAAACAGGCCTCGTTCACCCCGAGGTCAGTAGTACAGTCTACTGTTAGTTAGAAACAGGCCTCGTTCACCCCGAGGTCAGTAGTACAGTCTACTGTTAGTTAGAAACAGGCCTCGTTCACCCCGAGGTCAGTAGTACTGTTAGTTAGAAACAGGCCTCGTTCACCCCAGTCAGTAGTACAGTCTACTGTTAGTTAGAAACAGGCCTCGTTCACCCCGAGGTCAGTAGTACAGTCTACTGTTAGTTAGAAACAGGCCTCGTTCACCCCGAGGTCAGTAGTCACTGTTAGTTAGAAACAGGCCTCTCACCCGAGGTCAGTAGTACAGTCTAGTTAGAAACAGGCCTCGTTCACCCGAGGTCAGTAGTACAGTCTACTGTTAGTTAGAAACAGGCCTCGTTCACCCCGAGGTCAGTAGTACAGTCTACTGTTAGTTAGAAACAGGCCTCGTTCACCCCGAGGTCAGTAGTACAGTCTACTGTTAGTTAGAAACAGGCCTCGTTCACCCGAGGTCAGTAGTACAGTCTACTGTTAGTTAGAAACAGGCCTCGTTCACCCCGAGGTCAGTAGTACAGTCTACTGTTAGTTAGAAACAGGCCTCGTTCACCCCGAGGTCAGTAGTACAGTCTACTGTTAGTTAGAAACAGGCCTCGTTCACCCCGAGGTCAGTAGTACAGTCTACTGTTAGTTAGAAACAGGCCTCGTTCACCCCGAGGTCAGTAGTACAGTCTACTGTTAGTTAGAAACAGGCCTCGTTCACCCGAGGTCACCCGAGGTAGCTGGTCAGTAGTACAGTCTACTGTTAGTTAGAAACAGGCCTCGTTAGGTCAGTAGTACAGTCTAGTTAGAAACAGGCCTCGTTCACCCGAGGTCAGTAGTACAGTCTACTGTTAGTTAGAAACAGGCCTCGTTCACCCCGAGGTCAGTAGTACAGTCTACTGTTAGTTAGAAACAGGCCTCGTTCACCCCGAGGTCAGTAGTACAGTCTACTGTTAGTTAGAAACAGGCCTCGTTCAGTTAGAAACAGGCCTCGTTCCCGAGGTCAGTAGTACAGTCTACTGTTAGTTAGAAACAGGCCTCGTTCACCCCGAGGTCAGTAGTACAGTCTACTGTTAGTTAGAAACAGGCCTCGTTCACCCCGAGGTCAGTAGTACAGTCTACTGTTAGTTAGAAACAGGCCTCGTTCACCCCGAGGTCAGTAGTACAGTCTACTGTTAGTTAGAAACAGGCCTCGTTCACCCCGAGGTCAGTAGTACAGTCTACTGTTAGTTAGAAACAGGCCTCGTTCACCCGAGGTCAGTAGTACAGTCTACTGTTAGTTAGAAACAGGCCTCGTTCACCCCGAGGTCAGTAGTACAGTCTACTGTTAGTTAGAAACAGGCCTCGTTCACCCCGAGGTCAGTAGTACAGTCTACTGTTAGTTAGAAACAGGCCTCGTTCACAGTAGTACCCGAGGTCAGTCAGTAGTACAGTCTACTGTTAGTTAGAAACAGGCCTCGTTCACCCCGAGGTCAGTAGTACAGTCTACTGTTAGTTAGAAACAGGCCTCGTTCACCCCGAGGTCAGTAGTACAGTCTACTGTTAGTTAGAAACAGGCCTCGTTCACCCCGAGGTCAGTAGTACAGTCTACTGTTAGTTAGAAACAGGCCTCGTTCACCCCGAGGTCAGTAGTACAGTCTACTGTTAGTTAGAAACAGGCCTCGTTCACCCCGGGGTCAGTAGTACAGTCTACTGTTAGTTAGAAACAGGCCTCGTTCACGAGGTCAGTAGTACCCGAAACAGGTCAGTAGTACAGTCTACTGTTAGTTAGAAACAGGCCTCGTTCACCCCGAGGTCAGTAGTACAGTCTACTGTTAGTTAGAAACAGGCCTCGTTCACCCCGAGGTCAGTAGTACAGTCTACTGTTAGTTAGAAACAGGCCTCGTTCACCCCGAGGTCAGTAGTACAGTCTACTGTTAGTTAGAAACAGGCCTCGTTCGTTCCCGAGGTCAGTAGTACAGTCTACTGTTAGTTAGAAACAGGCCTCGTTCACCCCGAGGTCAGTAGTACAGTCTACTGTTAGTTAGAAACAGGCCTCGTTCACCCGAGGTCAGAGGTCAGTAGTACAGTACAGTCTACTGTTAGTTAGAAACAGGCCTCGTTCACCCCGAGGTCAGTAGTACAGTCTACTGTTAGTTAGAAACAGGCCTCGTTCACCCCGAGGTCAGTAGTACAGTCTACTGTTAGTTAGAAACAGGCCTCGTTCACCCCGAGGTCAGTAGTACAGTCTACTGTTAGTTAGAAACAGTTAGTAGTACAGTCTACTGTTAGTTAGAAACAGGCCTCGTTCACCCGAGGTCAGTAGTACAGTCTACTGTTAGTTAGAAACAGGCCTCGTTCAGGCCCGTTCCGAGGTCAGTAGTACAGTCTACTGTTAGTTAGAAACAGGCCTCGTTCACCCCGAGGTCAGTAGGTCACTGTTAGTAGAAACAGCCTCTACTGTTAGTTAGAAACAGGCCTCGTTCACCCCGAGGTCAGTAGTACAGTCTACTGTTAGTTAGAAAAACCCCGAGGTCAGGCCTACTGTTAGTTAGAAACAGGCCTCGTTCCGAGGTCAGTAGTACAGTCTACTGTTAGTTAGAACAACAGGTCAGTAGTACAGTCTACTGTTAGGTTAGAAACAGGCCTCACCGAGGTCAGTAGTACAGTCTACTGTTAGTTAGAAACAGGTTAGTTAGAAACAGGTTCACCCGAGGTCAGTAGTACAGTCTACTGTTAGTTAGAGGTCAGTAGTACAGTCTACTGTTAGTTAGAAACAGGCCTCGTTCACCCCGAGGTCAGTAGTACAGTCTACTGTTAGTTAGAAACAGGCCTCGTTCACCCCGAGGTCAGTAGTACAGTCTACTGTTAGTTAGAAACAGGCCTCGTTCACCCCGAGGTCAGTAGTACAGTCTACTGTTAGTTAGAAACAGGGCACCCGAGGTCAGTAGTACAGTCTCTGTTAGTTAGAAACAGGCCTCGTTCAGAGGTCAGTAGTACAGTCTACTGTTAGTTAGAAACAGGCCTCGTTCACCCGAGGTCAGTAGTACAGTCCACTGTTAGTTAGAAACAGGTTCACCCCGAGGTCAGTAGTACAGTCTACTGTTAGTTAGAAACAGGCCTCGTTCACCCCGAGGTCAGTAGTACAGTCTACTGTTAGTTAGAAACAGGCCTCGTTCACCCCGAGGTCAGTAGTACAGTCTACTGTTAGTTAGAAACAGGCCTCGTTCACCCCGAGGTCAGTACATTTAGTCATTTGGTTGAACACTTTTTATTTATTTATTAAAGTTTGCTTACTTCAGAATAGTAGAATTTCATTCGGCAACAGTGTTATACTTTCATTATTATGAACAAATAACTAACCACTGTTTACTAGAATGTTCTGAAACTCCTGTTCAGATGTCAGTCACCTCCAAGGTGCTCTCGTCTGTATCATTTGGCATTTGCTCAATGATTTACTTTTACCCCCACGATCAACATCTTAAATGGACGATGATAATGGATTTCAACAAGATGATAATGGATTTCAACAAGATGATAATGGATAAGATGATAATGGATTTCAACAAGATGATAATGGATTTCAACAAGATGATAATAGATTTCAACAAGATGATAATGGATTTCAACAAGATGATAATGACAAGAATCAACAGTGGAATGTGATACTCTCTTACAAGGCTGCAGTGATAATAATGATGATGTCATCCTCTCTATAGAACTAGAGACGAGAAGACGGGAGGATGAGTACAGATTCACAAGTAAGTGATTTGATTGGTCCTCCTTGCATAGCTTTCTCCGTATCATTGGCTATTTTAAACATGTCACTTTTTTTTGATTTTCAAGAATTGCTCAAATACCAAAGTTTACCGACAAAACTCATAGTATTTATGATTTTAAGTGTAATAAATAGTGGTTGTGGAAACAATCGATAGTTACATATCGGGATATTATTTTGATGATATACTACATCTTATTGTTTTTTTTTTTTTTTTACAAAATCACAATATTATTTTTGCAGGAGTTGGCTGTACCTGCACCAACACTTCATCATTTGTTCTCCATCTTTTGAAATAGGGAGCCAATTAGATTTCAGCACTTTTATTTCCCATGACTGATCAAAACTCGGTCTTCTCATGACTCTCTCTTGTCTCTCTGCAGCAGACATAATATGATGACCAATATGTTTGCAACATCGAATCACAGTAAAATCACAGTGTCGAATCGAAATACATATAGAATGGTGTGGTGAGGTCCCTCAGTATGGTGATAATATGGTATGGTGATAATATGGTATGGTGATAATATGGTATGGTGAGGTCCCTCAGTATGGTGATAATATGGTATGGTGATAATATGGTATGGTGAGGTCCCTCAGTATGGTGATAATATGGTATGGTGATAATATGGTATGGTGAGGTCCCTCAGTATGGTGATAATATGGTATGGTGATAATATGTATGTTGTGAGGTCCCTCAGTATGGTGATAATATGGTATGGTGATCAGTATGGTGATAATATGGTATGGTGATCATGGTATGGTGATAATATGGTATGGTGATAATATGGTATGGTGAGGTCCTCAGTATGGTGATATGGTGGTGAGGTCCCTCAGTATGGTGATAATATGGTATGGTGATAATATGGTATGGTGAGGTCCCTCAGTATGGTGATAATATGGTATGGTGATCAATGGTGATAGTGTTGTGAGGTCCCTCAGTATGGTGATAATATGGTATGGTGATAATATGGTATGGTGATAATATAGTGTTGTGAGGTCCCTCAGTATGGTGATAATATAGTGTTGTGAGGTCCCTCAGTATGGTGATAATATGGTATGGTGAGGTCCCTCAGTATGGTGATAATATGGTATGGTGAGGTCCCTCAGTATGGTGATAATATGGTATGGTGAGGTCCCTCAGTATGGTGATAATATAGTGTTGTGAGGTCCCTCAGTATGGTGATAATATGGTGTTGTGAGGTCCCTCAGTATGGTGATAATATGGTATGGTGATAATATAGTGTTGTGAGGTCCCTCAGTATGGTGATAATATGGTATGGTGATAATATAGTGTTGTGAGGTCCCTCAGTATGGTGATAATATGGTATGGTGAGGTCCCTCAGTATGGTGATAATATGGTGTTGTGAGGTCCCTCAGTATGGTGATAATATGGTATGGTGAGGTCCCTCAGTATGGTGATAATATAGTGTGGTGAGGTCCCTCAGTATGGTGATAATATAGTGTTGTGAGGTCCCTCAGTATGGTGATAATATGGTATGGTGATAATATGGTATGGTGAGGTCCCTCAGTATGGTGATAATATGGTATGGTGAGGTCCCTCAGTATGGTGATAATATGGTGTTGTGAGGTCCCTCAGTATGGTGATAATATGGTATGGTGATGAGGTCCCTCAGTATGGTGATAATATGGCATGGTGAGGTCCCTCAGTATGGTGATAATATGGTATGGTGAGGTCCCTCAGTATGGTGATAATATGGTATGGTGATAATATGGTGTTGTGAGGTCCCTCAGTATGGTGATAATATGGTATGGTGAGGTCCCTCAGTATGGTGATAATATGGTATGGTGAGGTCCCTCAGTATGGTGATAATATGGTATGGTGAGGTCCCTCAGTATGGTGATAATATAGTGTTGTGAGGTCCCTCAGTATGGTGATAATATGGTGTGTTGTGAGGTCCCTCAGTATGGTGATAATATAGTGTTGTGAGGTCCCTCAGTATGGTGATAATATGGTGTTGTGAGGTCCCTCAGTATGGTGATAATATGGTATGGTGAGGTCCCTCAGTATGGTGATAATATGGTGTTGTGAGGTCCCTCAGTATGGTGATAATATGGTATGGTGATAATATAGTGTTGTGAGGTCCCTCAGTATGGTGATAATATGGTATGGTGAGGTCCCTCAGTATGGTGATAATATGGTGTTGTGAGGTCCCTCAGTATGGTGATAATATGGTATGGTGATAATATAGTGTTGTGAGGTCCCTCAGTATGGTGATAATATGGTATGGTGAGGTCCCTCAGTATGGTGATAATATGGTATGGTGATAATATGGTATGGTGATAATATGGTGTGGTGAGGTCCCTCAGTATGGTGATAATATAGTGTTGTGAGGTCCCTCAGTATGGTGATAATATGGTATGGTGATAATATGGTATGGTGAGGTCCCTCAGTATGGTGATAATATAGTGTTGTGAGGTCCCTCAGTATGGTGATAATATAGTGTTGTGAGGTCCCTCAGTATGGTGATAATATAGTGTGGTGAGGTCCCTCAGTATGGTGATAATATAGTGTTGTGAGGTCCCTCAGTATGGTGATAATATAGTGTTGTGAGGTCCCTCAGTATGGTGATAATATAGTGTTGTGAGGTCCCTGGCAATTCCCAGCCCCAGTAATAAATAATCTGTGTGCACGTTGTGAACTCGGTGTAGCTAGTCTCCATGTTGGACAGATAAGGTGTCCCAATGACCCAGAAAATACATTTGTAGTCAAATCAAATCAAATGTATTTATATAGCCCTTCGTACATCAGCTGATATCTCAAAGTGCTGTACAGAAACCCAGCCTAAAACCCCAAACAGCAAGCAATGCAGGTGTAGAAGCACGGTGGCTAGTCTTGTTATCTATCCCAGCCTTCGGCCCTGCTCTCCTCATTCACACCAGGGTTCAAATATTATTTTGAAATCTTTCAAATACTTTGAGCAGTTGCTTTAGCCTACCTCGAGTGCCAGATGGGAGGGGTTTGCACTTTTTACGACTATTCTATTGGTTCCATTGCACCAGGCAAGCTCAATCAAGCACATATAAAGTATTTGAAATGATTTTGAATACTATTTGAACCCAGGTCTGCTTTTCTTCATTTCGGTAACTCCACACTGGTTCCCAGTTCAGTTTAGCAGTGCTGGGTGCATGTATTTTTAGATTGAACTTGGACCTATTGCTGCAATGGCAGCAGGCAGCACCACAGATACTGATACTTCACATTATAACTAGAGAGCCTAGATTATGCAATATCATGCCTGGGGAAAAAAACAAGACACAAACTTGTTATAAATATATAACACAATTCATTAATACATTACATACTTTTAATACAACTCAAGTTGCCAGATCACAGAGAGTAGGCCAACATTGCATAGCCTGTTCGGGAAAAGTTACGTTTTATTGCCTGGTCATTGCTATGAGGGATGGGAAACATTGACCCAAAATGGATTCCCCTAGCCTGGGTGCCAGTCTTAATTCCTGCCCTCTCGCCAACTCCTTTATGGAATCAGTCGTGTCGAAGAAGCTTGACAACGATGGCAGTGAAGTTGACAAGAGAACAAACCGATCTGGGACCAGGTTAGAATTCACCACTGTCCTGCTGTCCAAATCTGAACCCAAATATACAATACCACTGTTTTTTTGTTTACATTTGTCATTATAGAACTCCTTCAAATAGCAGGGATCAGTCCCCATGGCAACGCCCTGGGAGCCTCCATGCAGCAACAGGCCACTCAGCAGGCTCCTCAGGAGAGGAGGGGCGGAGACGTGTTAGACTCCACACACACCGACATCAAACTGGAGAAGAGCAACATCGTGCTGCTAGGCCCCACCGGATCAGGTTAGTAGACTACTCGTGACGTCATCAAACCGGTTCTGGCATCACTCGTGACGTCATCAAACCGGTTCTGGCATCACTCGTGACGTCATCAAACCGGTTCTGGCATCACTCGTGACGTTGTGGCTCGTACCTTCAATATCCTGGGACAAAAAGCCAAGGCACTTCTAATTCATTTTTGGTACCATTTATTTTAGTTATAAACAGGGTACATTTGTATATACTGTACTCTATACCATCTAATGCATCTTGTCTATGCTGTTTGGCCATCGCTCATCCATATATTTATATGTACATATTCTCATTCCCCCCTTCAGATTTGTGTGAAATTAGGTAGTTGTTGTGAAATTGTTAGATTACTTGTTAGATATTACTGCACGGTCGGAACTAGAAGCACAAGCATTTCGCTACACGCATTAACATCTGCTAACCATGTGTATGTGACCAATAACATTTGATTTTATTTGGATAGTGTTCAGCATTTTGAGGGCCTTAAGCGAGATTTGGTTGGGGGGGGGGGGTCTGTCACAGACTAAGGCAGGACAGTTGAAACTGGATCAGCAGCGCGACCAGGTGGACTGGGGACAGCCATGAGTCGTCAGACCAGGTAGTCCTGAGACATGGTCCTAGGGAGAGAGAGAGAATTAGAGCGAGCATACTTAAATTCACACAGGACACCAGATAAGACAGGAGAATTTCAACAGATGTATCGGTCTGACCCTAGCCCCCTGGCACATAGGCTATTGCAGCATAGATACTGGAGGCTGAGACAGGGGGAGTCAGGGGACATAGTGGCCACGTCCAAAGATACCCCTGGACAGGGCCAACCAGGCCGGAGGTTATATGTGTAATCTGCTTGAAACATTAAAGTGACTTACCTTACAGATACAAGGCAGCCATTTTCCACTCCATTCAAATGCAAATCATTTGATTCATGCACTCTGGCTGTCGTGGTTTTATTTAAACCTGTCCTTCCCTCATCTACACTGATATTATTTCAGTAGAACTCGATTATGATTTTTTTTTTTAAAAATCTCTCCCATAGCCATCTATATACCTATTCTGTGTTGTTATTCATAACATCATAGAATATTAAAACCTTTATTGACATGGATGAAGGAAAATAAGAAGCAGAATAAATGCATTGTGTCAGACCTGTGATTTACAAATAAATAAACTGCAGTGAAATACATCCTTACTGTCCTTACACATTCTTTACTGTACTTTCCCAGGCAAGACGTTGTTGGCCCAGACCCTGGCCAAGTGTCTAGATGTACCTTTTGCCATCTGTGATTGTACCACCCTGACCCAGGCTGGCTACGTGGGGGAGGACATCGAGTCTGTTATCGCCAAGCTGCTGCAGGATGCAAACTACTCTGTGGATAAAGCACAGCAAGGTGGGTGAATCACAAACTCTGTGTTCTGGGTTATTTTAGGACTGTTTAAAGACATGCTCCGGTACTATGGCGACTAAGAAAATATTTTGCTTTTGGGGCTGGATGTGTCAATGTGCAGTTCATGGATAATCTATGAGGAGAATTACTGTTTTACCTCAATTAGCCACCAAATCAGTTAGTGACTGTATTCTTGAAGATGTGCCGTGCCATTTTCCCTACATTTCCCACCGCATGGGCCAGCCCCCTAACAATTCAAGTTCTAGCCAATGAGCTTCAGCCCTTCGCATTTGAGTGAGCAAGAGGCCTGTGTTATCCAATATATATATATATATATATATAGAGAGAGAGAGAGACACACATGACGTGACGTGGTGCATTTTTCTGCACATGATGTGACGTAGTACACCCTTTTGGGGGACCACTTTTGGCTCATGAGCACTACTTTCAGAACTACTGGCAAAAAACTATACAAAAGTACCGGAGAATCTCTTTAATAGACCTGTTTTACAAGCCCCAGTATTATGAAAAAGGAACTACATTTGGACTGTGTTCTGTAATTTTATTATGCAACTTCCTAATAAGCCCCTTTGAACAATATATGGTTTTGTCCTTTTACCTCTGAAAGGCACCCAGGTTGGAGAGCTTCTGGGTGCCCAGTTTCTGGGTGGAGCAGTTGTTGTGGTGGGTGCCTTGCTCAATGGGCACAATGGCAGGCAATGGCATCTATGAGTTGATAGCAGCAACCCTTCGGTTGCCAGCTCACTTCCCGACAGATTTTTGCATGTCATACCCGGGATTCGGACTGGCAACCGTCCGGTTGCTGGCTCATCTCTCTCTAACCGCTCATTTGGCTTTTTTGGAACAGTATGCAAAAAGCTCTTTCAACTGAACATCACAACTACTTTTTTACTGAGCTAACCTGCTCCAGCGTGTTGTTCCACAGCTGACCCTGTGTTGTTTCCTGCCTATTGTACTCTCTCTGTGTCTCTGTCTCTGTGTCTCTGTGTGTGATGTATAGAGAGGGTTTGGGAATAACCTAGGACAGAAAAAAAGACCCATTTCTGATTCCCATTAGACGATAAAGTTGTCATTTTTTCTGTGGTTTCCCTGTACAATAGGCATAGTGTTTCTCGATGAGGTGGACAAGATCGGCAGTGTTCCTGGGATCCACCAGCTCAGAGACGTAGGAGGAGAGGGTGTACAACAGGTCAGTACTGTTCTACACTGTCCACAAGTCTAGTAGATGCCTCTAGTGTGTAGAGGGGAGGTATTCAACTCTATCTTTAACACTACATACCTCTAATAATGACACTTTAGTTAATGTTCAAACACTCGCCCTGTCATCTACATACCTCTAATAATGACACTCACCCTGTCATCTACATACCTCTAATAATGACACTCACCCTGTCATCTACGTACCTCTAATAATAACACTCACCCTGTCATCTACGTACCTCTAATAATAACACTCACCCTGTCATCTACATACCTCTAATAATGACACTCACCCTGTCATCTACATACCTCTAATAATGACACTTTAGTTAATGTTCAAACACTCACCCTGTCATCTACATACCTCTAATAATGACACTCACCCTGTCATCTACGTACCTCTAATAATGACACTCACCCTGTCATCTACATACCTCTAATAATGACACTCGCCCTGTCATCTACGTACCTCTAATAATAACACTCACCCTGTCATCTACGTACCTCTAATAATGACACTCACCCTGTCATCTACATACCTCTAATAATGACACTCGCCCTGTTCATGTTCAAACACTCACCCTGTCATCTACGTACCTCTAATAATGACACTTTAGTTCATGTTCAAACACTCACCCTGTCATCTACGTACCTCTAATAATGACACTTTAGTTCATGTTCAAACACTCACCCTGTCATCTACGTACCTCTAATAATGACACTCACCCTGTCATCTACGTACCTCTAATAATAACACTCACCCTGTCATCTACGTACCTCTAATAATAACACTCACCCTGTCATCTACGTACCTCTGATAATAACACTCACCCTGTCATCTACGTACCTCTAATAATAACACTCACCCTGTCATCTACATACCTCTAATAATGACACTCGCCCTGTCATCTACATACCTCTAATAATGACACTCACCCTGTCATCTACATACCTCTAATAATGACACTCGCCCTGTCATCTACGTACCACTAATAATGACACTCACCCTGTCATCTACATACCTCTAATAATGACACTTTAGTTAATGTTCAAACACTCACCCTGTCATCTACATACCTCTAATAATGACACTCACCCTGTCATCTACGTACCTCTAATAATAACACTCACCCTGTCATCTACGTACCTCTAATAATAACACTCACCCTGTCATCTACGTACCTCTAATAATAACACTCACCCTGTCATCTACGTACCTCTAATAATGACACTTTAGTTCATGTTCAAACACTCACCCTGTCATCTACGTACCTCTAATAATGACACTTTAGTTCATGTTCAAACACTCACCCTGTCATCTACGTACCTCTAATAATAACACTCACCCTGTCATCTACGTACCTCTAATAATAACACTCACCCTGTCATCTACGTACCTCTAATAATAACACTCACCCTGTCATCTACGTACCTCTAATAATGACACTCACCCTGTCATCTACGTACCTCTAATAATAACACTCACCCTGTCATCTACGTACCTCTAATAATGACACTCACCCTGTCATCTACGTACCTCTAATAATAACACTCACCCTGTCATCTACGTACCTCTAATAATAACACTCACCCTGTCATCTACGTACCTCTAATAATAACACTCACCCTGTCATCTACGTACCTCTAATAATAACACTCACCCTGTCATCTACGTACCTCTAATAATAACACTCACCCTGTCATCTACACCTCTAATAATGACACTCACCCTGTCATCTACGTACCTCTAATAATAACACTCACCCTGTCATCTACGTACCTCTAATAATAACACTCACCCTGTCATCTACATACCTCTAATAATAACACTCACCCTGTCATCTACACCCTGTCACCTCTAATAATAACACTCACCCTGTCATCTACGTACCTCTAATAATGACACTCACCCTGTCATCTACGTACCTCTAATAATAACACTCACCCTGTCATCTACGTACCTCTAATAATAACACTCACCCTGTCATCTACGTACCTCTAATAATGACACTCACCCTGTCATCTACATACCTCTAATAATGACACTTTAGTTAATGTTCAAACACTCACCCTGTCATCTACGTACCTCTAATAATAACACTCGCCCTGTCATCTACGTACCTCTAATAATGACACTCACCCTGTCATCTACGTACCTCTAATAACGATCAGGGATGCAAACTAGTCACCTTTAGGAGAAATTTGACATTTTTAATCCAAAATAGGTGACCTACCTGATTCGTGTAGATCCGATGGGGGTGCTTTGGATCACTACTGGCTGTAAGTGAACAAGTGATGCGCGTTTACCGCTATACTGTCTGTATCCAAGTCTCAGCCAATCGTCCACATAACAACAGAATGCAGCACGCTGCTGAAGAGAGAAGAGACAACCAATTTGCTAGTTACAGCATCAGCGTGCACCCTGGGAAGACAGCAGAGAGTAGAAAGGCAGTTTGCTAGTTACAGCATCAGCGTGCACCCTGGGAAGACAGCAGAGAGTAGAAAGGCAGTTTGCTAGTTACAGCATCAGCGTGCACCCTGGGAAGACAGCAGAGAGTAGAAAGGCAGTTTGCTAGTTACAGCATCAGCGTGCACCCTGGGAAGACAGCAGAGAGTAGAAAGGCAGTTTGACAGTTACAGCATCAGCGTGCACCCTGGGAAGACAGCAGACAGTAGAAAGGCAGTTTGACAGTTACAGCAGCGCGTCCCCTGGACTGTAACGAAGAGGTAGGTGAGAAGCCTGACCACGGATCTGGGGGTGAGAAGGTGAGGAAGCGTACTTCATGAGCCGTAACCGGGAAAAAAATGGCATTTGGAAAGTTTGATGTGAGGGAGAAAGTGTGGTGGAACAAGTATTGTTAGCATTTTTAATTAAGTAACGTTATCTTGTTAGATGGATCAAATTCTCCATTAGCTAGCCAGAGAAATGTTGAGCAACATCTGATCAAATAACTTAAATAATTTAGTTTATAGTGTGAAAATGAACTGGCTAATAAAGTCACAGCTAACGTTAGCTAGCTATCGTTACAACACCAGATAAGCTAACATTAATAACCTAACCAATTCACTATAGTGTTAACTGGTATACGACTCCTTGCCCTTCCAAGTTATAACGCGTTAGTTGCTTACTGGACCCTGGCAATCTGTGTGAAATGTTAACATGGTTAACTACTAGCTAACAAACTAACTACTATCTGTGAACCAATGTTTTCCCTCTACAGTATGTGGTTAATTTTCAGAATGAGAGAATTAGGTGAAAATGAGGCGTTGCTTGTTAAACAAGTGGATTCAGGGATGAAGTGTAGCTGTAGCTGGGCCTGGCTTAAGCTGGTTGCCACTATAGAGGTGAAAAGAACACCACACACTTTCCCTCTTGCTCACTTCTTCAATACAGTGGATAAAAATGGGTATGTCAGATGTTACTCTCTGCCTGAAAGAGATCAATTATACCACAAAGGGTATCATGCTCTGCTGGCACGTTGTAGAACAGATGTCCACAGGCAGAAAGTGTACAGTGTAATAATGTGCAGTGTGTAGCCCTAAGATATTGCTTTTGTTGTGTTGAACTTGACAGTAACACTTGTCTGTGAGTGAGGGGGAACTATTACATTTTTAACTTGGTGAATGTTATTTTTGCACACATGTAGCCTTGTGCACTTGATCGATGTCTACTATAGTGGCCAAATATTTTGAGTTAAAAATCGAATGCCTGTTTGTTTTATTCTATTTCTACTTTAAGATGAGCCCCCCCCCAGTGCAATATTTAGATGTGTGTGGCCACAAGCCTTCTATTGTAAAGGCTGTCATGGCTAACTGCAATATTAGTGTATTGTTTGGCTAACTGCAATATGAGTGTATTGTTTGGCTAACTGCAATATGAGTGTATTGTTTGGCTAACTGCAATATGAGTGTATTGTTTGGCTAACTGCAATATGAGTGTATTGTTTGGCTAACTGCAATATGAGTGTATTGTTTGGCTAACTGCAATATGAGTGTATTGTTTGGCTAACTGCAATATGAGTGTATTGTTTGGCTAACTGCAATATGAGTGTATTGTTTGGCTAACTGCAGTATGAGTGTATTGTTTGGCTAACTGCAGTATGAGTGTATTGTTTGGCTAACTGCAATATGAGTGTATTGTTTGGCTAACTGCAATATGAGTGTATTGTTTGGCTAACTGCAATATGAGTGTATTGTTTGGCTAATTGCAATATGAGTGTATTGTTGGGCTAACTGCAGTATGAGTGTATTGTTGGGCTAACTGCAGTATGAGTGTATTGTTGGGCTAACTGCAGTATAAGTGTATTGTTTGGCTAACTGCAATATGAGTGTATTGTTTGGCTAACTGCAATATGAGTGTATTGTTTGGCTAACTGCAGTATGAGTGTATTGTTTGGCTAACTGCAATATGAGTGTATTGTTGGGCTAACTGCAGTATGAGTGTATTGTTTGGCTAACTGCAATATGAGTGTATTGTTGGGCTAACTGCAGTATGAGTGTATTGTTTGGCTAACTGCAATATGAGTGTATTGTTTGGCTAACTGCAGTATGAGTGTATTGTTTGGCTAACTGCAATATGAGTGTATTGTTTGGCTAACTGCAATATGAGTGTATTGTTTGGCTAACTGCAATATGAGTGTATTGTTTGGCTAACTGCAATATGAGTGTATTGTTTGGCTAACTGCAGTATGAGTGTATTGTTTGGCTAACTGCAATATGAGTGTATTGTTTGGCTAACTGCAGTATGAGTGTATTGTTTGGCTAACTGCAATATGAGTGTATTGTTGGGCTAACTGCAGTATGAGTGTATTGTTGGGCTAACTGCAATATGAGTGTATTGTTTGGCTAACTGCAGTATGAGTGTATTGTGTGATTTGAGTGTCGTTTGCAGTAAAGTCTTGGCACCAAATAACATTGGATTGCTTTCTTAATATTTTTTTTAGCTGTGAGTTAGGTTCTCATGAAGTTAGGTTCTCATGAAGTTAGGTTCTCGTGAAGTTAGGTTCTCGTGAAGTTAGGTTCTCGTGAAGTTAGGTTCTCATGAAGTTAGGTTCTCATGAAGTTAGGTTCTCATGAACCACTGTTTATTTTTACACAGTCTGATCATGTAGATCATATTCTGTGTTGTTTAATTAGTTAAAGCTCACATTTCCGCCTAGCGGGGATTTTTTTTGCGTGTTTTGAAGCTACAAAAACGTTTTTAGGCCCTCACCATTTTGCATCCCTGTATGAAAGTTTATTTAATGTTCAAACACCTGCCGTCTGATACATACCTCAAATGATTTAGGCAGGTAGCCTAGTGGTTAGAGGGTAGGGGCGGCAGGTAGCCTAGTGGTTAGAGGGTGGGGGCGGCAGGTAGCCTAGTGGTGGTTAGAGGGTGGGGGCGGCAGGTAGCCTAGTGGTTAGAGGGTGGGGGCGGCAGGTAGCCTACTGGTTAGAGGGTGGGGGCGGCAGGTAGCCTAGTGGTTAGAGGGTGGGGGCGGCAGGTAGCCTAGTGGTTAGAGGGTAGGGGCGGCAGGTAGCCTAGTGGTTAGAGGGTGGGGGCGGCAGGTAGCCTAGTGGTTAGAGGGTAGGGGCGGCAGGTAGCCTAGTGGTTAGAGGGTGGGGGCGGAAGGGAGGGTGGGGGCGGCAGGTAGCCTACTGGTTAGAGGGTGGGGGCGGCAGGTAGCCTAGTGGTTAGAGGGTGGGGGCGGCAGGTAGCCTAGTGGTTAGAGGGTAGGGGCGGCAGGTAGCCTAGTGGTTAGAGGGTGGGGCGGCAGGTAGCCTACTGGTTAGAGGCTGGGGGCGGCAGGTAGCCTAGTGGTTAGAGGGTAGGGGCGGCAGGTAGCCTAGTGGTTAGAGGGTGGGGCGGCAGGTAGCCTAGTGGTTAGAGGGTGGGGGCGGCAGGTAGCCTAGTGGTTAGAGGGTGGGGGCGGCAGGTAGCCTAGTGGTTAGAGGGTGGGGGCGGCAGGTAGCCTAGAGAGTGGGGGTGGCAGGTAGCCTAGTGGTTAGAGGGTGGGGCGGCAGGCAGCCTAGTGGTTAGAGGGTGGGGGCGGCAGGCAGCCTAGTGGTTAGAGGGTGGGGGCGGCAGGTAGGCTAGTGGTTAGAGGGTAGAGGGCGGCAGGTAGCCTAGTGGTTAGAGGGTGGGGGCGGCAGGTAGCCTAGTGGTTAGAGGGTAGGGCGGCAGGTAGCCTAGTGGTTAGAGGGTGGGGCGGAAGGTAGCCTAGTGGTTAGAGGGTGGGGGCGGCAGGTAGCCTACTGGTTAGAGGGTGGGCGGCAGGTAGCCAGGTAGCCTAGTGGTTAGAGGGTGGGGGCGGCAGGTAGCCTAGAGAGTGGGGGTGGCAGGTAGCCTAGTGGTTAGAGGGTGGGGGCGGCAGGCAGCCTAGTGGTGGTTAGAGGGTGGGGCGGCAGGCAGCCTAGTGGTTAGAGGGTGGGGGCGGCAGGTAGGCTAGTGGTTAGAGGGTGGGGGCGGCAGGTAGCCTAGTGGTTAGAGGGTGGGGGTGGCAGGTAGCCTAGTGGTTAGAGGGTGGGGGCGGCAGGTAGCCTAGAGGGTGGGGGCGGCAGGTAGCCTACTGGTTAGCGGGTGGGGGCGGCAGGTAGCCTAGTGGTTAGAGGGTGGGGGCGGCAGGTAGCCTAGTGGTTAGAGGGTTGGACTTGGAACCGAAAGGTTGCAAGATCGTATCGCCCGAGCTGACAAGTTACAAATCTGTCGTCCTGCCTTTATTTAACTAGGCAAGTCAGTTAAGAACAAATTCTTATTTTCAATGACATGTATTGAATACTTATCTAATCAAGATATGAGTTTTTTTTTTTTTCCCCATTCATTAAAAAAAATATATATATAATAATATATACTTTTGTTGATAGTTGACAACAACAAAAAAATTACAAATCCATTTGAATCTCCTCACTTTGGTAACATAACATAAAGACAAGAGGTGTGAAATGCTTTCTGAATGCATTGTGTATGGTATGGGAGGCGTTAAGTGTTTGACAAGCGTTTTGTTTGTAGGGTCTGCTCAAACTCCTGGAGGGCACGATAGTGAACGTTCCAGAGAAGAACTCCAGGAAGTTGAGGGGAGAGACGGTGCAGGTGGACACCACTAACATCCTGTTCGTAGCGTCAGGGGCCTTCAACGGACTCGACAGAATCGTCAGCAGACGGAAGAATGAAAAGGTGAGTAAGAAATATTATTATTATTTTCCCTCTGTGTATCCACCCAGACCTGTAATAAGGCTATAGACCTCTGTGTATCTACCAGACCTGTAATAAGGCTATAGTCCTCTGTGTATCCACCCAGACCTGTAATAAGGCTGTAGTCCTCTGTGTATCCACCCAGACCTGTAATAAGGCTGTAGTCCTCTGTGTATCCACCCAGACCTGTAATAAGGCTGTAGTCCTCTGTGTATCCACCCAGACCTGTAATAAGGCTATAGTCCTCTGTGTATCCACCCAGACCTGTAATAAGGCTGTAGTCCTCTGTGTATCCACCCAGACCTGTAAAAGGCTGTAGTCCCCCCAGACCTGTAAAAGGCTGTAGTCCTCTGTGTATCCACCCAGACCTGTAATAAGGCTATAGTCCTCTGTGTATCCACCCAAGACCTGTAAAAGGCTATAGTCCTCTGTGTATCCACCCAGACCTGTAATAAGGCTGTAGTCCTCTGTGTATCCACCCAGACCTGTAATAAGGCTGTAGTCCTCTGTGTATCCACCCAGACCTGTAATAAGGCTATAGTCCTCTGTGTATCCACCCAGACCTGTAATAAGGCTATAGACCTCTGTGTATCCACCCAGACCTGTAATAAGGCTATAGACCTCTGTGTATCCACCCAGACCTGTAAAGGGGCTGTAGTCCTCTGTGTATCCACCCAGACCTGTAATAAGGCTATAGACTTCTGTGTAACGACCCAGACCTGTAATACGGCTGTAGTCCTCTGTGTAACCACCCAGACCTGTAATAGCTGGACTTCAAACACACCCGCTAATCTTCTTCTCCTTTATAGTACCTGGGCTTTGGCACACCCTCCAACATGGGTAAGGGTCGTCGTGCGGCGGCGGCAGCCGACCTGGCTAACAGTAGTGAACAGACCGACATGGTGGCAGAGATGGAGGAGAAGGACCGGCTGCTGAAGCTCGTGGAGGCCCGGGACCTCATTGAGTTTGGGATGATCCCGGAGTTTGTCGGGCGTCTGCCTGTGGTGGTGCCTCTACACAGTCTGGATGAAGAGACGCTGGTCCGCATCCTGACAGAACCACGCAATGCCGTCATACCACAGTACCAGGCCCTGTTCAGCATGGACAAGGTAATTATTAGTAGAACCACCCAACACCGTCATACCACAGTACCAGGCCCTGTTCAGCATGGACAAGGTAATTATTAGTAGAACCACCCAACACTGTCATACCACAGTACCAGGCCCTGTTCAGCATGGACAAGGTAATTATTAGTAGAACCACCCAACACCGTCATACCACAGTACCAGGCCCAGTTCAGTATGGACAAGGTAATTATTAGTAGAACCACACACTACTGTCATACCACAGTACCAGGCCCTGTTCAGCATGGACAAGGTAATTATTAGTAGAACCACCCAACACTGTCATACCACAGTACCAGGCCCGGTTCAGTATGGACAAGGTAATTATTAGTAGAACCACCCAACACTGTCATACCACAGTACCAGGCCCGGTTCAGCATGGACAAGGTAATTATTAGTAGAACCACCCAACACTGTCATATCACAGTACCAGGCCCGGTTCAGCATGGACAAGGTAATTAGTAGTAGAACCACCCAACACTGTCATACCACAGTACCAGGCCCAGTTCAGCATGGACAAGGTAATTATTAGTAGAACCACCCAACACTGTCATACCACAGTACCAGGCCCGGTTCAGCATGGACAAGGTAATTAGTAGTAGAACCACCCAACACTGTCATACCACAGTACCAGGCCCAGTTCAGCATGGACAAGGTAATTAGTAGTAGAACCACCCAACACTGTCATACCACAGTACCAGGCCCGGTTCAGCATGGACAAGGTAATTAGTAGTAGAACCACCCA
Organism: Oncorhynchus nerka; assembly: GCF_034236695.1. NCBI lineage: Eukaryota > Metazoa > Chordata > Actinopteri > Salmoniformes > Salmonidae > Oncorhynchus > Oncorhynchus nerka. Next base: position 9,804,884 of record NC_088412.1, on the reverse strand, counting down.
ACACTGTCATACCACAGTACCAGGCCCGGTTCAGCATGGACAAGGTAATTAGTAGTAGAACCACCCAACACTGTCATACCACAGTACCAGGCCCAGTTCAGCATGGACAAGGTAATTAGTAGTAGAACCACCCAACACTGTCATACCACAGTACCAGGCCCGGTTCAGCATGGACAAGGTAATTAGTAGTAGAACCACCCAACACTGTCATACCACAGTACCAGGCCCGGTTCAGCATGGACAAGGTAATTAGTAGTAGAACCACCCAACACTGTCATACCACAGTACCAGGCCCGGTTCAGCATGGACAAGGTAATTAGTAGTAGTTAGGGCTGGCACAATTAACATATAACTGTGTAACCCATGATTAGGGATGAAGACTGTCATGAAACTAAAATAACTGTCATAACCGTTAAAGAAAATATACTCAAATGTATCTGGGCACCCCTTTCAAATGAGTGGATTCGGCTATTTCAGGTCTCGAGCACATACAGCCATGCAATGTCCGTAAACACTGGCAGTAAAATGGCCTTACTGAAGAGCTCAGTGACTTTTCAACGTGCCACCATCACCAACAAGTCAGTTTGTCAAATTTCTGCCCTGCTAGAGCTGCCCTGGTCAGCTGTAAGTGCTGTCATTGTGAAGTGGAAACGTCTAGGAGCAACAACGGCTCAGCCGCGAAGTGGTAGGCCACACGAGCTCACAGAAAGGGACCGCCGAGTGCTGAAGCGTAGCATAGCGCGCCGAAATCATCTGTCCTCGGTTGCAACACTCACTACCGAGTTCCAAACTGTCTCTGGAAGCAACACTCACTACCGAGTTCCAAACTGTCTCTGGAAGCAACACTCACTACCGAGTTCCAAACTGTCTCTGGAAGCAACGCTCACTACCGAGTTCCACACTGTCTCTGGAAGCAACGCTCACTACCGAGTTCCAAACTGTCTCTGCTGCAACACTCACTACCGAGTTCCAAACTGTCTCTGTTGCAACACTCACTACCGAGTTCCAAACTGTCTCTGCTGCAACACTCACTACCGAGTTCCAAACTGTCTCTGCTGCAACACTCACTACCGAGTTCCAAACTGTCTCTGCTGCAACACTCACTACCGAGTTCCAAACTGTCTCTGCTGCAACACTCACTACCGAGTTCCAAACTGTCTCTGGAAGCAACGTCAGCACAACAACTGTTCGTCGGGAGCTTCCACACAGAAGCCTAAGATCACCATGCGCAATGCCAAGTGTCAGTTAAAGTGGTGTAAAGCTCACCGCTATTGGACTCTGGAGCAGTGGAAATCTGTTCTCTGGAGTGATGAATCACGCTTCACCATCTGGCAGTCCGACGGCCGAATCTGGATTTGGCGGATACCAAGAGAACGCTACCTGCCCGGATGCATAGTGCAAAATGTAAAGTTTGGTGGAGGTCTGGGGCTGTTTTTTCATAGTTTGGGCTTGTGTAAAAGCTTTGCTTCCGTCCCTCTCCTCGCCCCTACCTGAGCTCGAACCAGGGACCCTCTGCACACATCAACAACAGTCACCCTCGAAGCACCGTTACCCATCGCTCCACAAAAGCCGCAGCCCTTGAACAGCAAGGGGAACAACTACACTATCATTCAAAAGTTTGGGGTCACTTAGAAATGTCCTTGTTTTAGAAAGAAAAGCACATTTCTTTGTCCAATAAAATAACATCAAATAGATCAGAAATACAGTGTAGACATTGTTAATGTTGTAAATGACTATTGTAGCTGGAAACGGCATATTGTTTTTAATGGAATATCTACGTAGGTGTACAAAGACCCATTATCAGCAACCATCACTCCTGTGTTCCAATGGCACGTTGTGTTAGCTAATTCAAGTTGGTCATTTTTAAAAGGCTAATTGATCATTAGAAAACCCTTTTTTTTGTGCAATTATGTTAGCACAGCTAAAAACTGATTTTAAAGAAGCATTAAAACTGGCCTTCTTTAGACTAGTTGAGTATCTGGAGCATCAGTATTTGTGTGTGTCTTTTGGAAGGGGGAAAAGGTATTATAATTGTTAACCCTGCATTATAATTATATAAAAGCCCCTTAGATATTCTGTTTTTATTTACAGTAGTGATGGACAGCTGGAGGCATTTTGTTAAACTCATCCAGCGAGGGTATCGTTTTCTTAGCAAGTGAGGAGAATTCCCCACCTGGGCGGACTGTGAAATGCTCACGTTCAAACACAATGATATCCTTGGGCAGACATGCTGTAGTCTTCCAATCTGGTGGAGAAGATGTCCCTCAGCTGCTTGATGAAATGTTCCATCACCTCTGTGACGATGCTGCGGCCTGGTCCCTCCGCCTGTCGTTTCTTCAGTGTGCTGAAGTCTTCCATCAGCTCTGTGACGATGCTACGGCCTGGTCCCTCCGCCTGTCGTTTCTTCAGTGTGCTGAAGTGCAGTAACCTTCCAGAGGACAAGTCCAAATCCAACAACTCAAGTTTCCTAGTAAAGGCCTTTCCACCATGTCCACGACTGTTTTCCCTCTTCCTTGTAACTGCAGATTTAACCCGTTTAAGTTACGGAATATGTCCGCAAAAAAAGTGGTGTGTGCAGCTCTCAATTACCAATTCAAAGTTTCTGCGTCGGGCCTCTATATGGGGAAGAACACTGAATGTTTCTGCGTCGGGCCTCTGTATGGGACGGGAAGGCCACTGAATGTTTCTGCGTCGGGCCTCTATATGGGGAAGAACACTGAATGTTTCTGCGCCGGGCCTCTATATGGGGCGGGAAGGCCACTGAATGTTTCTGCGTCGGGCCTCTATATGGGATGGGAAAAACACTGAATGTTTCTGCGTCGGGCCTCTATATGGGACGGGAAGGCCACTGAATGTTTCTGCGCCGGGCCTCTATATGGGGCGGGAAGGCCACTGAATGTTTCTGCGTCGGGCCTCTATATGGGACGGGAAGGCCACTGAATGTTTCTGCGTCAGGCCTCTATATGGGACGGGAAGGCCACTGAAAGTTCTATGCTTCGATTTCATAATTAGTTTGAGATTGGAATTGTTTGCAAACAGCGATATTTTCATTGCTAATAAGACGCACTGGCTTGGCATTGGGAAAAGATGGAGAGATGAACGCATATCTCTATACATTCTTCTCTGAAACTTCGGTTTTCATTATCCGCCTTTCTTCTTGATACTTTTGGAGAGCGACATGTTCTCTTGCTATCAAGCTAATTGTTCTGAACGAATGTTGACATTAGCCTACTGTAGTCCACTACTTTTTTTTATGTAGACTTGTTTTTCCCCACCAATTAACGCACAGAGAAATAAACAAAAAAATTATAATAATTTGATAGAGACAGTGGTTTTATGAGCGTAATCAGATAAATTATCTTATTGTCACTGAATTTATTATGTACCAATCATATGTGTTAAATCAATGAGATTGTTATTTTCACTGAATCTTCATTTGGGTATTGGTATTGCCTACAATTGGAGTTTGGAAACGGTCATGTTGTACAGCGCCATATTTTCCTAACAGAAACCCCGAGAGTTTTGTTTTTCTAGAAACACCATAATATTAATCAAATTAATTAAGCTACATTTCTTAATCAATCCCATATACTATGTTCTTACTAAAAAAGGTTTTAATTCTCTAGTAGTACAGCCAATATTACAAAAAGTCAAATGCTTCTCAAAGATGCCCTCTGGTGGTCAAACTAGCACTAACGGCAACAATGGCTGACAATTAAATAACGTGCAATAGAATTCTGAGGCAGCCCGCAAGGTGTGCTGTAGTATGACGCAACTTTTACAGGAAGAACCACTGTAGTAGTAACACAAGGTAGTAGCAGCAGCAGGCCCTGTTCAGCATGGACAAGGTGAGGAAGGAAAGGCCTTCTTTCTCGGGACTGGAACCACATCTCCCCTGCTGAGAATCTACTGGCTACCTACAGCTCACATACAAGTACTGCTGTCATGTTTAGTCTAGTGTGGCAGGTATCCTAGTGGTTAGAGCATTGGACCAGTAACTGAACGGTCGCTGGTTCGAATACCCAAGGTGACAAGATGAAAAATCAGCCGATGCACCGTTGAGCAAGGCACTTAACCCTAATTTGCTCCAGGGGTGCCGTACTACTATGACTGACGCTGTAAAACAACACATTTCATTGCACCTGTCCAGTGTATGTGACAATGAAACAATCTTTTTTTTTGTCTTTAGATGTGCGTATCACATTGACTCTTCCTGTGTCTCGGTTCCTGTTTTAACCTCCAGTGTGTTCCTCTCTCTGTCATTGTGTTCCAGTGTGAACTGAACGTAACGACAGATGCTCTGAGGGCCATCGCCAGGCTGGCTCTGGAGAGAAAGACTGGAGCCCGAGGCCTGAGGTCCATCATGGTCAGTCAGTACAGAACATGATGCACGATGACAATGTGCTCAATTCCTATAAGTTGGGTTATTTGAGTCTTTTATCAGCAGTCACAACACACACACAATGGCTTCAATTGATGACGATAAATATAAGTGGATATTTCTATTATGGTGAGTGATTTCTGTGACCATGAAGGTTAAATTAATTAATTAATATCCATGTCCTGTTTCAGTTTGCTGTGTGAAATGTCTCTCTTCTTCTTCTTTTTTTATTACAGGAGAAGCTTCTTCTGGAGCCCATGTTCGAGGTGCCATGTTCAGACATCATGTCTGTGGAGTTAACCAAGGACGTCGTCTTGGGCAAATCAGAACCACAATACGTCAGGTTAGTCAGCACCTGTTTGGTTCTAATTCTCACTTCTCAAATCATATTATACAATGGCAAGTGTTTTATTAGTGTTAGGCTGAAAAAAGAAGAGAGAAACACACTTTACACTAAAGAACGTAGGGAAAAAACAGGCCGTCATTGGAAATAACAATGACTTGTTCACTGACTCGCCTGGTGGAAGAAGAAGTATACAACAACCCCATCAGTCATGCAGGTCCTACCTGCTGGTTTCATCATGTCAGAGGTATATTAAGAACAGAACCCTGACCTGAAGTTCCCGTGTTATGGTCCTACCTGTTGGTTTCATCATGTCAGAGGTATATTAAGAACAGAACCCTGACCTGAAGTTCCCGTGTTATGGTCCTACCTGTTGGTTTCATCATGTCAGAGGTATATTAAGAACAGCACCCTGACCTGAAGTTCCCATGTTATGGTCCTACCTGTTGGTTTCATCATGTCAGAGGTATATTAAGAACAGAACCCTGGCCTGAAGTTCCCGTGTTATGGTCCTACCTGTTGGTTTCATCATGTCAGAGGTATATTAAGAACAGAACCCTGACCTGAAGTTCCCGTGTTATGGTCCTGGCGTTGCAAGCACCATGCTCTACCAACTGAGCCACACAGGACCAAATAACTAACCCTGCCACTAATCCTGACCCTGCCACTAATCCTGACCCTGCCACTAATACTAACCCTGCCACTAATACTAACCCTGCCACTAATCCTGACCCTGCCACTAATCCTGACCCTGCCACTAATACTAATCCTGACCATAATACTGACCCTGCCACTAATCCTGACCCTGCCACTAATCCTGACCATAATCCTGACCCTGCCACTAATCCTGACCCTGCCACTAATCCTGACCCTGCCACTAATCCTGACCCTGCCACTAATACTAACCCTGCCACTAATCCTGACCCTGCCACTAATCCTGACCCTGCCACTAATACTAACCCTGCCACTAATCCTGCCACTAATCCTGACGCTGCCACTAATACTAACCCTGCCACTAATACTAACCCTGCCACTAATACTAACCCTGCCACTAATCCTGACCCTGCCACTAATCCTGACCCTGCCACTAATACTAACCCTGCCACTAATCCTGACAATAATACTGACCCTGCCACTAATCCTGACCCTGCCACTAATCCTGACCATAATCCTGACCCTGCCACTAATCCTGACCCTGCCACTAATACTGACCCTCTCTCTCTCTCTCTGCATAACTGACCCTGCCACTAATACTGACCCTGCCACTAATCCTGACCCTGCCACTAATCCTGACCCTCTCTCTCTCTCTGCATAACTGACCCTGCCACTAATCCTGACCCTCTCTCTCTCTCTGCATAACTGACTCTGCCACTAATCCTGACCCTGCCACTAATACTGACCCTCTCTCTCTCTCTGCATAACTGACCCTGCCACTAATCCTGACCCTGCCACTAATACTGACCCTCTTTCTCTCTCTGCATAACTAACCCTGCCACTAATCCTGACCCTGCCACTAATACTGACCCTCTTTCTCTCTCTGCATAACTAACCCTACCTCTCGCTCTCAGTTTTAGTTATGCGCAGAGAATCTCCTAAATGACTCAAATGTGATGTAAATATATTTCCAGGGCTCCAGCAGAGGAGGACTACGACTCTGGTATTGAAGAGGAGAACTGGCCCAGACAGGTGGATGCGGCAGCTAACAACTGATCGGATCTCCCTCCCCCTGTCCAGTCATTCATTTCAACAACTGTCACATCTACAATCATTTAGAACACCTTCTAGAACATTTGGAAGCCAACTGTAGGTTCCTGGAATTCCAGCCCCTGAGCCATCTAAACAGACCTCCGTCAGGCTCTGTAGACCACTACTAAAACCACACCATAAAACCGTTTCTCTGGGGAAGTGTTTTCATAATGAACAACACGGATTTGAGCTCTAGAAGTATCTCTTTTTTTTTTTGGTCCTGTGAATTGGACAGTAGGCTAATTCTTTAAGTTGTTAGAAAATGAAAATGGACCTGCTATAGTGTATATATTTAAAAATGGTTGGGGTAGGTAGTGTAATTTGTCTGTTCTCTCTCCTCTTGTGTTGTGGTGATGTCAGATTGAAATGACAATGGAAACAAACAACATGACTGGGATCATATTTTACACTTGAAGACTTAACCAGGGCTAAGGAATGTTCTGTTTTACTATCAAATCAAAGTGGATTTGTCACGTGCGCTGAATACAACACAATACAGTGACATGCTTACTTACAGGCTCTAACCAATAGTGCAGAAAAAGGTATTAGGTGATCAATAGGTAAGTAAAGAAATAAAACGACAGTAAAAAGACAGGCTGTATACAGTAGCGAGACTATAAAAGTAGCGAGGCTACATACAGACACCGGTTAGTCAGGCTGATTGAGGTAGTATGTACATGTAGATATGGTTATCGTCAATGTTACATAACAATATACAACTAATGCCCTGACTGTCACCAGCAGACCGGGGTTCAAATACTATTTGAAATTGTTCACATGCATGCATGCATACATACATACATACATACTTTGGAGTGTTTTCTGTGGCCTGCTTAAGAGTGCCAGGTGGGTGGGATTTGTACTTTTGGTAATATGCTGTTAGTTCCATTGCAACAGTGAAGTTCAATTGAGCCCAGCTAAAGTATTTGATATGATTTCAAGTAGTATTTGAACCCAGCTCTCTAGATGTATGATATTCCATAATGAGCACATCATCATTGTGATGTTTTTTCTTCTTCTATGGAGTTAAATTGGTGCCAAAAGTTTTCTGTCAGTAATTTAACTCCGTATTTCGTCCCGTATCTACTATTTTAACGGAACATAACTGGCCTGTAAAATTGTCTGTGTTAAAGCTTCAGTTTAGAATCCGTTTGTATCACAGCAACACACCTGTCGTTAGGGGAAACATCATAACAGCGTACTACACCCTACTCCAGCACACTAAACAGAGTGGCGATGCGTTCAAAATGGCACCCTATTCGACCAGGACATCTGGTTAAAAATAGGGCACTATATAAGGAATAGGCTGCTTTTTCAGACGCTGACCATTTGACTTTTTAGTGACTAGTGACCTTTTTTTCTTCTTTCTTTTTTTACGTTGAGAATGTTTATTTCTGCAGTGTTGTACCCCCCTTCTAGAAACCCACTCTCTAGGGAGTGTACCTGTCAGCTCTCTTTAACCTCACAGGGTTACTTACTGTTAGATCGATATCAAGCGAGGCAAGGGCTTGATATTCAAAAAGGTTTCAGAGTTGCTGACCTAGGATCAGGTGCTCCTGGTCCATATAATCGTATTCATTCTAATCTAAGAAGGATAAACTGATCCTAGATTCTTACTCTGATATTCTTTCTGAATGTTTTACTTTGCTCTGTCCGGGTCAAGCTTCACCCCCCGCGCCACCTCAACCCACCACCCCCGCGCCACCTCACGCCCCCCTCACCTGTAGTAATGCTCCAGTATGTCGTATTACTAAAATGGTCCCTCAATCACTAGGCACTTCTTCTGCAATTAAGCCTTTGAACTATTTCTATCCACACTGAACCATGGCTGTTCTATGTCGTGTAATGCTGGTATGTGCTATTATAATACAATCACCATAATAATACAATTGTTTGTGTTCCTTTTATGCTTCTCTTCTCAACAGTCAATCATAATAACATGTAAAAATCTCCATTTATTGATATTATAAATAAAATGTATATCTCTGTACAGAATGATTTGTTGTCTTACATGTTTATAACACTCTCAATGTAGATTGTGTCAAAGCTTCTTTGCGTTGTTTTGTTCAAACTCCATTTTGCAATGCAATGTGATACCACTGAGGGGCACCATGACTACCATCGTTTACCTCCATGTTAGAGAGCAGAACTGGCCGTGTAGTCCCATGACTACCATCACTATGGCACCACTGAGGGGCACCATGACTACCATCGTTTACCTCCATGTTAGAGAGCAGAACTGGCCGTGTAGTCCCATGACTACCATCACTATGGCACCACTGAGGGGCACCATGACTACCATCGCTATGGCACCACTGAGGGGCACCGTGACTACCATCGCTATGGCACCACTGAGGGGCACCATGACTACCATTGTTTACCTCTACGTTAGAGAGCAGAACTGGCGGTGTAGTCCCATGACTACCATTGTTTACCTCTACGTTAGAGAGCAGAACTGGCGGTGTAGTCCCATGACTACCATCACTATGGCACCACTGAGGGGCACCATGACTACCATCGCTATGGCACCACTGAGGGGCACCATGACTACCATCGCTATGGCACCACTGAGGGGCACCATGACTACCATTGTTTACCTCTACGTTAGAGAGCAGAACTGGCCATGTAGCTCATAAGCAGCTCATGTGTAATCTCTGTGTTGAAAGTGTGTTGTACAACATGTTCCTGTTTCTCAACACATCAGCATTTCTCTAATCCTCTCCTTCCCTCGGACTCCCTGTTACTTTCCAGGAAGACATTGCCAAGAACTGGAGGTTGGGTAAATCAATGGGGTTGGTTTCCCAGACTTGCCTTTTAGTTCTAGACTAAACAGCATGTTAAATGGAGATTACAGGAAACCGGGCTATAGTGTGAAAATGGTGTTTTGCTGAGAAGGAATTCAAAATCCCTTTTTAAACTATGTTGAATTCCAGGAAATGTTGATAAATCTCTCAAATGTCACATAATGCACACATACTGTTACCAGGCTGGTTAAATAAGAATAGTTAAAGAGATCCTGTATACCCCCCCAGGCCAACGTCATGACACCCCTCCCTGGAAAATAAACCATCATAGATATATACATCCTGGGTTCCATCCCAAAACTATCTGAATACTTATATAAATATGATTTTTTAAATAAATTAGCAATTAAAAAAAAAAACATCTAAACCTGTTTTTGCTTTGTCATAATGGGGTATTGTGTGTAGATTGATGAGGGGGGAAAAAACAATTGAATCCATTTTAGAATAAGGCTGCAACGTAGCAAAATGTGTAAAAAGGGAAGGAGTCTGAATACTTTCCAAATGCTCTGTACATCATTAAAGGTAGCCCCCCCCCAGGTACCCTCCCCCCCCTCTCTGATTCAGAGGGGTTGGGTTAAATGTGGAAGACACATTTCAGTTGAATACGTTCAGGTTTACAACTGACTAGGTATCCTCATTTCCCTTCATGGTTTCCACTCCATCCAAGGGTAGCTCTCAGTAATGAGGGTGTCAACAACAGCACATCTGATGATGTCAGACAGGACAGGGGCTTATAAGTGATCAAGAGAATTAGCTTGTGTGTTGATACTTAGGCTATTTATCCAGATATAAGTCATTCAGCGTACACCTGTCCTGTCAACACTTTACACACACACGGTGGACTGGCGAGACAACACTATTCAAAAGGGGAGGTGAGTGAGTACTGCCTGTGAAAAATGCAAAAAAAATTGTGTGATCAATTTAAGATAACTGCCATCGATTACTATTGATTGCTGCCTTCACTGGCATCATAACATTCACCTGACAGAATTTGTTTTTTTCAATTAATTTCGCCAAGGAATTGAGTACTACTCTAGCTTTGTCCTATGCTGTGTGTGTGTGTGTGCGCTCGCGCATCTTTGTGTGCGTGCGTGCCTGTGACTGTGTGTGTTGTTTTCTTTAAATGTGTGTTTGTGTGTTGTATATTTAAATGTGTGTGTGTTGTTTATTTAAATGTACGTGCGCGTGTGCCTTCATGTTGTTCCCTGAGTTTTCTGTGTAAATGTATGGGTGTGTGGGTTTTCTTGTTCTGGGTATACAGACAGGATGACCAGTCTAGAGGAGGTTCCCTTTAAGAGCCCTCTGGGGCCACTACAGGAGCTGGGGCCCCTGGGAGGAGAGATAGAGCTGGTTACGGCCCCAGAGTTCACCATACCAGACCACCTCCAGATACTACAAGACACTGAGGTTAGTTACATGGCTATGGCAGGCTATGCGATATTGTTTTGTGATAATGCTGGCAGGTACCCTAGATATGGGGCTCCCCAATGGCGCAGCGGTCTAAGGCACTGCATCTCAGTGCTAGAGGCGTGATTACAGACCCTGGTTCGGCTGTATCACAACCGGCCGAAATTGGGAGTCCCATAGTGTGGCACACAATTTGCCCAGTGTCGTTCGGGTTCGGGTTTTGCCGGGGTAGGCTGTCATTGTAAATAAGAATTTGTTCTTACCTGAGTTGCCTAGTTAAATCAATAAAAATAAATCAATAAAAAATATTATAGTTGGGCCAGCAACTGAAGCGCAGGGTTCGATTGCCGAGTCCAACAAAAACATATTTGGTGGGATTCTAGGTAGCCTATTTTTTTTAAATCCTGCCATTGTACCTTTTGAGCAAGACACTTAAACTGACAACAATGGACCAAAAAAAAGTGTTCTTCTTCAGTATGAGTTCACCTTAGAGAACTGGGTGATGTCTGCGCTCCATGGAGGATGCTACCGACCCTGGGATGCCCCGCCCCCATCCTGTCCTCCGTACTGGCTCATGTTCTCCAGTCCCCAGGAGAGTCGCTCGGCCAGCAGGTGTTTTTGTGTTCTTCTTTTATCTCTTTTATTCTCTAAAATAATTAAATGTTTAATCACACGAATTTAGCCTGGGTCCCAGATTTGTTTGTGCTGTCTTAATTTCTATCGTTTTACTGTAAAGTGTTGTAGTTTTAAATGCACTGTAAATAAAGTTTGATTTTATTTAAGGTGGAACAGTGATCTGCGGGGCTCTGCCCTCCGACCAAGGAGCCACAGCCTAAGCTCTGTGGACACACGTCACCTTAACCACCACCCTCAACCCCACCCCCACCACCGCTGCCAGCATAGCCACCGAAAAATCAAGTTAATGGTCTCCGACTCGGAAGACGAAGCTGGCTACTCAGAAGACGACGAGGGCTCCTCCACTGAAGATAACGCCTCAGACTCAAAGACACAACGTGGAGCCTATCACGGTGGTGAACGGCCTCGGTCGCAAAGCTCTGCACCAAAACACCCATTTTCCAGAGTCAAAGACCACCATCTTGGATCTTCAGGATCTTCCTCGGCTCATCACCACTCTAACCAGCCTTCCACTGGTGGTGAACGGCCATGGTCGCAAAGCTCTGCACCAAAACACCCATTATCCAGAGTCAAAGACCACCATCTTGGATCTTCAGGCTCTTCGTTGGCTCATCACCACTCTAACCAGCCTTCCACTGGAGGTCGAGGCTACCAGGGTCGCAACAGGAGGGCCAACTCTTCCTCCGTCCTGGACTGCAGGAGGCAAGGGTCATTCACCGGGCTCAAACAGGAGCAGGGGTGTACCATCAGCCCACTTTGCCATGGTCAGGCCAGCAGTCCCCAGTGCCATGGTCAGGCCAGCAGTCCCCAGTGCCATGGTCAGGCTAGCAGTCCCCAGTGCCATAGCGATCAGAGGCCCTGCAGGAAGGCTTTCAGAAGCCAGCAGCAGGTGTCATCGTCCTCTGGCCTGGAAGAGTCTTTTGTGCGGGCCAGTAGCCCTCAGTGCCATGGTCAGGCCAGCAGTCCCCAGTGCCATGGCGAGGCTAGCAGTCCCCAGTGCCATGGCGATCAGAGGCACTATAGCAGAAAGAGACAGCGTTCTTTGTGGTCAACGGGAAAAAAAAACTCTGTGACCCCACAACGACCCTCTTCAGCTGGCCCTGAAATCAAGAACAACAGGCAGACTGTAAGTATAGCCTATTCCCAGGTCTGTGTGGCTAGTGTTGTTGTTATGTCAAAACATGACATCCCTCTGCTCTGTGATAGACTGGACAGACACCTTATACGGTTGTAATGTGGGGATGGGATCAATTCCATTTCAATTACACCTTGGGCTACATTTGACATTTTATCCAGATCAACTTAGTTGGTTATCAACATACATGTAACATTTCACACTTATAGTAAGTACTTTTCCCCTCAATAAAATAGTTAACATCAGTCAGTGCTACTATGGAAAGACAAGTGTGAGTGTTTTGTTTTGTTGGTCAATTCAGGAAGTAAACTAAAACCCAACCCAGGCTACTTAACCTTACTCTAGCCTGTCACTATTCTTCCTGTTAGACTCTGCGTCCGCGTAGCTCACACGGCATTGGCTGTGACTCATCTGCAGAGTTGCTGACGGCCCTAAGTCAGGAAGAGAGAGAGCTACTGGAGGCCATCACTGAGCAGGGCTACCCTCTACACACTGCCATCCTGGCTTTGCAGAAGACTGGCCACCGCAACCCACAACAGGTAGTTTTACTTACCCATCCTGTGACATGACGACAACCCCTACCTGTTGCCCTATTGCGGTCCTACCTACCTACCTATTGCCCTATTGCGGTCCTACCTACCTACCTACCTATTGCCCTATTGCGGTCCTACCTACCTACCTACCTATTGCGGTCCTACCTACCTACCTATTGCCCTATTGCGGTCCTACCTACCTATTGCCCTATTGCGGTCCTACCTACCTATTGCCCTATTGCGGTCCTACCTACCTATTGCCCTATTGCGGTCCTACCTACCTACCTACCTATTGCCCTATTGCGGTCCTACCTACCTATTGCCCTATTGCGGTCCTACCTACCTACCTACCTACCTATTGCCCTATTGCGGTCCTACCTACCTACCTATTGCCCTATTCCGGTACCACCTACCTACCTATTACCCATCCACCTACCTACCCACCTACCCATCCACCTACCTACCCGCCTACACACCCACCCACCTACCTACACACCTACCTACCTACCTACCCATCCACCTACTTACCCGCCTACCCACCCACCTACCCACCTACCTACACACCCACCCACCTACCACACCCACCCACCCACCACCTACCTACCTACCTACCCACCCACCTACCTACCTACCCACCCACCTACCCACCTATTGCGGTGCCACCTACCCACCCACCCACCTACCTACCTACCTACCTACTGCGGTGCCGCCTACCTACCCATTCACCTACCTACCTATTGCCCTACTGCGGTGCCACCTACCTACCCATTCACCTACCTACCTACCTACTGCGGTGCCACCTACCTACCCATTCACCTACCTACCTACCTACTGCGGTGCCACCTACCTACCTATTGCCCTACTGCGGTGCCACCTACCTACCCATTCACCTACCTACTGCGGTGCCACCTACCTACCCATTCACCTACCTACCTACCTACCTACCCACTCACCCACCTACCTACCTATTGCCCTATTGCGGTGCCACCTACCTACCTATTGCCCTATTGCGGTGCCACCTACCTACCTACCTACCCACCCACCTACCTACCTACCCACCCACCCACCTACCTACCTACCTACCTACCTACCTACCTACCTACCTACCTATTGCGGTACCACCTACCTACCTATTACCCATCCACCTACCTACCTACCTACCCATCCACCTACTTACCCGCCTACCCACCTACCACCCACCCACCTACCCACCCACCCACCTACCTACCCACCTACCTACACACCCACCCACCCACCTACCTACCTACCTACCTACCTACCTACCTACCTACCCACCCACCCACCTACCCACCTATTGCGGTGCCACCTACCCACCCACCCACCTACCTACCTATTGCCCTACTGCGGTGCCACCTACCTACCCACCCACCCACCTACCTACCTATTGCGGTGCCACCTACCTACATATTGCCCTACTGCGGTGCCACCTACCTACCTATTTCCCTACTGCGGTGCCACCTACCTACCCATTCATCTACCTACCTACCTACTGCGGTGCCACCTACCTACCCATTCACCTACCTACCTATTGCCCTACTGCGGTGCCACCTACCTACCCATTCACCTACCTACCTACCTACCTACTGCGGTGCCACCTACCTACCCATTCACCTACCTACCCATTCACCTACCTACCTATTGCCCCATCGGTGCCACCCACCTACCCTCATTGCCCTACTGCGGTGCCACCTACCTACCCATTCACCTACCTACCTACCTACCTACCTACCTACCTACTGCGGTGCCACCTACCTACCCATTCACCTACCTACCTATTGCCCTACTGCGGTGCCACCTACCTACCCATTCACCTACCTACCTACCTACCTACCTACTGCGGTGCCACCTACCTACCCATTCACCTACCTACCTACCTACCTACTGCGGTGCCACCTACCTACCCATTCACCTACCTACCTACCTACCTACTGCGGTGCCACCTACCTACCTATTGCCCTACTGCGGTGCCACCTACCTACCTACCTACCTACTGCGGTGCCACCTACCTACCCATTCACCTACCTACCTACCCTCCTACCTACTGCGGTGCCACCTACCTACCCATTCACCTACCCACCTACCTACCTACCTATTGCGGTGCCACCTACCTACCTACCTATTGCCCTATTGCGGTGCCACCTACCTACCTATTGCCCTATTGCGGTGCCACCTACCTACCTATTGCCCTATTGCGGTGCCACCTACCTACCTACCTATTGCCCTATTGCGGTGCCACCTACCTACCTACCTATTGCCGTATTGCGGTGCCACCTACCTACCTACCTATTGCCGTATTGCGGTGCCACCTACCTACCTACCTATTGCCGTATTGCGGTGCCACCTACCTATTGCCGTATTGCGGTGCCACCTACCTACCTACCTACCTATTGCCCTATTGCGGTGCCACCTACCTACCTACTGCATTTAACCCAGAGATGTAAATAGATTTAACAAGACCATGTTTTTATATTGTACTTGTTCACCACTTCTGTCATATTCACCTCTAAGGTTTTCCTTCACAGATCCTGAGTTACCTGGTTGCCAGCGACCGTCTGTGTGCGCTGGGCTACGAAGAGGCTCAGGTGGAGGAGGCCATGGAGATGTTCCAGAACTGTGAGAGCAAGGTGAGCTTGTCAATACGCAGAGCAAGGTGAGCTTGTCAATACGTAGAGCAAGGTGAGCTTGTCAATACGCAGAGCAAGGTGAGCTTGTCAATACGCAGAGCAAGGTGAGCTTGTCAATACGTAGAACAAGGTGAGCTTGTCAATACGTAGAACAAGGTGAGCTTGTCAATACGTAGTGGAGCAAGGTGAGCTTGTCAATACGTAGAGCAAGGTGAGCTTGTCAATACATATTCTAAATGATTGAATTTGAATTCCATTTCTGTTGCTGCTAATATCACTCCATAATATCAAAGCAACTGCAATTTTTTGCTGTGAAAGTATTGGGCCAGGTTTCCCTGACACAGACGAAGGGCTCTATTTATTATAATTTTTTATTTTTTTTACCTTTATTTGACTAGACAGGTCAGTTAAGAATAAATTCTTATTTTCAATGACGGCCTAGAAAAAGTGGGTTAACTGCCATGTTCAGGGGGAGAACGACAGATTTTTACCTTGTCAGCTGGGGGGATTCGATCTTGCAGCCTTTCGGTTACTTGTCCAACGCTCTAACCACTAGGCTACTTGCCGCCCCTACACTCTAACCACTAGGCTACTTGCCGCCCCTACACTCTAACCACTAGGCTACCTGCCGCCTCTACACTGTAACCACTAGGCTACTTGCCGCCCCTACACTCTAACCACTAGGCTACTTGCCGCCCCTACACTCTAACCACTAGGCTACTTGCCGCCCCTACACTCTAACCACTAGGCTACTTGCCGCCCCTACACTCTAACCACTAGGCTACTTGCCGCCCTACACTCTAACCACTAGGCCCTGCCGCCCCCCTACACTCTAACCACTAGGCTACTTGCCGCCCCTACACTCTAACCACTAGGCTACTTGCCCCCTACACTCTAACCACTAGGCTACTTGCCACCCCTACACTCTAACCACTAGGCTACTTGCCGCCCCTACACTCTAACCACTAGGCTACCTGCCGCCCTACACTGTAACCACTAGGCTACTTGCCGCCCTACACTCTAACCACTAGGCTACTTGCCGCCCTACACTCTAACCACTAGGCTACCCTGCCGCACCTACACTCTAACCACTAGGCTACTTGCCGCCCCTACACTCTAACCACTAGGCTACCTGCCGCTCTACACTGTAACCACTAGGCTACTTGCCGCCCTACACTCTAACCACCAGGCTACTTGCCGCCCCTACACTCTAACCACTAGGCTACTTGCCGCCCCTACACTCTAACCACTAGGCTACTTGCCGCCCCTACACTCTAACCACCAGGCTACTTGCCGCCCTACACTCTAACCACTAGGCTACTTGCCGCCCCTACACTCTAACCACTAGGCTACTTGCCGCCCCTACACTCTAACCACTAGGCTACTTGCCGCCCTACACTCTAACCACTAGGCTACTTGCCGCCCCTACACTCTAACCACTAGGCTACCTGCCGCCTCTACACTGTAACCACAGGCTACTTGCCGCCCTACACTCTAACCACCAGGCTACTTGCCGCCCTACACTCTAACCACCAGGCTACTTGCCGCCCTACACTCTAACCACTAGGCTACTTGCCGCCCCTACACTCTAACCACTAGGCTACCTGCCGCCTCTACACTGTAACCACTAGGCTACTTGCCGCCCCTACACTCTAACCACTAGGCTACTTGCCGCCCCTACACTCTAACCACTAGGCTACTTGCCGCCCCTACACTCTAACCACTAGGCTACTTGCCGCCCCTACACTCTAACCACTAGGCTACTTGCCGCCCCTACACTCTAACCACTAGGCTACTTGCCGCCCCTACACTCTAACCACTAGGCTACCTGCCGCCTCTACACTGTAACCACTAGGCTACTTGCCGCCCCTACACTCTAACCACTAGGCTACTTGCCGCCCCTACACTCTAACCACTAGGCTACTTGCCGCCCCTACACTCTAACCACTAGGCTACTTGCCGCCCCTACACTCTAACCACTAGGCTACTTGCCGTCTCTACACTCTAACCACTAGGCTACTTGCCGCCCTACACTCTAACCACTAGGCTACTTGCCGCCCCTACACTCTAACCACCAGGCTACTTGCCGCCCCTACACTCTAACCACTAGGCTACCTGCCGCCCTCTACACTGTAACCACCAGGCTACTTGCCGCCCCTACACTCTAACCACTAGGCTACTTGCCGCCCCTACACTCTAACCACTAGGCTACTTGCCGCCCTACACTCTAACCACTAGGCTACTTGCCGCCCCTACACTCTAACCACTAGGCTACTTGCCGCCCCTACACTCTAACCACTAGGCTACTTGCCGCCCCTACACTCTAACCACTAGGCTACCTGCCGCCTCTACACTGTAACCACTAGGCTACTTGCCGCCCCTACACTCTAACCACTAGGCTACTTGCCGCCCCTACACTCTAACCACTAGGCTACCTGCCGCCCCTACACTCTAACCACTAGGCTACTTGCCGCCCCTACACTCTAACCACTAGGCTACTTGCCGCCCCTACACTCTATCCACTAGGCTACCCTGCCGCCCCTACACTCTAACCACTAGGCTACTTGCCTCCCCTACACTCTAACCACTAGGCTACCCTGCCGCCCCTACACTCTAACCACTAGGCTACTTGCCGCCCCTACACTCTAACCACTAGGCTACCCTGCCGCCCCTACACTCTAACCACTAGGCTACTTGCCGCCCCTACACTCTAACCACTAGGCTACCCTGCCGCCCCTACACTCTAACCACTAGGCTACTTGCCGCCCCTACACTCTAACCACTAGGCTACCCTGCAGCCCCTACACTCTAACCACTAGGCTACTTGCCTCCCCTACACTCTAACCACTAGGCTACTTGCCTCCCCTACACTCTAACCACTAGGCTACTTGCCTCCCCTACACTCTAACCACTAGGCTACTTGCCGCCCCTACACTCTAACCACTAGGCTACTTGCCTCCCCTACACTCTAACCACTAGGCTACTTGCCTCCCCTACACTCTAACCACTAGGCTACTTGCCGCCCCTACACTCTAACCACTAGGCTACTTGCCGCCCCTATTCAAGCTGACGCATTACAGATTCCATTATATAAATGTAAAGGTATTTTTCCGATTGCGCGCCGACATAAGCAGCGTTTACCTTGAATGCAGTCTCCGCTAAAGCCTTTCCATTTCCAACACGCCGTAGAGCTGAACGTCTGTGATGTGGATTGAATAGGGCTTGATTCAATCAAATCAAATTGTATTTTGTCACATGCTCTGAATACCGTGAAATGCTTACTGTACAAGCCCTTAACCAACAATGCTTAAAGAAGTTTTAAGAAAAAATAAGTGTTAAGTACAAAATTTGAAATAAAAGTAACAAATAATTAAACAGCAGTAGTACAATAACAATAGCGAGGCTATATACAGTCGTGGCCAAAAGTTTTGAGAATGACACAAATATTAATTTTCACAAAGTGTGCTGCTTCAAGTGTCTTTAGATATTTTTGTCAGATGTTACTATGGAATACTGAAGTATAATTACAAGCATTTCATAAGTGTCAAAGGCTTTTATTGACAATTACATGAAGTTGATGCAAAGAGTCAATATTTGCAGTGTTTTCAAGACCTCTGCAATCTGCCCTGGCATGCTGTCAATTAACTTCTGGGCCACATCCTGACTGATGGCAGCCCATTCTTGCATAATGCTTGGAGTTTTTCAGAGTTTGTGGGTTTTTGTTTGTCCACCCGCCTCCTGAAGATTGACCACAAGTTCTCAATGGGATTAAGGTCTGGGGAGTTTCCTGGCCATGGACCCAAAATATCGATGTTTTGTTCCCCGAGCCACTTCGTTATCACTTTTGCCTTATGGCAAGGTGCTCCATCATGCTGGAAAAGGCATTGTTCGTTCTTTAAGAGGAGCCTCTTAAAGAAGAAGTTACAGGTCTGTGAGAGCCAGAAATCTTGCTTGTTTGTAGGTGACCAAATACTTATTTTCCACCATAATTTGCAAATAAATTCATTAAAAATCCTACAATGTGATTTTCTGGATTTTTTTTCTCATTTTGTCTGTCATAGTTGAAGTGTACCTATGATGAAAATTACAGGCCTCTATCATCTTTTTAAGTGGGAGAACTTGCACAATTGGTGGCTGACTAAATACTTTTTTGCACTAATGTACATGTAGGTAGAGATATTAAAGTCACTTTTGCATAGATAATAACAGAGAGTAGCAGCAGCGTAAAGGGGGGGTCAATGCAAATAGTCTGGGTAGTCATTTGATTAGATGTACAGGAGTCTTATGGCTTGTGGGTATATGCTGTTTAGAAGCCTCTTGGACCTAGACTTGGCACTCTGGTACCGCTTGCCGTGCTGTAGCAGAGAGAACAGTCTGTGACTAGAGTGGCTGGAGTCTTTGACAATTTTTAGGGCCTTCCTCTGACACCGCCTAGTATAGAGGTCCGGGATAGCAGGAAGCTTGGCCCCAGTGATGTACTGGGCCGTTCGCACTACCCTCTGTAGTGCCTTGGTGCAGTTGTAGAACCTTTTGAGGATCTGAGGACCCATGCCAAATCTTTTCAGTCTCCTGAGGAGGAATAGGTTTTTTTTTTTTTTGTTGTGCCCTCTTCATGACTGTCTTTGTGTGCTTGGACTATGTTAGTTTGTTGGTGATGTGGACACCAAGGAACTTGAAGCTCTCAACCTGCTCCACTACAGCCCTGTCGATAAAAATGGGGATGTGCTCTGTCCTCTTTTTCCTGTAGTCCACAATCATCTCCTTAGTCTTGATCACGTTGAGGGAGAGGTTGTTGTCCTGGCACCCCTTGGCCAGGTCTCTGACCTCCTCATTTAATGCTGTCTCGTCGTTGTTGGTGATCAGGCCTACCACTATTGTGTCATCAAACTTAATGATGGTGTTGGAGTCTAGCCATACCTGGCTGTGCATTCATGCGTGAACAGGGAGTACAGGAGGGGACTGAGCACACACCCCTGAGGGGCCCCCGTGTTGAGGCAGATGTGTTGTTACCTACCCTTACCACCTGGGGGTGGCCCGTCAGGAAGTCCAGGATCCAGTTGCAGAGGGAGGTGTTTCATCCCAGGGTCTTTAGCTTAGTTATGAGCTTTGAGGGCACTATGGTGTTGAACGCTGAGCTGTAGTCAATGAATAGCATTCTCACATAGGTGTTTATTTTGTCCAGGTGTGACAGGGTAGTGTGGAGTGCAATATAGATTGCATCATCTGTGGATCTGTTGGGGCGGTATGCAAATTGGAGTGGGTCTAGGGTTTCTGGGATAATGGTGTTGATGTTAGCCATGACCAGCCTTTCTAAGCACTTCATGGCTACAGATGTGAGTGATACGGGTTGGTAGTCATTTAGGCAGGTTACCTTAGTGTTCTTGGGCAAAGGGACGATGGTGGTCTGCTTAAAACATGTTGGTAGCCAATGTAGCGAGTCAAATCTTTTGGTTCTTGTCAAGATTCTAGCCGCCGTACTTAGCACTAACTGAAGTTTATTTAGTGCTTTATCCAGGTAGCCCAGAGAGTATAGCATTGTAGTAGTCTAATCTAAAAGTGATAATAGCATTGATTAGCTTTTCTGCATCAAAACGTTTCAGGTTTTTGCAATTTTACGAAGATGGAAAAAAACTGCCCTTGAAATATTATTGATATGTTCGTTAAAATATAGATCAGGGTCCAGAGTAACGCTGAGGTCCTTCAAAGTTTTATTTGAAACGACTGCATAACCATCAAGATTAATTGTCAGATCAAACAGCAGATCTCTTTGTTTCTTGGAACCTAGAACTAACATCTCTGTTTTGTCCGAGTTTAAAAGTAAAACATTTGCCACCATCCACTTCCTTATGTCTGAAACACAGGCTTCCAGGGCAGGCAATTTTGGGGCTTCACCATGTTTCATCGAAATCCACAGCTGTGTGTCGTCCAAATAGCTGTGAAAGTTTACATTGTGTTTCCGAATGACATCACCAAGAGGTAGAATGTATAGTGAAGACAATAGTGTTCCTAAAACAGAACTTTGTCAGAAGACAAACCATCCACAGAGACAAACTGATAACTTTCTGACAGATAAAGATCTAAACCAGGCAAGAACTTGTCTGTGTAGACCAATTAAGGTTTCTAATCTCTCCAAAAGAATGTGGTGATCGATGGTATCAAAAGCAGCACTAAGGTCTAGGAGCACGAGGACAGATGCAGAGCCTCGGTCTGATGCCATTAAAAGGTCATTTACCACCTTCACGAGTGTGGTCTCAGTACTATGATGAGGTCTAAAACCAGACTGTAGCGTTTCGTATACATTAGTTGTCTTCAGGAAGGCAGTGAGTTGCTGCGCAACAGCCTTTTCAAAACCTTTTGAGAGGAATGGGAGATTCGATATAGGCCAATAGTTTGAAAAAAGATCTGGGTCAAGGTTTGGCTTTTTCAGGAGAGGCTTTTATTACTTCCACTTTTAGTGAGTTTGGTACACATCCAGAGGACAGGGAGCCGTTTATTATGTTCAACATATGAGGGCCAAGCACAGGAAGCAGCTCTTTCAGTAGTTTAGTTGGAATAGGGTTCAGTAGGCAGCAAAAAATACATGTTGGATTGTTTTTATCCTCCATCAGGTTGGAAAAGTAGGCTGATCGAGCAGCAGTGAGGGCTCTTCGATATTGCACAGAACTGTCTTTCCAAGCTAGTCAGAAGACTTCCATTTTGGTGGAGCGCAATTTCCAGTCCAATTTTTTGGAAGCTTGCTTCAGTGCTCGGGTATTTTCTGTATAGGAGGGAGGTAATTTCTTTTGACAAATGTTTTTTGTTTTTAGAAGTGCGACTGCATCTAGGGTATTATGCAAAGTTGAATTGAGATACTCTGTTAGGTGATTAACAGATTTTTGTACTCCGACGTCCTTGGGTAGGTGGTGGAAGTCTGGAACGGCATCTCGGAATCTTAGTGTTGTCTGAGAATTTATAGCTCAGCTTTTGATAATCTTGGTTGGGGTCTGAGCAGATTATTTGTTGCGATTGCAAACATAAGAAGATGGTGGTCCAGGATTATGAGGAAAAACATTTATATCGACAATATTTCATCCACCTCTCAAAACTAGATCCAGCGTGATGACTGTGTTAATGCGTAGGTCCGGAGACATGTTGGACAAAACCCACTGAGTCAGTGGTGACGCCCAAAGCCTTTTGGAGTGGGTCTGTGGAATTTTCCATGTGAAAATTGAAGTCACCAAAAATGTTAATATGATCTCATATTTACTACAAGATCCAATCGGAATTCAAAGTGATTAAGTATGCTAAATAGATTTCATGACTAGAAGCTTAAAAGATGAAAGTATTTTTTTTGTCAATTGAAATTTTCTTTCAGAAATATTAGCTACACCTCCGACTGCGGGATGCATAGGGATCACTAGTGTAACCAGGAGGAGAGGCCTCATTAAACACAGTAAATTCATCAGGCTTAAGCCATGTTTCAGTCAGGCCAATCACATCAAGGTTATGGTCAGTGATTA
Organism: Oncorhynchus nerka; assembly: GCF_034236695.1. Taxonomy (NCBI): domain Eukaryota; kingdom Metazoa; phylum Chordata; class Actinopteri; order Salmoniformes; family Salmonidae; genus Oncorhynchus; species Oncorhynchus nerka. The sequence goes on along the minus strand of NC_088412.1, from coordinate 9,781,755 downwards.
TGACTGACTATAACTACCTTGGCAGTGAGTGATCTAACGTTAAGTAGAAGTCAGGGATCTAACATTAATTTGTCCTATTTTGAAATGTGAGATATTATCACAATCTCTTTCAATAATGACAGGAAATGGAGGTCTTTATTCCAGTGAGATTTCTAAGGTGAACACCGCCATGTTAAGTTTTGACCGACCTAGATCGAAGCACAGACACGGTCTCAATGGTGATAGCTGAGCTGACTACACTGACTGTGCTAGTGGTAGACTCCACTAAGCTGGCAGGCTGGCTAACAGCCTGCTGCCTGGCCTGCACCCTATCTCATTGTGGAACTATAGGAGTTAGAGTCCTGTTTATGTTGATAAATAAGATGAGAAAGGCCCTTGACCTTGGATGGAGTCCGTCAGTCCTGAGCAGGCCAGACTTGGTCCTGTTTGTGGGGGAATCCCAGAAAGAGGGCAGGTAATCTACACATTCTATCTTTTGGGAGGGTCAGAAAACAGTTTTCAACCAGCGATTGAGTTGTGAGACTGCTGTAGAGCTCATCACTCCCCCTAAATGGGAGGGGGCCAGAGACAATTACTTGATGCCAACACATCTTTCTAGCTAAGTTACACTCTGAAGTTATGTTGCGCTTGGTGACCTCTGACTGTTTCATCCAAACATTGTTGGTGTTGACGTGGATAACAATATCCCTGTACCATCAACACCGCCAGTTTTAGCCTCAGCCAACACCATCTTCAGATTAGCCTTTACGTTGGTAGCCTTGCCCCCTGGTAAACAATGTATGATATTTTTGTATTCTCATATTGCGGGCAATGGAGTTGTCAATGACTAGTGTTTTCAATTAGTCAGAGCTAGTGGTGGGAGGCTTCGGAGGCTCAGACCCCGTAGCCGGTGGAGTAGAGACCTCAGAGAGCTAGGGAGAAGGTATAATGTGACTTAGCTTTTTCTTATTTGGGGGGAGGTGTAGGGCGGAGGAGGTCCTGCCAGGGTTGCCAGGTCTAGCTAAAAATTCTCACCTAATGACCGCTCAAACGCCGCCCAAAAGACTTGAAAAGTAGCCCCATTTTTTTTTCACAGCAAGAGAGTTGCCAAATTTAGCCAATAAAGCCTTTTTCCATAGCATTATTGAGCCAATTATAGAAGGAATATCGTAGTAACTCGTAACGGCGTTAGAAGCAAAATGAGGTTATCCTCAAAATAATAATTATTGCGAGTTATGACATGAGAAAAGATCATGTGCCCTTATTAAACTCGCCAGATCATTTGCCCTTATTAAACTCGCCAGATCATTTGCCCTTATTAAACTCGCCAGATCATTTGGCCTTATTAAACTCGCCAGATCAATTTGCCCTTATTAAACTCACCAGATCATTTGGCCTTATTAAACTCGCCAGATCAATTTGCCCTTATTAAACTCGCCAGATCATGTGCCCTTATTAAACTCGCCAGATCAATTTGCCCTTATTAAACTTGCCAGATCATGTGCCCTTATTAAACTCGCCAGATCATTTGCCCTTATTAAACTCGCCAGATCATGTGCCCTTATTAAACTCGCCAGATCAATTTGCCCTTATTAAACTCGCCAGATCATGTGCCCTTATTAAACTCGCCAGATCAATTTGCCCTTATTAAACTCGCCAGATCAATTTGCCCTTATTAAACTCGCCAGATCAATTTGCCCTTATTAAACTCGCCAGATCATTTGCCCTTATTAAACTCGCCAGATCAATTTGCCCTTATTAAACTCGCCAGATCATTTGCCCTTATTAAACTCGCCAGATCATTTGCCCTTATTAAACTCGCCAGATCATGTGCCCTTATTAAACTCGCCAGATCAATTTGCCCTTATTAAACTCGCCAGATCATTTGCCCTTATTAAACTCGCCAGATCATTTGCCCTTATTAAACTCGCCAGATCATTTGCCCTTATTAAACTCGCCAGATCATTTGCCCTTATTAAACTCGCCAGATCATTTGCCCTTATTAAACTCGCCAGATCATTTGCCCTTATTAAACTCGCCAGATCATGTGCCCTTATTAAACTCGCCAGATCAATTTGCCCTTATTAAACTCGCCAGATCATGTGCCCTTATTAAACTCGCCAGATCAATTTGCCCTTATTAAACTCGCCAGATAATTTGCCCTTATTAAACTCGCCAGATCAATTTGCCCTTATTAAACTCGCCAGATCATTTGCCCTTATTAAACTCGCCAGATCATTTGCCCTTATTAAACTCGCCAGATCATTTGCCCTTATTAAACTCGCCAGATCATTTGCCCTTATTAAACTCGCCAGATCATGTGCCCTTATTAAACTCGCCAGATCATTTGCCCTTATTAAACTCGCCAGATCATGTGCCCTTATTAAACTCGCCAGATCATTTGCCCTTATTAAACTCGCCAGATCATGTGCCCTTATTAAACTCGCCAGATCATGTGCCCTTATTAAATCGCCAGATCATTTGCCCCTTATTAAACTCGCCAGATCATGTGCCCTTATTAAACTCGCCAGATCATGTGCCCTTATTAAACTCGCCAGATCATGTGCCCTTATTAAACTCGCCAGATCATTTGCCCTTATTAAACTCGCCAGATCATTTGCCCTTATTAAACTCGCCAGCTCATGTGCCCTTATTAAACTCGCCAGATCAATTTGCCCTTATTAAACTCGCCAGATCATTTGCCCTTATTAAACTCGCCAGATCATGTGCCCTTATTAAACTCGCCAGATCAATTTGCCCTTATTAAACTCGCCAGATCATTTGCCCTTATTAAACTCGCCAGATCATTTGCCCTTATTAAACTCGCCAGATCATTTGCCCTTATTAAACTCGCCAGATCATGTGCCCTTATTAAACTCGCCAGATCAATTTGCCCTTATTAAACTCGCCAGATCATTTGCCCTTATTAAACTCGCCAGATCAATTTGCCCTTATTAAACTCGCCAGATAATTTGCCCTTATTAAACTCGCCAGATAATTTGCCCTTATTAAACTCGCCAGATCAATTTGCCCTTATTAAACTCGCCAGATCATTTGCCCTTATTAAACTCGCCAGATCATTTGCCCTTATTAAACTCGCCAGATCATTTGCCCTTATTAAACTCGCCAGATCATTTGCCCTTATTAAACTCGCCAGATCATTTGCCCTTATTAAACTCGCCAGATCATGTGCCCTTATTAAACTCGCCAGATCATGTGCCCTTATTAAACTCGCCAGATCATGTGCCCTTATTAAACTCGCCAGATCATTTGCCCTTATTAAACTCGCCAGATCATGTGCCTTTATTAAACTCGCCAGATCATGTGCCTTTATTAAACTCGCCAGATCATTTGCCCTTATTAAACTCGCCAGATCATGTGCCCTTATTAAACTCGCCAGATCATGTGCCCTTATTAAACTCGCCAGATCATTTGCCCTTATTAAACTCGCCAGATCATTTGCCCTTATTAAACTCGCCAGATCATGTGCCCTTATTAAACTCGCCAGATCATGTGCCCTTATTAAACTCGCCAGATCAATTTGCCCTTATTAAACTCGCCAGATCATTTTCCCTTATTAAACTCGCCAGATCATGTGCCCTTATTAAACTCGCCAGATCAATTTGCCCTTATTAAACTCGCCAGATCAATTTGCCCTTATTAAACTCGCCAGATCATTTGCCCTTATTAAACTCGCCAGATCATTTGCCCTTATTAAACTCGCCAGATCATTTTCCCTTATTAAACTCGCCCGATCATGTGCCCTTATTAAACTCGCCAGATCATGTGCCCTTATTAAACTCGCCAGATCAATTTGCCCTTATTAAACTCGCCAGATCATGTGCCCTTATTAAACTCGCCAGATCATGTGCCCTTATTAAACTCGCCAGATCAATTTGCCCTTATTAAACTCGCCAGATCATGTGCCCTTATTAAACTCGCCAGATCATTTGCCCTTATTAAACTCGCCAGATCATGTGCCCTAATTAAACTCGCCAGATCATTTGCCCTTATTAAACTCGCCAGATCATTTGCACTTATTAAACTCGCCAGATCATTTGCCCTTATTAAACTCGCCAGATCATTTGCCCTTATTAAACTCGCCAGATCATTTGCCCTTATTAAACTCGCCAGATCATGTGCCCTTATTAAACTCGCCAGATCAATTTGCCCTTATTAAACTCGCCAGATCATTTGCCCTTATTAAACTCGCCAGATCATGTGCCCTTATTAAACTCGCCAGATCATGTGCCCTTATTAAACTCGCCAGATCAATATGCCCTTATTAAACTCGCCAGATCATGTGCCCTTATTAAACTCGCCAGATCATTTGCCCTTATTAAACTCGCCAGATCATTTGCCCTAATTAAACTCGCCAGATCATTTGCCCTTATTAAACTCGCCAGATCATTTGCCCTTATTAAACTCGCCAGATCATTTGCCCTTATTAAACTCGCCAGATCATTTGCCCTTATTAAACTCGCCAGATCATTTGCCCTTATTAAACTCGCCAGATCATGTGCCCTTATTAAACTCGCCAGATCAATTTGCCCTTATTAAACTCGCCAGATCATGTGCCTTTATTAAACTCGCCAGATCATGTGCCCTTATTAAACTCGCCAGATCATGTGCCCTTATTAAACTCGCCAGATCAATATGCCCTTATTAAACTCGCCAGATCATTTGCCCTTATTAAACTCACCAGATCATTTTCCCTTATTAAACTCGCCAGATCATGTGCCCTTATTAAACTCGCCAGATCAATTTGCCCTTATTAAACTCGCCAGATCATTTGCCCTTATTAAACTCGCCAGATCATTTGCCCTTATTAAACTCGCCAGATCATTTGCCCTTATTAAACTCGCCAGATCAATTTGCCCTTATTAAACTCGCCAGATCATTTGCCCTTATTAAACTCGCCAGATCATGTGCCCTTATTAAACTCGCCAGATCAATTTGCCCTTATTAAACTCGCCAGATCATTTGCCCTTATTAAACTCGCCAGATCATTTGCCCTTATTAAACTCGCCAGATCATGTGCCCTTATTAAACTCGCCAGATCATGTGCCCTTATTAAACTCGCCAGATCAATTTGCCCTTATTAAACTCGCCAGATCATGTGCCCTTATTAAACTCGCCAGATCATTTGCCCTTATTAAACTCGCCAGATCATTTGCCCTTATTAAACTCGCCAGATCATTTGCCCTTATTAAACTCGCCAGATCATTTGCCCTTATTAAACTCGCCAGATCAATTTGCCCTTATTAAACTCACCAGATCATTTTCCCTTATTAAACTCGCCAGATCATGTGCCCTTATTAAACTCGCCAGATCAATTTGCCCTTATTAAACTCGCCAGATCATTTGCCCTTATTAAACTCGCCAGATCATTTGCCCTTATTAAACTCGCCAGATCATGTGCCCTTATTAAACTCGCCAGATCATGTGCCCTTATTAAACTCGCCAGATCAATTTGCCCTTATTAAACTCGCCAGATCATGTGCCCTTATTAAACTCGCCAGATCATTTGCCCTTATTAAACTCGCCAGATCATTTGCCCTTATTAAACTCGCCAGATCAATTTGCCCTTATTAAACTCGCCAGATCATTTGCCCTTATTAAACTCGCCAGATCATTTGCCCTTATTAAACTCGCCAGATCATTTTCCATCAAAGGAGGGCGATTTAACTCACTTGACTGCTATGATTAAGCAATAAGGCACACAGGGGTATGGTATATGGCCAATATACCACAGGCTTTGTAAATACATTTGATTGATTGATCCAGGCACTTTGCTAAGGGCTGTTCTTATGCATGACACAACACGGAGTGCCTGGATACAGCCGTTAGCCGTGGTATATTGGCCATATACTACAACCCCCCGGGGTGCCTTATCGCTATTATAAACTGGTTACCAATGTAAAGAGAACAATAAGAAGTCATTTTTTTGTCATACCCCTGGTATATGGTCTCATATACCACAGCCTTCAACCAATCAGCATTCAGGGCTCGAACCAGGTTTATAATTGTAAATAAATCCCCTTTGCGCATGTGCATAACTATATATATATATATATATATATATATATCCAACAGAGTTTGAGTGATAAAAGTTGGACAGAGAATTTCTAAATCTCTGAAATGTTTGCTATTTTCTGGCAATTGTGCTTTATTATGTTCCAGATGTTAAGATTGCAAACCGTTGTAAATGTCCCATTTGCAAGATGGACTTCTTATTTCAATAGGCTACAGATAAAAAAATCTGGGTTTATGATTGTAATTCAATTTTGCCATGGCTTGCTTAGATAAAGGCAGGGAACCTATAGCCCCTGATAGGACTCTACATCTAACTTCAGATAGCCTGCAGTGGCCTAGACAAGATTTAGGCTAGATGTGAACTGAAAAGATTTAGCAGCTTGCTTAGTTCAAATGAACATAATCATTTATTCAACATGAATAGCTAGGCTAGGCGATTGAAGTGCTGCTGGAATAGGCTACTGATGGGGTCATAATTTCAATCACTGAATAAAATATTAATGATATGTATATGAACTGAATATGCTTGTCAACAACAGCCAGTGTTTAAATTTGGTTTTTTAAATAAGTTTTTACCTGTAGCCTAATCTGACTACTGTTACCTTCGATCTAATGCGTTCTAACAACTGATCGGCAAATGTGATTAAGCTTGGATAACTTCCCATGTAATTAACTAAACATGCCATTAATTATTGCATAATAACACAAGGCTACAACAACAAACTGAAGTTATAGGCTATTTATTCAAGTGTTTTGCCAACTCAAGGTAGGCTACACAAATTGATTTGCAATGACTCCAGTGATATCTTCATTTCAACATATGTATTGTATCAAATGGTAGCCTACAATGGCATATAAATGAATAAGCTACTTGATGGCCAACGGAGGCAAATGTGTCATTCTCCACATTTAATGTCAGTTTCGTTCAGCACTTTTCCCCATAAAAAGAACCAAGCGTGGGAGTTCCATAACTTCAATTTAAAAAAATTCCACTCGGAAAGCCCCCAAAACCCAAGAACGGAGCATAAATAAAACACTTCGCTTGATACCGTTTTCTTTAAGCAAAGTCAACATTAGAATGCTGTTTAATCCACCTCAGAGGGAATTTATGTACTGCGCCCAGTCGTTTTCCAGCGCTCTGTCTCCATTATTTGTTGATGTGCGTCAGTTCTAGCGTATTAATATGTTTTATGGAAAAAGGGTTGTAAATAGGAGTCTCCATAATGACAATCTAAATAGCCTAATTACCTACAACTGGTAAAAAGTTGTCACGGCGTGCTTCTCCCTCTCCTCTCGCTCAAATGACTCAAGTGCTCTCTCAACACACACACACATTCACCCCATCACTTACGCACTCTGCAACAGCCTGCCTCACTGCCTGACAGTCAGCAGCAGGTGACAGTGAATTATATATATTTTTAAAGAGAAATGACATGGCGGCCGCGGTGCAATTTAGAAATAACCCCGCAACCATCGACCAATACATTTTCACCAGCGACTTCGTTTTCTAAGCAGCTCAAATTCCAGGAAAACCACACTGGGTCCTGCAAATGTCTAGATAATGTGTTCGGGGTGTAACAGTTTAATAATTAAAAAAACAAAGTGGCGTGTGAGGACAAAACTAAGACCTTGGTCAACTTGTTAAATACAGAGTTTAATTAAATAGTTAAGAGTAAAAAGCATAGCGAATGTTTCGGCGGGATGGCAATTGTCAAATCCATACCGAAAGCAGACATTGGCTGCCATGAGTCGCATTAACATAAATCCCATGCAGCCTTGTTTACACGTTTGAACACTGGAATGTGAGATGTGATCCATGACTCGATTAGGATGATACAAATCCTCATCATTTAATTTCATGATTTTTCAATTTGAGAATATTTATATAGCCTACACTGGGGCGGGTGTGGCTTCGTGACAATGACATAATAGCAGCTGCTCACCGATTTGATAGTTCCACATCCTACATCACAACATCCATTATGCAGGTGTCTGCTATTGCTTGATCCGATTAAATCTAGAAGCCTAAACCTGGTCTTGGACAAAAAGCACTTTCAATAGAAAAGGCTACTCTCCTCGATGTTATCTTCACAAATAATCCTGATAGGTATCAGTCTGGTGTTTTCTGTAATGACCTTAGTGATCACTGTTTTACAGCCTGTGTTCTCTAACAGCTGCTCAGTGAAACGACCTGTCCTGATTTGTCATAGACACTTGCTAAACAACTTTAATGAGCAAGCCTTCCTTCATGAACTGGCCTCTGTAAAATGGTATAGAATCAGCTTGATCCCCTCTGTCGAAGACCCTTGGACCTTATTTTTATTTATTTTCAGTGGTATTGTTAACAAACACGCCCCCATGAAGAAAATGAGAGTTAAAAACAGGTTCAGCCCCTGGTTCGACCATGATCTTGCAGAGTTACTCCACCTTAAGAATTACATTTGGCGAAAGGCTCGGCACACACGTACTCAGAATGAGTATGAGAAATAAGTGCACTCAGGCTATCGGAAGGCCAAAGTTAGTTACTTTAAGGAGCAGTTCTCTCTCTGTGGGTCGAACCCCAAGAAGTTCTGGAAAATGGTTAAAGACCTGGAGAATAAACCCTCCTCCTCACAGCTGCCTGTGTCCCTTAATGTTGATGATGTGGTTGTTATTGACAAGAAGCACATGGCTGAGCCCTTTAATCACCACTTAATTAAGTCAGGATTCCTACATGACTCAGCCATGCCTCCTTGCCCATCCAACATTTCCTCATCTCCCACCCCTTCTAATGTGGCTATCCCCGATGCTCCTCCCTCTTTTCCCCTTCTAATGCGACTATCCCCGATGCTCCTCCCTCTTTTCCCCTGCCCCGCTACAAAGTTTCTCCCTGCAGTCACTGAGACCGAGGGGCTAAAGGAGCTCCTCAAACTTGACCCCAAAAAACATCTTCTTTAAGGTTGCTGCCCCTATCGTCGCCAAGTCTACCTCCAACCTTTTAACCCGTCTCTCCTCTCTGGGGAGGTTCCCATTGCTTGAAAGGCAGCCACAATTCATCCTTTATTTAAAGGGGGAGATCAAGCTGATCCTAACTGTTATAGGCCAATTTCTATTTTGCCCTGTTTATCAAAAGTGTTGGAAAAACTTGTCAATAATCAACTGACTGGCTTTCTTGATGTCTATAATATTCTCTCTGGTATGCAATCTGGTTTCCGCTCAGGTTATGGATGTGTCACTGCAACCTTAAAGGTCCTCAGTCATGTCACCACGATTCTAATCGATGTTGTGCTGATATTTTTATTGACTTGGCCAAAGCTTTTAATAGTGTCTCTGAGGGGTCTTTGGCTGGTTTGCTAACTACCTCTCTCAAAGAGCGCAGTGTATAAAGTCAGAAAATCTGCTGTCTCAGCCACTGCCTGTCACCAAGGGAGTACCCCAAGAATCGATCCTAGACCCCACGCTCTTCTCAATTTACATCAACAACATAGCTCAGGCAGTAGGAAGCTCTCTCGTCCATTTATATGCAGATGATAAGAGTCTTATACTCGGTTGGCCCCTACCTGGATTTTGTGTTTAATGCTGTACAACATCTCCTGCCATGTCACTGATGCGTCGTGAAACAGTGTTGTTTGACGAAGACATTGTCTGTATAGTTTTTTTGGAGCCTTTTCCCCCAGCATCGTCCCAGCCATATCTGCGGTAGCAGGAAGAATTAAGTCTTCCACAGTAGTATGGGGCTTGCCTGTCCTAGCCACTCGGTAGCTCACCATATAAAACACTTCTAGCCCCTTCTTATTAATGGCATCTGTTGCTTTTATACAGGTCTTACTACTCGGAACTCGTCTTAATTCTCACTCAAACAACTCCCGTGGCTTATTTTTCAAATTGGCATGTTTTCTTTCTAAATGTCTGGTTTCATTGAGTTGTGGAGATAGTACTTTTGCACATATAACACACTGTGGCTGAGGAAAGACACTGTTCCCAATATAAGTGAACCCCAAATAAATGTAGTTCTCATCATATTTGCGCCTCTTCGACGATGGTCCAACATCCCTGTCTGTTGTCCGGTGCTTTCCCGGGTAAGGGGGCAGTATAGCTCTTCGACTGCATCAGATTCACAACTGTCAGTGTCCATGCTAGCTGGGCTAACAACAAATGTACAATTACTGATGCTAGCATTGGATGTTCTCGTGGAAGCATAACAACTTGTGTCGTTGACAGGTGCAGGTGTAGTACTAGTAGCAGTGCTACCAGTAGAGCTGTTATGTGTCTCTATGGACGCGGGCCTTACCTTTTATCAATTTTAGAGTACACGGAACGAGCAGTAGCTATGTTTGGCTACACACGGACCATTAGTGAAAATCCCGCGAGAGAGTAACGGTTAATGTGATTGGATGTTAATTATTTGACAACACTAGTTGGTTTTAATTTTATTTTTGGCAGTGAAACGAGGCTACTCAGGCGAGCGGGAAAAAAACTCACGAAAATGTAAAAAAATAAATATATATATTATTTTTACACTTAAAAATAAATGTGAATCACATTTTTATTTGGTGTACCCCCGACGACATTGTGAAACCCCAGTTTGAGAATACCTGCTCTATCGTAATCGCTCCAGCTGCCAAACTAACCCTGATTCAGATGACCATCCTACCCATGCTAGATTATGGAGACATAATTTATAGATCAGCAGGTAATGGTGCTCTCGAGCCGCTAGATGTTCTTTACAATTCGGCCATCAGATTTGCCACCAATGCTTCTTATAGGACACATCACTGCACTCTATACTCCTCTGTAAACTGGTCATCTCTGTATACCCATCGCAAGACCCACTGGTTGATGCTTATCTATAAAAAAAACCTTAGGCCTCACTCTCCCCTATCTGAGATATCTACTGCAGATCTCATCCTCCACATACAACACCCGTTCTGCCAGTCACATTCTGTTAAAGGTCCCCAAAGCACACACGTCCCTGGCTCGCTCCTCCAAACACTCAAACTGGACAGTTTTATCTCCATCTCTTCATTCAAAGACTCAATCATGGACACTCTTACTGACAGTTGTGGCTGCTTTGCGTGAAGTATTGTCTCCTCTACCTTCTTGCCCTTTGTGCTGTTGACTGTACCATATAATGTGTTGTCTCTCTTGTTGTGATGTGTGTTTGATTTATTTTTAATCCCAGCCCCCGTCCCCGAAGGAGGCCTTTTGGTAGGCCCGTCATTGTGAATAAGAATTTGTTCTTAATAAGTGACTTGCCTAGTTAAAGGTTAAATAATCGTTTTTCCATTGAGGATCTTTATTGCAAGACTAGGGGAAACCAGCCCATAAATGCAAAATGTTGCAAACGTTAATGACATTTTGTTTAATACCACTCCATAATGAATTGTTATTCCAGGCTGGTGAATTCCTGCAGCTCCTGGCTCAGTTCAATGAGATGGGCTTCCAGCAGAGTGCCATCAAAGAGGTTCTACTGGTCCACGAGAACCACAGGGAGAGGGCCCTGGAGGATCTAATGACACAGCACAACTAATGGCGGTTCTACTGGTCCACGAGAACCACAGGGAGAGGGCCCTGGGGGATCTCATGACTGATATACAAGAGGTTCTACTGGTCCACGAGAACCACAGGGAGAAGGCCCTGGAGGATCTCATGGCTGTTCTACAAGAGGTTCTACTGGTCCACGAGAACCACAGGGAGAAGGCCCTGGAGGATCTCATGGCTGTTCTACAAGAGGTTCTACTGGTCCACGAGAACCACAGGGAGAAGGCCCTGGAGGATCTCATGACTGATATACAAGAGGTTCTACTGGTCCACGAGAACCACAGGGAGAAGGCCCTGGAGGATCTCATGGCTGTTCTACAAGAGGTTCTACTGGTCCACGAGAACCACAGGGAGAAGGCCCTGGAGGATCTCATGACTGATATACAAGAGGTTCTACTGGTCCACGAGAACCACAGGGAGAAGGCCCTGGAGGATCTCATGGCTGTTCTACAAGAGGTTCTACTGGTCCACGAGAACCACAGGGAGAAGGCCCTGGAGGATCTCATGGCTGTTCTACAAGAGGTTCTACTGGTCCACGAGAACTACAGGGAGAAGGCCCTGGAGGATCTCATGGCTGTTCTACAAGAGGTTCTACTGGTCCACGAGAACTACAGGGAGAGGGCCCTGGAGGATCTCATGACACAGCACAACTAATGGCTGTTCTACTGGTCCACGAGAACCACAGGGAGAAGGCCCTGGAGGATCTCATGACACAGCACAACTAATGGCTGTTCTACTGGTCCACGAGAACCACAGGGAGAAGGCCCTGGAGGATCTCATGGCTGTTCTACAAGAGGTTCTACTGGTCCACGAGAACCACAGGGAGAAGGCCCTGGAGGATCTCATGACTGATATACAAGAGGTTCTACTGGTCCACGAGAACCACAGGGAGAAGGCCCTGGAGGATCTCATGGCTGTTCTACAAGAGGTTCTACTGGTCCACGAGAACCACAGGGAGAAGGCCCTGGAGGATCTCATGGCTGTTCTACAAGAGGTTCTACTGGTCCACGAGAACTACAGGGAGAAGGCCCTGGAGGATCTCATGGCTGTTCTACAAGAGGTTCTACTGGTCCACGAGAACCACAGGGAGAAGGCCCTGGATGTTGAGGGCAATGTTCCCACATTCACGGTAAACGCTGCAGATTGTCGGCTTAATAGGAAAATACCGTGAAATAATGCTTCAGTGATACAGATTAAATAGAGCCCATTATACCGCAATATAGTTACCTTTTAATGGGTCATGTTCATTAGGGCACACTGTAGCAGAACATTTTGAAACACAAAACTAAAGTGTGTGTGTGGCAGTCCTTTTATGAACACAGCCATGGGGTTTTTACTCCCTCAGAATATAGATATGATGGATTATTGATTTGCGAGTAAACATTTATTTTCACCCCACTGCCTTGACTTTTTCCACTTGCATTCACAATACTGTAAAAACATTTAAGACAACAGAAATGGATGCTCATTTGGAAATATTTAATTACAGTTTGCAAATCACCAACAGTCAAGGAGTATGCCTTTGCGATGTCACAGTGGTACCCCCCCCCCCCCCGCCCGCCCCAAAATGGAAAAGGTGACTGAAAATGTAGTGTAAAGCCAATGTTTATATGGCAGAATGATCATTTGCTACAAGCCCCCCATAAGAAGTACAAAAATGTACTCTACTACCAACATGGATGATTAAAAAAATAATAAATTGGAGTATTATATAGAGGATGTTAAAAGTTGAATGAAAACTGTTTTTCCCATAGGTCTAGCAAGTCCTCCCAATGTTTCATTCAGCTCATAGATCAGAGAAGCTTAAAAATCGAGAAGAATGAATATAATACAAATCTTCGGACAAATGAGTAGAGTTCAGTACATTCAGTAGGTGTTGACATCTCCATGTAGAAATGGGACACAGACTATATAAACTGGGAAGACCTGAGGCCAGAAAGTATAGTTCAGAGCCCTCAGAGAGATGGAGGATTCAGGATCGCGGTAGTCGTTCAGAGCCCTCAGAGAGATGGAAGATCACGGCAGTAGTTCAGAGCCCTCAGAGAGATGGAGGATCGCGGTAGTAGTTCCGAGCCCTCGGAGATGACGACAAGTGAAACCCTTTGCAGTGCTAGAAGAACATTTAAGCTGAGAGACTCAGTGAGGGGTGCAAGTTCCTGTTCTCATTGCAGTTACATTCAGTAGGTGTTAACAGATTCCCTTCATCTGGACATGCAGAAATGGACCCGGACAGAAACCGTGAAATTCAGTCAAATGATTCAGGGTCAGGTGTGGTTCTGTCTGATCCTTCAGCTCAGAGACGAGTGCCAGTAGAGTTCAGATGTCCTGTCTTGACATTAGATTTGGAAGCTTTTGAGAGATCTCGCTGGAGGAGGAGAATAAAAAGTCACTAATACAAAAACATACATGCGGTACATACTGGTCCTGTACGTTACATGAAGACAAAACACAGGAAGGAAAATCTGTCTTGGAGAAGGTGAGTGGAACATCCCTTTAACTTCCTGTGCAGTGTGCAACAACACAACCCCCCAGAAGGTTATTATAAATGTGAAGAGAGATAGAAGACACAGAATAACATGGCTGCGTGACAATAGTTTAACCAAAAACCTTGTGATAAAAGTCAATATGAAAACCCAGCAACACAGCCCAGTTCAACAGTGTACGTTTGATCTTCAATGTGAATATTGTTCCTCACAAGGTGGTTAGGCCAACCGAACCGGACCAGGCTCTCGGTTGCACTCCGTTAGTCAAAGCTGAAAAGTAGGCATAACTTCAGCATGCAACCTTGGTTAGCAACTTAGCATGGTGAGCCTCACTGATTGTTACGGTGTTAAGTAAAAATGGCCATTCATACAAACCTGGTAATGGCGGTGGATTCAATGTTGACAAAATCCTTCTAAAATAGAATGTAGAGTTAGACGGTCAGAGGAAATCTATTCATGACAGCTTGCTTTCACTTAAAGGAAAGATTCACCTAAATTCACCTATTTACAATGACGGCCTACCCCGGCAACGCTGGGCCAATTGTGCGGCCGCCCTATGGGACTCCCAATCACGGCCGGATGTGATACAGCCTGGATTCAAACCAGGGACTGTAGTGACACCTCTGAGATGCAGTACATTAGACAGCTGCACCACTCGGGAGCCCGATAAAGAATATGATTCTCTCATTGGAGAGAAGACATCCTACCGAGTTACGACATCAGCCAGTATTGAAATCTGACATGTATGATAGACGTTTTAATGATCTAAACATTGTATTCCTATTAACTTCCTGTGTAGAGAGAGAGAGACTTCCTATTAACTTCCAGTGTAGTGAGAGAGAGACTTCCTATTAACTTCCTGTGTAGAGAGAGAGAGACTTCCTATTAACTTCCAGTGTAGAGAGAGAGTCTTCCTATTAACTTCCTCTGTAGAGAGAGAGAGACTTCCTATTAACTTCCTCTGTAGAGAGAGAGATACTTCCTATTAACTTCCTCTGTAGAGAGAGAGATACTTCCTATTAACTTCCTCTGTAGAGAGAGAGATACTTCCTATTAACTTCCTCTGTAGAGAGAGAGAGACTTCCTATTAACTTCCAGTGTAGAGAGAGAGAGACTTCCTATTAACTTCCAGTGTAGAGAGAGAGAGACTTCCTATTAACTTCCAGTGTAGAGAGAGAGAGACTTCCTATTAACTTCCAGTGTAGAGAGAGAGACTTCCTATTAACTTCCAGTGTAGAGAGAGACTTCCTATTAACTTCCAGTGTAGAGAGAGACTTCCTATTAACTTCCAGTGTAGAGAGAGAGAGACTTCCTATTAACTTCCAGTGTAGAGAGAGAGAGACTTCCTATTAACTTCCAGTGTAGAGAGAGAGAGACACTTCCTATTAACTTCCTGTGTAGAGAGAGAGACTTCCTATTAACTTCCAGTGTAGAGAGAGACTTCCTATTAACTTCCAGTGTAGAGAGAGACTTCCTATTAACTTCCTGTGTAGAGAGAGAGACTTTCTCTACACTGGAAGTTAATAGGAAGTCTCTCTCTCTACACTGGAAGTTAATAGGGAGAGACTTCCTATTAACTTCCAGTGTAGCGAGAGAGACTTCCTATTAACTTCCTGTGTAGAGAGAGAGACTTCCTATTAACTTCCTGTGTAGAGAGAGACTTCCTATTAACTTCCAGTGTAGTGAGAGAGAGTCTTCCTATTAACTTCCTGTGTAGTGAGAGAGAGAGACTTCCTATTAACTTCCTGTGTAGAGAGAGAGTCTTCCTATTAACTTCCTGTGTATGGAGAGAGAGACTTCCTGTTAACTTCCTGTGTAGGGAGAGAGAGAGACTTCCTATTAACTTCCTCTGTAGAGAGAGAGAGACTTCCTATTAACTTCCAGTGTAGAGAGAGAGAGACTTCCTATTAACTTCCTGTGTAGAGAGAGACTTCCTATTAACTTCCAGTGTAGAGAGAGACTTCCTATTAACTTCCTGTGGAGAGAGAGACTTCCTATTAACTTCCTGTGTATGGAGAGAGACTTCCTATTAACTTCCAGTGTAGAGAGAGAGACTTCCTATTAACTTCCTGTGTAGAGAGAGACTTCCTATTAACTTCCTGTGTAGAGAGAGAGACTTCCTATTAACTTCCAGTGTAGAGAGAGAGACTTCCTATTAACTTCCAGTGTTGAGAGAGAGACTTCCTATTAACTTCCTGTGTAGAGAGAGACTTCCTATTAACTTCCTGTGTATGGAGAGAGACTTCCTGTTAACTTCCTGTGTAGGGAGAGAGAGAGACTTCCTATTAACTTCCTCTGTAGATAGAGAGAGACTTCCTATTAACTTCCAGTGTAGAGAGAGAGACTTCCTATTAACTTCCTGTGTAGAGAGAGAGAGAGACTTCCTATTAACTTCCAGTGTAGAGAGAGAGAGACTTCCTATTAACTTCCTGTGTAGAGAGAGAGAGACTTCCTATTAACTTCCTGTGTAGAGAGAGAGAGACTTCCTATTAACTTCCTATTAACTTCCTGTGTAGAGAGTCTTCCTATTAACTTCCTGTGTAGAGAGAGAGACTTCCTATTAACTTCCAGTGTAGAGAGAGAGAGACTTCCTATTAACTTCCAGTGTAGAGAGAGAGAGACTTCCTATTAACTTCCAGTGTAGAGACTTCCTATTAACTTCCTGTGTAGAGAGAGATACTTCCTATTAACTTCCAGTGTAGAGAGAGACTTCCTATTAACTTCCAGTGTAGAGAGAGACTTCCTATTAACTTCCAGTGTAGAGAGAGAGACTTCCTATTAACTTCCTGTGTAGAGAGAGAGAGACTTCCTATTAACTTCCTGTGTAGAGAGAGACTTCCTATTAACTTCCAGTGTAGTGAGAGAGAGTCTTCCTATTAACTTCCTGTGTAGTGAGAGAGAGACTTCCTATTAACTTCCTGTGTAGAGAGAGAGTCTTCCTATTAACTTCCTGTGTAGAGAGAGACTTCCTATTAACTTCCTGTGTAGAGAGAGAGACTTCCTATTAACTTCCTGTGTAAAGAGAGACTTCCTATTAACTTCCTGTGTAGTGAGAGAGACTTCCTATTTTTTTATTTTACCTTTATTTTACTAGGCAAGTCAGTTAAGAACAAATTCTTATTTTCAATGACGGCCTAGGAACAGTGGGTTAACTGCCTGTTCAGGGGCAGAACGACAGATTTTGTACCTTGTCAGCTCGGGGATTTGAACTTGCAACCTTTCGGTTACTAGTCCAATGCTCTAACCACTAGGCTACCCTGCCGCCTTAACTTCCTGTCTAGAGAGAGAGACTTCCTATTAACTTCCTGTGTAGTGAGACTATGACTGTGGTACGTTAATACAGGACAGATTTCTACCTGCTTGAACACCGATACCCAGGTAATCGATAGAACATCAACTCTGAGATGCACAAAAACAATATAACATCGAAAAATGGGTGAATCTTTCCTTTAAGTGTATAAGACTGGTGCAATTCTCTCACTGTACAGACATGTATAGCCACGTATCTCTGACTGGATTGTGTGTTGCTGGGTTTATGATTGGCCGGTAGGTGATGACCTAAATTACCGAAAATTCAGAATAGGTGCTGGCCACAGAGTTAACGGTGATGTTGCAGCGCGAGGCAGGGGTTCTCAGCGCCGTGCCGTTCAGGTGGGAGACGTTCTCCTTGTTGCGTTCCACTGTGTGGGGGGTTCTTCCAACACGACCAGGGGTCCTCAGAGGAATCTGGGAGGGAGGGAGGGGGGGGGGGGGGGGGGGGTGTTAGTGTTCTCTAACACTTCATGTGAAGCAGACGGGTATAAAAGGGTCTGTTACTCGTTTTAAGCATGCTATGAGTCATGTCGTTACCATGTTTCCCCTCTTCAACTGACTCAACATGGCTGTTATTGAGACCGGATCCTTATGAGATGACAAGGACAAACAAACACTGTCGGTGATGATCATAAGGGACCATGCTGGGACTCTGTGTACTAACCATGCTGACAGTCTGGTCTGAGGACCGGGGACTCAGTGTACTAACCATGCTGACAGTCTGGTCTGAGGACCGGGGACTCTCTGTACTAACCATGCTGACAGTCGTAGGTGGTCTGAGGACCGGGGACTCTCTGTACTAACCATGCTGACAGTCGTAGGTGGTCTGAGGACCGGGGACTCTCTGTACTAACCATGCTGACAGTCGTAGGTGGTCTGAGGACCGGGGACTCTCTGTACTAACCATGCTGACAGTCTGGTCTGAGGACCGGGGACTCTCTGTACAAACCATGCTGACAGTCTGGTCTGAGGACCGGGGACTCTCTGTACTAACCATGCTGACAGTCTGGTCTGAGGACCGGGGACTCTCTGTACTAACCATGCTGACAGTCTGGTCTGAGGACCGGGGACTCTCTGTACTAACCATGCTGACAGTCTGGTCTGAGGACCGGGGACTCTCTGTACTAACCATGCTGACAGTCTGGTCTGCGGACCGGGACTCTCTGTACTAACCATGCTGACAGTCTGGTCTGAGGACCGGGGACTCTCTGTACTAACCATGCTGACAGTCTGGTCTGAGGACCGGGGACTCTCTGTACTAACCATGCTGACAGTCTGGTCTGAGGACCGGGGACTCTCTGTACTAACCATGCTGACAGTCTGGTCTGAGGACTGGGGACTCTCTGTACTAACCATGCTGACAGTCGTAGGTGGTCTGAGGACCGGGACTCTGTGTGTGTGTGTGTGTGTGTACTAACCATGCTGAAAGTCTGGTCTGAGGACCAGGGACTCTGTGTACTAACCATGCTGACAGTCTGGTCTGAGGACTGGGGACTCTCTGTACTAACCATGCTGACAGTCGTAGGTGGTCTGAGGACCGGGGACTCTCTGTACTAACCATGCTGACAGTCGTAGGTGGTCTGAGGACCGGGACTCTGTGTGTGTGTGTGTGTACTAACCTTGCTGGCAGACATAGGTGGTCTGAGGACGGGCGACTGGCACATGGTTCCGCCGAAGGCAGAGCGGAAGGTGCTGTTAGGAGTAGAACTGGAGATACTGCTAGTGGCATTCAGCTGGGGAAAGGAGAAAACGACAATTCACACATTGCTCCGTTTTTAACCCAGACTAGACATTCCGGGTCGTGGTTTTTAACCCAGACTAGACATTATGGTTGTTGAGGAGGAACTGCCCCTCACTACCGTTAGGCTCTGCTCAAACCCAACATCCCAAGCCAATCAATGATCTCTTTGCCCTCCCACCCATCCCTACGTGCAGCCAGTCAGCCCAGTCCAAGCGCTTCCCTGTCTTGTCACCCCAATAGTGTAACCAGCTTCCCCCTGAAGCTAGGACAGCAGTCTCTTCCCATCTTCCAAAAACATCTGAAACCCTACCTCTTCAAAAATTAAAATTTGATCACAAAAACAACCCCATTGGTGTTGAATCAACTGGTTTTACCTTTCTTGCTTTGCCAGGCGTAGGGGTCTCTGCAAGGCGTCTTTTGGAGGGGGTTCGTTGAGCAGTACCATACAGCATGTCTTGTTCTATCTGCTGGTTCTTCTTCAGTTGCTGTTTGTTTCACAGATCACACTCAGTATTTGTCATGGGAACCAGATTCACTATATACTAGGAAAACACTGGAAATAGTCCGCAGTTAAGGTGTGTGTGTTTGTCATCGCAACCCCCCCCCCCCCACTTCCTAGAATATATCACTGATCTGATTATGACATGGTAGGGGAAAGCTGTGTTGAGGAGACAGACATTGATGAGATTGAAGTCAATCTAATCAAGTGAGATCAGTGATTGCCTCAAAGGGAGGAAGGAAGCACATTAAAAAGCGCCCAAACAGGGCCGTTTGTCTCATCTAAAACAGGGCCGTTTTGTCTCATCTAAAATCATTGAAACGGGCCGTTTTGTCTCATCTAAAATCATTGAAACGGGGCCGTTTTGTCTCATCTAAAATCATTGAAACGGGGCCGTTTTGTCTCATCTAAAATCATTGAAACGGGGCCGTTTTGTCTCATCTAAAAACCATTGAAACAGGGCCGTTTGGTCTAATCTAAAATCATTGAAACGGGGCCGTTTGGTCTCATCTTACTCTCTCATTCTTCTCTCTCTCCTTCTCCAGACGCAGTAGTTCCCACTGCTCCTGTACATACTGGAGGAACCGTTGTCCGTTAACCAGGAACTCTCTGTACTGCTCCTCCTCCCAGAGGTCTATCTGGGTCTTCAGGCTCTTCTCCAACTGGAACACACGAGAGAACATGTTTCAAGTTAATGGGCCCCTCTTTAATGGCCCCTGAGGTGTCACAATAAATAAATAAAAACACAGAAATATAGAACACAAAGAAAAACAGGCCAGTTATTCAGGTCAGAGAGCCTGTGGGTAGAGAAATAACCAATTAACATGACAATCTGAAGAACACTACTTAGCCTCACCTTCGGCAGGCTTTTCTGCAGCTCGGCCCTCTGTTTCTCCTCTTTAAGAAGGTTCCCTCCTCGGTTGTTGAATCTAGAAGGATCCGTTGCCTTTTTCTGTGGAGAATTCAACCATGATCTTGACAAATACAGTCACTTGAGAAACACACCCGAAACTCGTGAGTCAGTGGAAAAGTGAAGGGTTGGGGTTCAGCATGATGACAGATGGAAGGTGATGTCACGGACACAATATACACAAAACAGACTGAGATTAAATATTTGAAATCATATTCCTCACTAAAAAGTGCTCACCTCCAGTTGTAAGAACAGAGTCCAGCTGTCTTGCCACCTGGTTACTCCTTCAAACAGCTCCCTGTGGTCCTCGTAGTGCTTCTTCAGACTCAGGAGCTCCTCCTGGTGTAGGTTCAGCATCTCCTCAGTGTAGTCATCTGAGGGAATAAAGTATCAGTGTGTTATTTATCAATCTCAGTCGGACAACCAGGGTTGTGTTCATTGGTCACCAAAATGGAAGACAACTGGCAAACAAGGTGGGGACGACCTGGACTATTGTCTAATAAGAAACACCATATTCATTTGCACAACGTTTCTCTGTGATGTACCAAATGAACACCACCCGGGACATTAGTCATAACAGGGACCAGGTTTCATATGAGCAACCCAGTAGTACATTCCAATCAAAATACATACTACGATACTCTATTTACAAACAACAACTGACCACCATAGTAGGGTGTGAAGGCTTGTCTCTGCTCCAGGCTGTAGAAACACCTCTCCCAGAACAGAGCCACCTCGGCCCTGATGGCTTCTACCACATTGCTCATGTTCTTGATCTTTAGCTGCTCCAGACGCCGGCACTCAGCTTGTAACTGGGGAGCGGGGGGGGTACAAAACCTACTGATTCATTCAATTCAGAACATTCACTCAGGTGAGTAATATTACCCAACGTATTCATTACTCATGGTAAATACAGTTGGGCCTAGGGTTTGTCATAGGCATTCTGAAAGGCAGTCCTTGCAAATGCAAAACGTTAAAAATAAAAAAAAAAGTGTAATAAGGGTCTGGATAGGTATAGCATAGTGCTGGAGGTTCCTCCACTTTGTTTCCACTTTACAGGACCCACCAAACAAGAATTATGTAGGGTTGCAAAATTCCAGTAACTTTCCCATAATTCCATAGGTTCCCAGAAATCCTGGTGAGAAGATTCCTGGAATAAGGAGGGAATAAGCAGGAAAACCTGAATTCAACCTTAAAATGTATGTCAGAACACATGGTCCAGTCCAGGAATTCAACCTTAAATGTTAAACTCACAGCATCCATGTTCTTCGTCCTGGACTGGACCATGTGTTCTGACATGCCATCTCTCTCCTCCTGGGGCACCTGCAGCCTCTCCCACAGCTCCTGGATCTTAGTGCGGTAGGAGCTACACACCAGCTCGTTCTCAGTCTTGCGATCCTCCAGCTGAGAATAACACAACAATAAGTATGGTCAGGGGCGGCAGGGTAGCCTAGTGGTTACAGCGTTGGACTAGTAACCGGAAGGTTGCAAGTTCAAATCCCCGAGCTGACAAGGTACAAATCTGTCATTCTGCCCCTGAACAGGCAGTTAACCCACTGTTCCCCGGTAGGCTGTCATTGAAAATTAGAATGTGTGTAGAAACTGACTTGCCTAGTTAAATAAAAGGTAAACAATTTAAAGTGTTGTTTTGATGGACAAATGGGCTTCTGTGTTACATTTGTAAACATTTATCTGATCGCTATGTAGATGTATCAAATACCACCCAACAAGAGTGAAACCATCCCAAGAGAAAGTTTAAACTAAAATGCAAGCCTAAAAACAGTCAGAAATTGCTCTTACAATAGCAAATTTTATTAGTCACAAGTGTAGACCTTACAGTGAAATGCTTACTTACGAGCCCCTAACCAACAATGCAGTTAAAAAAATATGGATAAGAATAAAAAATAAAAGTAACAAGTAATTAAAAAGCAGCAGTAAAATAACAATAGCGAGACTATACACAGGGGGTACCGCTACAGAGTCAATGTGCGGGGGCACCGGTTAGTTGAGGTAATTGAGGTAATATGTACATGTAGGTAGAGTTATTAAAGTGACTATGCATAGATGACAACAACAGAGAGTAGCAGAGGTGTAAAAGAGGGGGTGAGGGGGGGCAATGAAAATAGTCTGGGTAGCCATTTGATTAGATGTTCAGGAGTCTTATGGCTTGGGGGGGGGTAGAAGCTGTTTAGAAGCGTCTTTGCGATCCGGTACCACTTGCCATGTTGTAGCAGAGAGAAAAGTCTATGAGTAGGGCGACTGGAGTCTGACAATTTTTAGGGCCTTCCTCTGACACCGCCTGGTATAGAGGTCCTGGATGGCAGGAAACTTGGCCCCAGTGATGTACTGGGCCGTTCTCACTACCCTCTGTAGTAGAGGTCGACCGATTAATTAGGGCCGATTTCAAGTTTTCTGTTGCCTTGTTCAGGGGCAGAACGACAGATGTTTACCTTGTCAGCTCGGGGATTCAATCTTGCAACCTTACGGTTAACTAGTCAAACGCTCTAACCTCCTGCCTCACGAGGAGCCTGCCTGTTACGCGAATGCAGTAAGAAGCCAAGGTAAGTTGCTAGCTAGCATTAAACTTATCGTATAAAAAACAATCAATCATAATCACTAGTTATCACTACACATGGTTGATGATATTACTAGTTTATCTAGCGTGTCCTGCGTTGCATATAATCGATGCGGTGCGCATTCGCGAAAAAGGACTGTCGTTGCTCCAACGTGTACCGAACCATAAACATAAATGCCTTTCTTAAAATCAATACACAGAAGTATATATTTTTAAACCTGCATATTTAGCTAAAAGAAGGTTAGCAGGCAATATTAACCAGGTGAAATTGTGTCACTTCTCTTGCGTTCATTGCACGCAGAGTCAGGGTATATGCAACAGTCTGGGCCGCCTGGCTCTTCACGAACTAATTTGCCAGCATTTTACGTAATTATGACATAACATTGAAAGTTGTGCAATGTAACAAGAATATTTAGACTTATGGATGCCACCCGTTAGATAAAATACGGAACGGTTCCGTATTTCACTGAAAGAAAAAAACATCTTGTTTTCGAGATGATAGTTTCGGATTCGACCACATTAATGACCTACGGCTCGTGTTTCTGTGTGTTATTATGTTATAACTAAGTCTATGATTTGATAGAGCAGCCTGACTGAGCGATGGTAGGCACCAGCAGGCTTGTAAGCATTCATTCAAACAGCACTTTCGTGCGTTTTGCCAGCAGCTCTTCGCAATACTCCAAGCATTGAGCTGTTTATAACTTCAAGCCTATCAACTCCCGAGATGAGGCTGGTGTAACCGATGTGAAATGGCTAGCTAGTCAGTGGGGTGCGCGCTAATAGCGTTTCAAACGTCACTCGCTCTGAGACTTGGAGTAGTTGTTCCCCTTGCTCTGCATGGGTAACGCTGCTTTGAGGGTGGCTGTTGTCGATGTGTTCCTGGTTCGAGCCCAGGGAGGAGCGAGGAGAGAGATGGAAGCTATACTGTTACACCGGCAATACTAAAGTGCCTATAAGAACATCCAATAGTCAAAAGGTATATGAAATACAAATCGTATAGAGAGAAATAGTCCTATAATAACTACAACCTAAAACTTCTTACCTGGGAATATTGAAGTCTCATGTTAAAAGGAACCACCAGCTTTCATATGTTCTCATGTTCTGAGCAAGGAACTGAAACGTTCGCTTTCTTACATGGCACATATTGCACTTTTACTTTCTTCTCCAACACTTTGTTTTTGCATTATTTCAACCAAATTTCATTATTTATTTGAGGCTAAATTGATTTTATTGATGTATTATATTAAGTTAAAATAAGTGTTCATTCGGTATTGTTGCAATTGTCATTATTACAAATATATAAAAATAAATAATCTGATTAATCGGTATTGGCTTTTTTTGGTCCGTCCAGTCATGAGTGAACAGGGAATACAGGAGGGGACTGAGAACGCACCCCCGAGGGGCCCGTGTTGAGGATCCCCTCGTCTTACCAGACACCGCTGTTCTATCCTGCCGGTACAGCGTATAACCAGCCAGCTATATGTTGATAGTGTCGTCATTCAGGCACCACTCCGTGAAGCATAAGATATTACAGTTTTGAATGTCCAGTTGGTAGTTTAATCTTCCTCGTTGGTCATTGATTTTATTCTCCAAACATTGCATGTTTGCTAGCAGAATGGAAGGAAGTGGGGGTTTATTCGATCGCCTACAAATTCTCCAAAGGCAGCCTGCCCTCTGGACCCCTTTTCTCCGCCTCCTCTTCATGCAAATCACGGGGATTTGGGCCTGTTCCCGAGAAAGCAGTATATCGTTCACGTCGGACTCGTTAAAGGAAAAAAAAGGACTCTGCCAGTGATGAGCACTGGATGTCATAAGGTGAATGCACCAATTTGTAAGTCGCTCTGGATAAGAGCGTCTGCTAAATGACTTAAATGTAAATGAGTAAATCGCAGTCCTGATGTCCAGAAGTTATTTTTGGTCATAAGAAACGGTAGCGGCAACATTATGCACAAAATAAGTTATTAACAACGCAAACAAAAAAAAACACAATAGGTTGGGGACACGTGGAACATCAGCCTCTTCTTCTGTGCCATTGTAATCAATATGGCACATCTTTAAATAAATGAAGCATTCTGAAAAGAAAATAACAGAAAATGGTGAATGTACATGAAAAGGGCTGTATGCCCTGGTCTCACCTGTCCCAGCAGCAGTTGGAGAGCTGTGATGTTGTCGCTGGACAGACAGAAGGCCTCCTCGTCCTCACATACCACGTCCCTCTCAAAGCTGGTGTCTGGCAGCTGGTCCAGCTCCTCCATACACACAATGATCTGACGCTTGATACCCACAAACTCACCGTGGCGACGATCCTGGAACATACAATGAAGAGCATAAATCTCAACTTACACAAAGATTGTCTGAATGAACATGTAAAATGCAACATTTAAAGTGTTGGTCGCGTGTTTCAAGAGCTGAAAATAAAAGATCACAGAAATGTTCCATACACACAAAAAGCTTATTTCTCTCAAATGTTGTGCGCAAATGTATTTACATTCCTGTTAGTGAGCATTTCTCCTTTGCCAAGATAATCCATCCACCTGACAGGTGTGGCATATCAATAAGCTGATTAAAACAGCATGATCATTACACAGGTGCACCTTGTGCTGGGGGACAATAAAAAGGCCACTCTTAACATGTTCAGTTGTCACACAACACAATGCCACAGATGTCTAAAGTTTTGAGGGAGTGTGCAATTGGCATGATGACTGCAGGAATGTCCACCAGAGCTGTTGCCAGAGAATATAATGTTAATTTCTCTACCATAAGCCTCCTCCAAAGTCATTTTAGAGAATTTGGCAGTACGTCCAACCGGCCTCACAACCGCAGACCATTTGTAACCATGCCAACCCAGAAAAACTAAGCTCATAGAAAAAAAATATAACAAAATGGAATTAAAATAATTGAACCCATGTCAGTCAATTTGTTGTTTAAAACTTCTTAGGGCTGAGATCCCGCTAACGGGATCGATATGACAACAGCCAGTGAAAGTGCAGGGCGCCAAAATCAAAAACAGAAATCCCATAATTAAAATTCCTCAAATATAGAAGTATTTCACATCATTTTAAAGATACCCTTCTTGTTAATCCCACCAGTGTCCGATTTCAAATCGTCTTTACGGCGAAAGCACCAAACGATTATGTTAGGTCAGAGCCAAGTCACAGAAAAACACAGCCATTTTTCCAGCCAAAGAGAAGAGTCACAAAAATCAGAAATAGAAAGAGAATTCACCACTAACCTTTGATGATCTTCATCAGATGACACTCGTAGGAATGTGTTACACAATACATGTATGTTTTGTTCGATAAAGTTCATATTTATATATTTTAAGAAAAATACTATGGCGCGTTATATGTTCAATAGTTCCAAAAACATCCGGTGATTTTGCAGAGAGCCACATCAATTTACAGAAATTCTCATAATAAATGTTGATGAAAATACAAATGTTATGCATGGAACTTTAGATACACTTCTCCTTAATGCAACCGCTGTGTCAGATTTCAAAAAAGTACGGCACTCAGAGACCAAACAAGCCAAAAAGATATCCGCCATATTGTGCAGTCAACAGAAGTCAGAAATAACATTATAAATATTCACTTACCTTTGATGATTTTCATCAGAATGCACTCCCAGGAATCCCAGTTCCACAATAAATGTTTGTTTTGTTCAATAATGTCCATCATTTATGTCCAAAT
The DNA here is from genome assembly GCF_034236695.1 of Oncorhynchus nerka. Classification (NCBI taxonomy): domain Eukaryota; kingdom Metazoa; phylum Chordata; class Actinopteri; order Salmoniformes; family Salmonidae; genus Oncorhynchus; species Oncorhynchus nerka. The sequence goes on along the minus strand of NC_088412.1, from coordinate 9,755,011 downwards.
AGCTACTTATGTTAGCACGTTTTGTAAACAAATCCAACCTCACGAAGCGCGTTCACTAGGAGCCCACGAAATGTCAAAATGTTCCATTACAGTCTGGAGAAACATGTCAAACGATGTATAGAATCAATCTTTAGGATGTTTTTAACATAAATCTTCAATAATGTTCCAACCGGAGAATTCCTTTGTCTGTAGAAAAACAATGGAACGCGAGCTACCTCTCACGTGAACGAGCATCACGAGCATCACTCTGCCAGACCACTGACTCAAAGAGCCTGTATGAGCCCCTCCTTTACAGTAGAAGCCTCAAACAAGTTTCTAAAGACTGTTGACATCTAGTGGAAGCCTTAGGAAGTGCAACATGACCAATATCCCACTGTATCTTCAATAGGGAATGAGTTGAAAAACAACTAACCTCAGATTTCACACTTCCTGGTTGGATTTTTTTCTAAGGTTTTTGCCTGCCATATGAGTTATGTTATACTCACAGACATCATTCAAACAGTTTTAGAAACTTCAGAGTGTTTTCTATCCAAATATACTAATAATATGCATATATTGTTCTGAAAGAGCTGCAAAACCTAGACCCGTACAAATCAGCTGGGCTTGACAATCTGGACCCTCTATTTCTGAAACTATCTGCCGCCATTGTCGCAACCCCTATTACCAGCCTGTTCAACCTCTCTTTCATATCGTCTGAGATCCCCAAGGATTGGAAAGCTGCCGCAGTCATCCCCCTCTTCAAAGGGGGAGACACCCTGGACCCAAACTGCTATAGACCTATATCCATCCTGCCCTGCCTATCTAAGGTCTTCGAAAGCCAAGTCAACAAACAGGTCACTGACCATCTCGAATCCCACCGTACCTTCTCCGCTGTGCAATCTGGTTTCCGAGCCGGTCACGGGTGCACCTCAGCCACGCTCAAGGTACTAAACGATATCATAACCGCCATCGATAAAAGACAGTACTGTGCAGCCGTCTTCATCGACCTCGCCAAGGCTTTCGACTCTGTCAATCACCATATTCTTATCGGCAGACTCAATAGCCTCGGTTTCTCGGATGACTGCCTTGCCTGGTTCACCAATTACTTTGCAGACAGAGTTCAGTGTGTCAAATCGGAGGGCATGCTGTCCGGTCCTCTGGCAGTCTCTATGGGGGTGCCACAGGGTTCAATTCTCGGGCCGACTCTTTTCTCTGTATATATCAATGATGTTGCTCTTGCTGCGGGCGATTCCCTGATCCACCTCTACGCAGACGACACCATTCTGGTGGAACAAACTCCCTCACGACGCCAGGACAGCGGAGTCAATCACCACCTTCCGGAGACACCTGAAACCCCACCTCTTTAAGGAATACCTAGGATAGGATAAAGTAATCCTTCTCACCCCCTTAAAAGACCTAGATGCACTATTGTAAAGTGGCTGTTCCACTGGATGTCATAAGGTGAAAGCACCAATTTGTAAGTCGCTCTGGATAAGAGCGTCTGCTAAATGACTTAAATGTAAAAAATGTAATTCTATATACTTTAGGCCCGCCATTGGACACTGTGCTATCTAACCTCCAAACGAGCTTCAATGCCATACAGCACTCCTTCCGTGGCCTCCAACTGCTCTTAAACGCGAGTAAAACCAAATGCATGCTTTTCAACCGATCGCTGCCTGCACCCGCATGCCCGACTAGCATCACCACCCTGGATGGTTCCGACCTTGAATATGTGGACATCTATAAGTACCTAGGTGTCTGGCTAGACTGCAAACTCTCCTTCCAGACTCACATCAAACATCTCCAATCGAAAATCAAATCAAGAGTCGGCTTTCTATTCCGCAACAAAGCCTCCTTCACTCACGCCGCCAAGCTTACCCTAGTAAAACTGACTATCCTACCGATCCTCGATTTCGGCGATGTCATCTACAAAATGGCTTCCAACACTCTACTCAGCAAACTGGATGCAGTCTATCACAGTGCCATCCGTTTTGTCACCAAAGCACCTTATACCACCCACCACTGCGACTTGTATGCTCTAGTCGGCTGGCCCTCGCTACATATTTGTCGCCAGACCCACTGGCTACAGGTCATCTACAAGTCCATGCTAGGTAAAGCTCCGCCTTATCTCAGTTCACTGGTCACGATGGCAACACCCATCCGTAGCACACGCTCCAGCAGGTGTATCTCACTGATCATCCCTAAAGCCAACACCTCATTTGGCCGCCTTTCGTTCCAGTACTCTGCTGCCTGTGACTGGAACGAACTGCAAAAATCGCTGAAGTTGGAGACTTTTATCTCCTCACCAACTTCAAACATCAGCTATCCGAGCAGCTAACCGATCGCTGCAGCTGTACATAGTCTATTGGTAAATAGCCCACCCATTTTCACCTACCTCATTCCCATACTGTTTTTATACTGTTTTTTTTATTTTTTTATTTACTTTTCTGCTCTTTTGCACACCAATATCTCTACCTGTACATGACCATCTGATCATTTATCACCCTAGTGTTAATCTGCAAAATTGTATTATTCGCCTACCTCCTCATGCCTTTTGCACACATTGTATATAGACTGCCCATTTTTTTTCTACTGTGTTATTGACTTGTTAATTGTTTACTCCATGTGTAACTCTGTGTTGTCTGTTCACACTGCTATGCTTTATCTTGGCCAGGTCGCAGTTGCAAATGAGAACTTGTTCTCAACTAGCCTACCTGGTTAAATAAAGGTGAAATAAAAATAAAAAATATTAGCAACTGGGACTGAGTAGCAGGCAGTTCACTCTGGGCACCTTATTCATCCAAGCTACTCAATACTGCCCCCAGCCATAAGAAGTTAAAAAACAAAAAATTACAGAAATGTTGGTTAAACGCTCAGCACTATTAAATATGCATCCGAATTGTATCACTTCATGCCTCTTCAAACATACAGCGCTGCAATTCTCAAATTAATCTATAAGAAATCTGTGTATATTGGGTTTGCTGTGCTTAAGTGACAGGCCCACTTTCCTATGTCTATTGTACATCATACTATTCTTAGGGCCATAAATTGTTCATTTTACTTTTATATTTTAGTCATTTAGCAGACGTTCTTATCCAGAGCGACTTACATGAGCAATTATGGTTTAGTGCCTTACTCAAGGACACAGACAGATTTTTAACCTAGTCAGCTCGGTGATTCAAAACAGTAACCGTTCAGCTACTGGCCCAACGCCATTAACCACTAGGCTACCTTCGGCTAACCACAAACTGACCAAGAACCCCCCCCCAAAATTGACATGTATGAATACCATGAAGGATGATGCAGACGCACCTTCTCTTTAGTGAGATCATTCAGGTAGGAGTGGTAGCTGTCCAGCTGTTCCAGGGATGGGACAGAGTCCATGTCGATACAGAAGGGAACTGAACACATGATGTCACACAGCTCCCGGTCCTGCTTGTACAGAGTCTTCAGGTCTTTAACCCTCTGACTCTTCTGTTTCATCATCACCTCCAGCCGTGACCGGATGTCCTTCTCCAGCTGCAGCATCGTCCTCCCCTCGTCCTCCTATAGACACATCGAGACGGGTTGAAAGGAACATCAACAAGCTGACACATTAGGATAATGAAGTAACACATGGCTCTACACTGACCTTTTTCTACGAGGAGCACATGTGAGCCTAATTTGGAAGATGTAGGCGCACACAAAGTAATTCAGGAGCACAATGAAAAATATTTGAGGTAATAAAGCTAGAATCCTTCATTTCTATAGTTTAAAAAAAATCCAGGTCACATAGCAAAAGATACAAGTAAAATATCTTTACTGTAACAACATTGCGTGTACCAACTTGGATTCTAAAGACAGAAAAATGCATATTTTTCACGAGTTTGTTACCTCAAAATACAAAAATCTGGAGATGCACTCCTTAGGCTCATTGCTCCACTAGTAGCTAGAAGGAATAAGCTTAACTCAAGTCAAGAGAGAAGTGGACCTCAAAGGGGGATAGTTGAAGCTCAGTGCACAGAACATCCAGCTCTTTGCGACAGGACTCTATGCTGCTCATCAATCTCTTCCTTAAACAGTCCTCCTCTGCGATCATCATGTCCAGCAAGCCCTAGTAGAATAGAACACACACAGGTCAAAATACACTCCATTGGTTAATAAGTTTACCGTCCTGGCTCCATTGGTTAATAAGTGAATTTACCGTCCTGGCTCCATTGGTTAATAAGTTTACCGTCCTGGCTCCATTGGTTAATAAGTGAATTTACCGTCCTGGCTCCATTGGTTAATAAGTGCATTTACCGTCCTGGCTCCATTGGTTAATAAGTGAATTTACCGTCCTGGCTCCATTGGTTAATAAGTGAATTTACCGTCCTGGCTCCATTGGTTAATAAGTGAGTTTACCGTCCTGGCTCCATTGGTTAATAAGTGAGTTTACCGTCCTGGCTCCATTGGTTAATAAGTGAGTTTACCGTCCTGGCTCCATTGGTTAATAAGTGAGTTTACCGTCCTGGCTCCATTGGTTAATAAGTGAATTTACCGTCCTGGCTCCATTGGTTAATAAGTGAATTTACCGTCCTGGCTCCATTGGTTAATAAGTGAGTTTACCGTCCTGGCTCCATTGGTTAATAAGTGAGTTTACCGTCCTGGCTCCATTGGTTAATAAGTGAGTTTACCGTCCTGGCTCCATTGGTTAATAAGTGAATTTACCGTCCTGGCTCCATTGGTTAATAAGTGCATTTACCGTCCTGGCTCCATTGGTTAATAAGTGCATTTACCGTCCTGGCTCCATTGGTTAATAAGTGCATTTACCGTCCTGGCTCCATTGGTTAATAAGTGCATTTACCGTCCTGGCTCCATTGGTTAATACGTTTACCGTCCTGGCTCCATTGGTTAATAAGTTTACCGTCCTGGCTCCATTGGTTAATAAGTTTACCGTCCTGGCTCCATTGGTTAATACATTTACCGTCCTGGCTCCATTGGTTAATACATTTACCGTCCTGGCTCCATTGGTTAATAAGTTTACCGTCCTGGCTCCATTGGTTAATAAGTTTACCGTCCTGGCTCCATTGGTTAATACATTTACCGTCCTGGCTCCAGCTCATTTTGTACTGTCTTGCCATTTGTCAACTACTATGGTCATTGTCACAACAATGCATGGCAATGACCAAGGGAGTTTAGTAAGCCACAAGACAGCACAAACAGATCTGGTAGCAGGCTAGCAAACTACCTTAATCATCTTTTGGAAAGAACCCCAAACTCACTTTGATATGTTTCTTGACTACATCAAACTACCTTAATCATCTTTTGGAATGAACCCCAACTCACTTTGATATGTTTCTTGACTACATCAAACTACCTTAATCATCTTTTGGAATGAACCCCAAACTCACTTTGATATGTTTCTTGACTACATCAAACTACCTTAATCATCTTTTGGAATGAACCCCAAACTCACTTTGATATGTTTCTTGACTACATCAAACTACCTTAATCATCTTTTGGAAAGAACCCCAAACTCACTTTGATATGTTTCTTGACTACATCAAACTACCTTAATCATCTTTTGGAATGAACCCCAAACTCACTTTGATATGTTTCTTGACTACATCAAACTACCTTAATCATCTTTTGGAATGAACCCCAGACTCACTTTGATATGTTTCTTGACTACATCAAACTACCTTAATCATCTTTTGGAATGAACCCCAGACTCACTTTGATATGTTTCTTGACTACATCAGTCCTCTGTATTCGCTGGTCCTCTGGAATGCCTATTTCTTCCCAGATGTCCTTCAACTGGTGCAGGGCTCGATTCAGACATGCCACAGATTCTGCAGCATGGACTTCACTGTAGAGGAACATTTTAAGTAGGTGAAAGCATGTCACATAAATGTGTTATGAATGCTGCAGCCTGCAACTATAGGAAAGATTACAGATTAGGTTCACACTCTCCATATATTATTTTGTGTGCATTGCAGAGCTTGTTGTTGATCAACAGAGTAACTGAGCAGGTTCTCGACGGTGTCAGGTGACACGTAGCTACTGTAGCCAAGTAGTTATGGACATTTTGTCTGATCAGTAGCTGGTTGACATTCCTCTTGGCAGGCTAAACAGGTTAGTCGACTACGTTAATTGAGTTGCCAAAACAGTCCATCTAGTTAAACTATCCATTGTATTTAAAAACATATGTTTAGCTAACGTTAGCTCATCTTTACATACTTTACAGTAACGTTAGCAGTTAGTTATGGCAGCTTATCATTTTAATATCAAGTTAAGGCGATTACCAAACGGTTAGTTAGCCGTGTAGCCCAATTTAGCTAGCCAGATAAAGTTAACTAGTTAGGTACTACAGTAGTAACGGTAGCGTAACTAATGTTAGTTATTACCGACGGGATAACGTTAGCTACTGAAGTACTGTGTGCCAACATTCATCTATTTAACGTTGTTTAGTATGCTATGCTAGCTCTCATTATTAGTTAGCTAGCTAACGTTAACAACAGTCAAGGACATCATTTAAACACAGCAACCCACACACACAATTTTGGGGGACTAACCTTCTCCTCATGGTTACGCTCCACCGGGGATTTTTTTAAAAAACGTGTTACCTTAACTAAATACGTCTCTTTTAACACAATACAACAAATGAAAGGTTGCTATCTGTGTCCAAGCGTCGTTTTGCCGTCTGCGACTCTGTTCAAATTCTGCACCGAAACGTGGCCTCGGTTTCTATTGGCCGATATGGAGAATACGTCAATAAACTGCTTTCTGTGGGCGTGGCCACAGCGTTTGACGACTTGAAGAGCTCACCTTTGATTTTTATTATTGAGGGGACAGCAATCATAGCTGAATATTTTATTACCTGAAAATAACATATATTAGCTGCTATAGTTATAATATGAATAGTCATTTTTACTTGAATATATGTCTATAAGCCTGTGCATTACTGTTGAGGCACTAACTAACTACTGTAATTTACACTCTAAATTAAACTAAAAGAGATTAATCGTACCCTTTGTTTCAGAACTGTTTCCAAACCAGTATCGGCATACACCCCAAAACTGACCTGAGATTGGTTCCCTTTTTATCATCTATTGAAGTGATCAGACCGAGGAGGAGATTGAAGGTAGAGCATGATAACAGAGGAAAATAATGATTGCTGCCACTCCTCTGCTCCTTCTTTACTCATGATAGACTAGTGTTTCAATTGTCTATACTTATGATAGACTAGTGTTTCCATTCTTTACTCATGATAGACTAGTGTTTCCATTCTTTACTCATGATAGACTAGTGTTTCCATTCTTTACTCATGATAGACTAGTGTTTCCATTCTTTACTCATGATAGACTAGTGTTTCCATTGTCTTTACTCATGATAGATTAGGGTTTCCATTGTCTATACTCATGATAGACTAGTTGTCACGTTCTGACCTTTATTTCATTTGTTTTGTCGTTATTTAGTATGGTCAGGGCGTGAGTTGGGGTGGGCAGTCTATGTTTGCTTTTCTATGATTTTGGGATTTGTATGTTTCGGCCTAGTATGGTTCTCAATCAGAGGCAGGTGTCATTAGTTGTCTCTGATTGAGAATCATACTTAGGTAGCCTGGGTTTCACTGTTTGTTTGTGGGTGATTGTCTATGTTAGTTGCTTGTGTCAGCACAGGTCTTATGATAGCTTCACGGTCGTTTATTATTTTTGTACAGTTTACGTTGTGTTTTTTGTCATCTATTAAATGATGCATTCACACCACGCTGCGCTTTGGTCCGCTTCTTACGACGATCGTGACACTAGTGTTTCCATTGTTTGGGTTTAAGATCCATCTTCCATTCCACTCACTGACTTTCTAAGAAGTGCACCATTTGCAAAGCATATAGTTTATTGCTTTTTTCCTTCACAGCACCAAAGATAGAGAGTCAGGAGCAAGATGATGCAACGCAGAATGTGACGATTAAGTTCAATTAAGTCGAAACATAAACACGTTTAAGGCTACCTGATTTTCTATGGAGTATCATTTTAATTGTGATGACATAGAATTACAGACAGTCAAATCAAATCAAACTGTATTTGCCACAGGCGTCAAATACAACAAGTGTAGACTCTACCGTGAAATGCTGACTTACAAGCCCTTAACCAACAGTGCAGTTCAAGAAGAAGAAAATATTTACCAAGTAGATTAAAATAAAAAGTAATAATAAAAAGTAACACAATAAGAATAACAATAACGCAGCTATATACAGGGGCACAGGTCCCGCGTCGGGGGGGGGGGTCAATGTAAATTGTCCGGGGGCGATTTTAAAAAATTGTTCAGCAGTCTAATGGCTTGGGGGTAGAAGTTGTTGAGGAGCCTTTTGGTCGTAGACTTGGTGCTCCGGTACTGCTTGCCGTGCGGTAGCAGAGAAAACAGTCTATAACTTGGGGGACTGGACTCTCTGACAATGGTATGGGCTTTCCTCTGACACCGTCTATTATATATAAATGTAAATGTAAATATAGGTCCTGGATGGCAGGAAGCTTGGCCCCAGTGATGTACTGGGCCCTTCGCACTACCCTCTGTAGCGCCTTACGGTCAGATGCCGAGCAGTTGCCATACCAGGCGGTGATGCAACCGGTCAGGATGCTCTAGATGGTGCAGCTGTAGAACCTTTTGAGGATCTGGGGGCCCAAGTCAAATCTTTTCAGTCTCCTGAGGGGGAAAAGGTTTTGTCCTGCCCTCTTCACGACTGTCTTGGTGTGTTTGGACCATGAGAGTTCGTTGGTGATGTGAACACCAAGGAACCTGAAACTCTCAACCCGCTCCACTACAGCCCCGTCGATGTGAATGGGGGCCTGTTCGGCCTTTTCCTGTAGTCCACGATCAGCTCCTTTGTCTTGCTCACATTGAGGGAGAGGTTGTTGTCCTGGCACAACACTGCCAGTTCTCTGACCTCCTCCCTATAGGCCGTCTCATCGTTGTCGATGACCAGGCCTACCACTGTTGTGTCGTCAGAAAGGTTAATGATGGTGTTGGAGTCGTGTTTGGCCACGCAGTCGTGGGTGAACAGGGAAAAGTCATAATAACCTTTAGGTTTGTGTGTATTTTTGTGTATCGTTAGATATGACTGCACTGTTGGAGCTAAGAACACAAGCATTTAGCTACACCCGCAATAACATCTGTTAAACATGTTTATGTGACCAATCAAATTAGATTTTTGATTTGATTGTCCTATTTGCAATGCATATCAGTGAGGGTAGACCTAAACCCAAAGCCTGTATAAAGAGGCATTACGTAAACAATCTCTGGTATCCTTAGTGAGGGAAGTGCCTCCTCTCTGTAGTTGAGACTTTCCTCAGTACCTCTGAACTGAACTGGTAGGTCAGTTTCTTCTTGACTTTTTTTATTTCTCCCGTCTTGCTGTAGTTCCGCAGGGCCCTGGCCATCTTCTGGTAGGTCATCTTCTTCCTGTTTCCTTTCTGCATGCCCCATCGATTGGCCAGAGTCTCCTTGTGTTTAGAAGAGAACTGGAAGATTCCTTTCTCTCTTTCCACCCACCACACGCTATCCTTCATGTCTCCTTTCTTCAGCAGATCCAGGAGGAACTGGTACAGCCGGATCTTCCTCTTGCTACCTGGATAGGGAGATATCGTTGGGATATTGGAGATAAGGAATAAGGAATTCATATGGGATTCCATTTTCTCATAATTTCTCCATTTTCAACTAAGGGTACCTGCACCCTGGAGTAGTGGACGTGTGGAAAGGAGTGGGTGTGTCAAAAGCGCTCTGCTATAGGTTAGAGGTTTTGACTAGATGGTATACAGTTTATGTCAGAATTGACTTTTTGTAGCTGGTTAGGAGAACTTCCGAAGCAGGTTAGGATAATTAGGGTAAGGTTAGGAAAAGTTTTAGGGTTAGCTAAAAGGCAGATTGGTTAGGCAGAGCAGTAATATCTGACCAATTAGCTGCTTGCTTTTGAAACACCCACTCCTTTCGACACACCCACTCGTTTCCACATGCCCATACTCCGGTTAAAATGTATTGTTGGTTATTTTTGGATTATAATTATTATAGTAAATCTTCTGCATTGACAGTGATCCCTGTACGGAATAGGACACTACCCAGACAACAAAACTATTATGGCCCAAATCCAGCCCACATCTACCAGGTATTACGGCCCAGTAAGAATTATGGTCCAGAAGTGGGCCAGATTAGCCATATCAGTCAATCAGTCAGTCAGTCAGACAATTAGTCAGTCAGCCAGATCAGTCAATCAGACAATTAGTCAGTCAATCAGTCAGACAATCAGTCAGTCAGACAATTAGTCAGTCCATCAGTCAGTCAGCCAGATCAGTCAATCAGTCAGTCAATCAGTCAGACAATTAGTCAGTCAGCCAGATCAGTCAATCAGTCAGTCAGACAATTAGTCAGTCCATCAGTCAGTAATCCAGATCAGTCAGTCAATCAGTCAGACAATCAGTCAGTCAGACAATTAGTCAGTCAATCAGTCAGTCAGTCAGCCAATCAGTCAGTCAGCCAATCAGTCAGTCAGACAATTAGTTAGTCAGTCAGTCAGCCAATCAGTCAGTCAATCAGTCAGTCAGACAATTAGTCAGTCAATCCGTCAGTCAGTCAGTCAGACAATCAGTCAGATCAGTCAGTCAACCAGACAGTCAGCCAGATCAGTCAGTCACTCCGTCAATCAGTCAGACAGTCAATCAGTCAGTCAGTTAGTCAGGATTTACTGGAGTCTCCCCCAGAGGGGATATGGTCTCCGTAGTCCTCCTCTCCCTCAGACACCTCCAGGGTGGGGCTATGGCCCCCAGGTCCCTCTTCCTCTGAGCAGTAGCGGCTAGGGGACACGGGAGCCTGCTGATGGTAGTACACTGTACGGCTGCAATAAGGCATCTGTGGAGAAGAAATGGACAGATCATTTGATGGATGGTTGTACTGTATGCTTTATTTAGCATCTATATGACATATAACACATTGGGGAGCCATTTTGAGCACAAGTTCTGGATGAAAGTACGGAAACCCTCTTTATCTAGGCAGGCCCACTGAAATAGAAATATTTCAAATAAAATTGTATTTGTCACATGCGCCGAACACAACGGATGTAGACTTAACCGTGAAATGCTTGCTTATGTGCCCAACAATGCAGAGTAAAAAAAAAAACAAGACCTTGAATCTGTTAGGCTTAGTATTGTGTTTGCTTTTATTACTCTGTGATTTGGTGATCAACTACACACCTCCTGTATAAATAACCGTTGCTTAGTAGACTGGCCTGAGAGACTGTTGGATTGTGTTACTTTGAAAATGACAAAATGGGCCGGCTACTCACTGAAAGAGGAAGTAGTGGAAGGTCAACTAAATATAATCTAAAAGCACAATGGACAGACAGTCGTAACTGAAAAATACCCTTAAAAGTCCAGGCCAAATGCTTTAGAGACGGATTTCTTTTTTACGTCATTCTGTGGGGATTCACTTCTTATCACAAATGCAAAGCCATTCTCCTATAGCCTCCAAAGCCAATTCTCCTATAGCCTCCAAAGCCATTCTTCTATAGCCTCCAAAGCCATTCTTCTCTAGCCTCCAAAGCCAATTCTCCTATAGCCTCCAAAGCCAATTCTCCTATAGCCTCCAAAGCCATTCTCCTATAGCCTCCAAAGCCAATTCTCCTATAGCCTCCAAAGCCAATTCTCCTATAGCCTCCAAAGCCAATTCTCCTATAGCCTCCAAAGCCAATTCTCCTATAGCCTCCAAAGCCAATTCTCCTATACATATTTGATTTAACGGTTGCATTGTACAGTTGTATTTGATCAGGTTTTCCTCCCCCACTCACTGCAGTGCCTCAGATGATGTCTCAATAAGGAGGTTGAGTAACTGAGGTGTAGCCTAGACTATTCACAGCCCAGCGATTCTATTCTGCTGCTCTTTCCCCTGCTAGGCTAGTGGTCGTGGCTAAACGTACCCTCGCTCAGAAAAAAAGCGTATCTTTGAGCAACCCACTGTCAGCACAGACAACTGTGTAGACTATCACATAACATCCAGTCCCCTTTCTGTACTCCCTCTCAAATACAGAGAGTGTTATGTCTAGATATTGTACATTGTTGATAGTAATCATGTATACCACTATACTAACATCTCTAGATATTGTACATTGTTGATAGTAATCATGTATACCACTATACTAACCTCTCTAGATATTGTACATTGTTGATAGTAATCATGTATACCACTATACTAACCTCTCTAGATATTGTACATTGTTGATAGTAATCATGTATACCACTATACTAACCTCTCTAGATATTGTACATTGTTGATAGTAATCATGTATACCACTATACCATAAAAGGCCTTGGAATCTTTCATCATGGGCTGCATGTTAGGTCATCTGTCAGAGTTGCTTTATGCGAATACCTATTTTACTTTGACACTGTTCTCCTCTGAAATGCTAATTTTATTATACATACAGCATAAGTTGCCAAGACAATCAGAGACAGAGTTGGACTAACCTGTGGGGAGATGGGTAAGGGTCCCATTCCTGGGTCTACTAGACTTGGACTAACCTGTGGGGTTTGGGGTCCCATTCCTGGGTCTACTAGACTTGGACTAACCTGTGGGGTTAGGGGTTCCAGTCCTGGGTCTACTAGAGTTGGACTAACCTGTGGGGTTAGGGGTCCCATTCCTGGGTCTACTAGAGTTGGACTAACCTGTGGGGTTAGGGGTCCCAGTCCTGGGTCTACTAGAGTTGAACTAACCTGTGGGGTTCGGGGTCCCAGTCATGGGTTTACTAGAGTTGGACTAACCTGTGGGGTTCGGGGTCCCAGTCCTGGGTTTACTAGAGTTGGACTAACCTGTGGGGTTTGGGGTCCCAGTCCTGGGTTTACTAGAGTTGGACTAACCTGTGGGGTTAGGGGTTCCAGTCCTGGGTCTACTAGAGTTGAACTAACCTGTGGGGTTAGGGGTTCCAGTCCTGGGTTTACTAGAGTTGAACTAACCTGTGGGGTTAGGGGTCCCAGTCCTGGGTCTACTAGAGTTGGACTAACCTGTGGGGTTAGGGGTCCCAGTCCTGGGTCTACTAGAGTTGGACTAACCTGTGGGGTTTGGGGTCCCAGTCCTGGGTTTACTAGAGTTGAACTAACCTGTGGGGTCAGGGGTCCCAGTCCTGTGCCTACTAGAGTTGATCTAACCTGTGGGGTTAGGGGTCCCAGTCTTGGGTCTACTAGAGTTGGACTAACCTGTGGGGAGATGGGTAAGGGTCCCAGTCCTGGGTCTACTAGACTTGGACTAACCTGTGGGGAGATGGGTAAGGGTCCCAGTCCTGGGTCTACTAGAGTTTAACTAACCTGTGGAGTTAGGGGTCCCAGTCCTGTGCCTACTAGAGTTGATCTAACCTGTGGGGTTAGGGGTCCCAGTCTTGGGTCTACTATAGTTGGACTAACCTGTGGGGAGATGGGTAAGGGTCCCAGTCCTGGGTCTACTAGACTTGGAGTAACCTGTGGGGAGATGGGTAAGGGTCCCAGTCCTGGGTCTACTAGAGTTTAACTAACCTGTGGAGTTAGGGGTCCAAGTCCTGGGTCAACTAGAGTTGAACTAACCTGTGAGGTTAGGGTTAGGGGTCCCAGTCCTGGGTCTACTAGTGGCAGATGGAGGGTGTCGGTATCGGGGTAGCGATAGGGGTGGAGGAGTTGTTGGGAATGGACACTCTGGAGCTCTGTCAGGTGACTCTCTTGTGAGGAAGTTTCCAACAAGTCACTCTGATGCATGCCTCTGTCAGAGTGGTAGTCCCAACCGTTTTCTAAACCATAAGAGAGACATAACATATTATAAGCATTGATATGAGACATTATAAAGGCTCATACATGCTTACAACTAGTTAAAAAGCATTTTACTGTCAGGCTTTAAGTAACGTGTTACTGTAATTTCTTTTCAATGAGGACAATTGGAATTTCAATTGTTTACTTGCTAAACTGACTGAATTGAATTGATCGCAACCTTATCGGACAGCTATTCAGTATTTAACGCGTGAATCTTTGTGTGTTTTTGCCACCCACCGTCGTGAAGTTCTCCAACATTGGTGAGATATGAGTATATCTCTACTGGTGATCTATAATTCTCGGGTTCATATGAGATTATTTCTTCGGATGCCTTTGGGAAAGAAAGATCTCATACATGTCAAAAATTAAGGTAGATTGCAAAAGATCGTGTTTCAAAGAATGGGTAATTCTATATACTGTAGGCTGAGTACATATCTTACTAGTGAGATATATACTGTATATATACACTACCACCACATTTTCTGTCCATTAAAATAACATCAAACGGATCAGAAATACAGTGTAGACATTGTTAATGTTGTAAATGACTATTGTAGCTGGAAACGGCTGATTTAAAAAAAATGGAATATCTACATAGGTGGACAGAGGCCTATTATCAGCAACCATCACTCCTGTGTTCCAATGGTACGTTGTGTTAGCTAATCCAAGTTTATCATTTTAAAAGGCTAATTGATCATTAGAAAACCGTTTTGCAATTATGTTAGCACAGCTGAAAACTGTTGTTCTGATTAAAGAAGCAATAAAACTGGACTAGTTGAGTATCTGGAGCATCGGCAGTTGTGGGTTCAATTACAGGCTCAAAATGGCCAGAAACAAATATCTTTCTTCTGAAACTCGTCAGTCTATTCTTGTTCTGAGAAATGAAGGCTATTCCATGCGAGAAATTGCCAAGAAACTGAAGATCTCGTACAATGCTGTGCACTACTCCCTTCACAGAACAGCGCAAACTGCCTCTAACCAGAATAGAAAGAGGAGTGGGAGGCCCCGGTGCACAACTGAGCAAGAGGACAAGTACATTGGATTGTCTAATTTGAGAAACAGACACCTCACAAGTCCTCAACTGGCAGCTTCATTACATAATACCCGCAAAACACCAGTCTCAACGGCACACCAGTCTCAACGTCAACCGTGAAGAGGCGACTCCGGGATGCCGGCCTTCTAGGCAGAGTTCCTCTGTCCAGTCTCAACGTCAACCGTGAAGAGGCGACTCCGGGATGCCGGCCTTCTAGGCAGAGTTCCTCTGTCCAGTCTCAACGTCAACAGTGAAGAGGCGACTCCGGGATGCCGGCCTTCTAGGCAGAGTTCCTCTGTCCAGTCTCAACGTCAACCGTGAAGAGGCAACTCCGGGATGCTGGCCTTCTAGGCAGAGTTCCTCTGTCCAGTCTCAACGTCAACCGTGAAGAGGCAACTCCGGGATGCTGGCCTTCTAGGCAGAGTTCCTCTGTCCAGTCTCAATGTCAACCGTGAAGAGGCAACTCCGGGATGCTGTCCTTCTAGGCAGAGTTCCTCTGTCCAGTCTCAACGTCAACCGTGAAGAGGCGACTCCGGGATGCTGGCCTTCTAGGCAGAGTTCCTCTGTCCAGTCTCAACGTCAACCGTGAAGAGGCGACTCCGGGATGCTGGCCTTCTAGGCAGAGTTCCTCTGTCCAGTCTCAACGTCAACCGTGAAGAGGCGACTCCGGGATGCTGGCCTTCTAGGCAGAGTTCCTCTGTCCAGTCTCAACGTCAACCGTGAAGAGGCGACTCCGGGATGCTGGCCTTCTAGGCAGAGTTCCTCTGTCCAGTCTCAACGTCAACCGTGAAGAGGCGACTCCGGGATGCTGGCCTTCTAGGCAGAGTTCCTCTGTCCAGTCTCAATGTCAACCGTGAAGAGGCGACTCCGGGATGCTGTCCTTCTAGGCAGAGTTCCTCTGTCCAGTCTTTTCTTTGCAACCGTGAAGAGGCGACCGGGATGCTGTCCTTCAGGCAGAGTTCCTCTGTCCAGTCTCAACGCCAACCGTGAAGAGGCGACTCCGGGATGCTGGCCTTCTAGGCAGAGTTCCTCTGTCCAGTCTCAATGTCAACCGTGAAGAGGCGACTCCGGGATGCTGGCCTTCTAGGCAGAGTTCCTCTGTCCAGTCTCAACGTCAACCGTGAAGAGGCGACTCCGGGATGCTGTCCTTCTAGGCAGAGTTCCTCTGTCCAGTGTCTGGGTTCTTTTGCCGTGTTAATCTTTTCTTCTTATTGGCCAGTTCGAAATGTGGCTTTTTCTTTGCTACTCTGCCTAGAAGGCCAGCATCCCAGAGTCACCTCTTCACGGTTGACGTTGAGACTGGTGTTTTGCGGGTCTGTTTCTCAAGCTGTGCTAACATAATTGCAAAAGGGTTTTCTAATGATCAATTAGCCTTTCAAAATGATAAACTTGGATTAGCTAACACAACGTGCCATTGAAACACAGGAGTGATGGTTGCTGATAATGGGCCTCTGTACACCTATGTAGATATTCCATTAAAAATCAGCCGTTTCCAGCTACAATAGTCATTTACAACATTAACAATGTCTACACTGTATTTCTGATCAATTTGATGTTATTTTAATGGACAGAAAATTATTACATTTTTTCAAAAACAAGAACATTTCTAAGTGGTGGTAGTTTATATATACAGTATATATCTCACTAGTAAGATATAAGACTCAGCCTACAGGATATAGAATTACCCATTCTTTGAAACACAATCTTTTGCAATCTGTGTTTCTGATCAATTTGATGTTATTTTTAGTGGACTGAAAATGTGCTCTTCTTTCAAAAACAAGGACATTTCTAAGTGACCCCAAACTTTTGAACGGTAGTGTGTATATATAATTTATTTATTTAAACTTTATTTAACTAGGCAAGTCAGTTAAGAATAAATTCATATATACAATGACTGCCTAACACGGGCGACGCTGGGCCAATTGTATAATGTAATACACATCTCATTGGATATAAATACAAAGTTTATTATATATTTAACAAAATCATAAAGAACAGCTTGTAAATTGACAATTTACCCACATTTTGGCATATTCCACATGTACTTTTAACACATTTCTCAGCCACATTTTGGCATATTCCACATGTACTTTTAACACATTTCTCAGCCACATTTGCAACAAACAAAATACACACAAAATACTTACAGATGATATGATGTAGCTTTCCATCATATGCATGAAGATGACTTTAGAAAAGCCTTGTGAGTTTAGCGCTTAAAAAACACACAGTTACAATTACATGAACTAACTGAGAAATATCCTTCAGATTTAATTCCCTTCAATTTCTGATTGAATTCCTTTTTTTTACAGTTTGAATACAAAATGTTGACAGTTGACCACTATCAGATCAAACAGAGCTGAAAAACAATGCCGAGAGCATTAAAACCGACACCATTACTCTACTTCCACTTCTATCACCTTTATCTCATTCCTGACAGTTGCTGATTTGTCAGAGGATGTGAACCAATCATATTCACATTCATGGGTTTGGTCTCACTGCTTTTCTGACAAGATTTTAAACAATGACTCAACCTATCTTTCAGGATTTTAACTATTATATCTGGTAAATGCACTAACTGAACATAAAAAAAACATGTTTTTACTCGTGGGAGAGTTATAGCTACTGTATATAACAGTGATATGGTTTGTAATGGTATTGTCAGTAAATACTTCAAAACATTGACTTAGATAAGAGGTTATTGTTGAAGAGTTTTGAGAGAAGTCTGAAACAAAAGTGAAGTTGGGAAAAGCGCTTGTTCCCTTTTTTAAAATTAAAGGTCCTGTCCTATATAATACATTGGAGGAAGTGACACAGTGACACATAGAGCTACAGAGAAATAGATTGAATGAACACAGTGAATAAATAAATATAAATAGTCATTTACAACATTAACAATGTCTACACTGTATTTCTAAACAATTTGATGTTATTTTAATGGACAGAAAATGTTGCTTTTCTTTCAAAAACAAGGACATTTCTAAGTGACCCTAAACTTTTGAATGGTAGTGTACATACACACACACACACACACACACATACATACACACACACACACACACACACAAACACACACACACACACACACACACACACACACACACACACACACACACACACACACACACACACACACACACACACACACACACACACACACACACACACACACACACACACTCTTAAATGAGGAACTGTGATTGAACTAACAGATTCAATTCCTTATTAGATACATGAGTCATGACAATGAGAAAAACAACTGCAAGCCACCACAACACAAAGATGCCTGGGAACCAAGATGCATGGATTGAATTGTATAGTTATGTACGTGATGGTACAGAAAGACATCATTATTCTCATGATTGGTGGAAACACAGTTTTGTTTTGGCATCATATTGCTGGCCTCAGACCTGTTGTTACGTTGGTTGGTGGAAACACAGTTTTGTTTTGGCATCATATTGCTGGCCTCAGACCTGTTGTTACGTTGGTTGGTGGAAACACAGTTTTGTTTGGCATCATATTGCTGGCCTCAGACCTGTTGTTACGTTGGTTGGTGGAAACACAGTTTTGTTTTGGCATCATATTGCTGGCCTCAGACCTGTTGTTACGTTGGTTGGTGGAAACACAGTTTTGTTTTGGCATCATATTGCTGGCCTCAGACCTGTTGTTACGTTGGTTGGTGGAAACACAGTTTTGTTTTGGCATCATATTGCTGGCCTCAGACCTGTTGTTACGTTGGTTGTTTTTGGACCCCAGATTATTATTATTTTTTAAAACTATATTTTTTGTCTAAATCTGCTTTATTAAACAAGAGGCTAGTATCATCAGTAACAGAACCTCCTATTAAGGCCAATGTGTGAAGATTCTTGTGTTTTTTCCCCAACATGTTAGAGTGTATATTCTTGTCCCTGCAGGAAGGTTGTTAGATCTGCAGGAAACACTGTCTCTCTCTTACACAACTCTCAAAGCATCTCCACAGCAACTGTCTCTCAGTACTCAATGGCACCCTATTCCCTATTACAGTGCACTACCTTAAACCAGAGCCCTATAGAACCCTATTCCCTATACAGTGCACTACTTTAAACCAGAGCCCTATGGAACCCTATTCCCTATACAGTGCACTACTTTAGACCAGAGCCCTATTCCCTATATAGTGCACTACTTTAAACCAGAGCCCTATAGAACCCTATTCCCTATACAGTGCACTACTTTAAACCAGAGCCCTATGGAACCCTATTCCCTATACAGTGCACTACTTTAAACCAGAGCCCTATAGAACCCTATTCCCTATACAGTGCACTACTTTAGACCAGAGCCCTATGGAACCCTATTCCCTAACAGTGCATTACTTTAGACCAGGGCCCTATTCCCTATATAGTGCACTACTTTAGACCAGAGCCCTATGGAACCCTATTCCCTATATAGTGCACTACTTTAGACCAGAGCCCTACAGAACCCTATTCCCTATACAGTGCACTACTTTAGACCAGAGCCCTATGGAACCCTATTCCCTATGTAGTGCACTACTTTTGACCAGAACCCATAGGCACTCTTAGAGGGCTACGTTTGACCAGGGCCCTGACTCAGTCCCCAATGGCTACCGTTTCCCTGTACAGATGTAGGATCTTAATTTGGTCACGTTGCAGGAGAACCTTCCTGCAATGCAGGACATTTTAAAACTTGTAGTGTATTTGAGGTTTAAAAAAGCTTCTGAAATGTGGGAATTTCCACTTTAAAATTTCAGACTTTAATTTTCCTTACAAAAAAATGTATCAACCCCTACAAATATGTCCAATAATTATAATTCACATAATAATTCACATTTCCTGTTGCTGCAGGATTATTATCCTTTTGTAGCAAACTGGCTCAAATTAAGATCCTACGTCTGTAAAAGGCACTACTTTTGACCACGAGCAATAGGGCATTGGTCAAAAGTAGTGCACTATATAGATAATAGGGTGCCATTTTGGATGAATAATTTGTCTCAGCTAAACTATTCTTAAATGATGGGAAAACACAAGATGAGGTCAGTTCGAGAAAACCCCTATATGTCTCTCTCTTTCTCTCATGACTCAAAGACACAAGGGTTGCAGCAGCCATTCCAACCAGACTCACCAACCACCAAACAAACTCAACACAGCTCATCTCCAGCCGGCCCCACAGAAACAAACATGGCTACCTGAAGGGTAGAGAGAGACAAACATGGCTACCTGAAGGGTGGAGAGAGACAAACATGGCTACCTGAAGGGTGGAGAGAAACAAACATGGCTACCTGAAGGGTAGAGAGAGACAAACATGGCTACCTGAAGGGTAGAGAGAGACAAACATGGCTACCTATAGGGTGGAGAGAAACAAACATGGCTACCTGAAGGGTGGAGAGAAACAAACATGGCTACCTGAAGGGTGGAGAGAAACAAACATGGCTACCTAAAGGGTGGAGAGAAACAAACATGGCTACCTGAAGGGTGGAGAGAAACAAACATGGCTACCTGAAGGGTGGAAAGAAACAAACATGGCTACCTGAAGGGTAGAGAGAAACAAACATGGCTACCTGAAGGGTGGAGAGAAACAAACATGGCTACCTGAAGGGTGGAGAGAAACAAACATGGCTACCTGAAGGGTGGAGAGAAACAAACATGGCTACCTGAAGGGTGGAGAGAAACAAACATGGCTACCTGAAGGGTAGAGAGAAACAAACATGGCTACCTGAAGGGTGGAGAGAAACAAACATGGCTACCTGAAGGGTGGAGAGAAACAAACATGGCTACCTGAAGGGTGGAGAGAAACAAACATGGCTACCTGAAGGGTGGAGAGAAACAAACATGGCTACCTGAAGGGTGGAGAGAAACAAACATGGCTACCTGAAGGGTAGAGAGAAACAAACATGGCTACCTGAAAGGTAGAGAGAAACATACATAGCTGTCTGAAGGGTGGCAATGTGCTGAGTTGTTTAGGTATCAGTCCTAACACTATTCTGTTAAATGTACTGTAAACTCTATCTCGTACTTTATTTATTTGACTATATGAACAGTGAACATACAATTATATTGTGTTGGCCCATGCATTATCAAATGTTTGCTCTGTCTCCACCTGCTGGCATCGACTAGTGGACTCGCTAATAAATCCCTCGAGCAATATTGGACAGACCCACAGCAAGAGAGAAATGAACCAAAATACAGGCCCGTCCTGATATAAATCACCGAATGCTTTTAAAAAAAAACAATTTTATATAACGTAATGTTTACTGGTATTTGGTCGTGCTGGGACAATTAACGATAGTATTTGTGATCTGTTGTCAATAATGGCCTAGGATTATATCGTTATACGGTCATCACAGTATTATAATCTTGATGCTGCGGCAGAGAGCGACGACATCCCTCCTCACGAACCATTGATTGCCGTCCAGGGGAAGGAATTATCCAGGCGGCTGGAACCCTCCCGGCGTAGAACAGGAGGCATCTCTTCTAAACGGCGCGTCGTGGAACATCATGTCTGCTATGAGGATATTGACGGTGGCGGGACTGTTTTTGTCTTTTTGCGCCTTGGGGCTCATAGCAGTCGCAATATGTACTGACAATTGGTACGAGACGGATGCGAGGAGGCACAAGGAACGTTGTAAGAATTATTCCAACAAAAGAAACGACCCTGGATTCATCTATATCTCCAACCAGAATCTCCCACTACGTATGTTACCGAAAGAGAATAACGTGGAGAGGAAGGGGTCGAGTGGGGGAGTTCTCCTGCGGGCTAAGCGGCACTTCTTGCCCCCTGCCCCGGCCATGGAGTCCCTCTGCAGTCGGCAGTACAACTCCACCATCTCCGGGCTGTGGAGGAAATGCCATCGAGAGGGATTCGACCTGGAGACAGAGGATCTTATCTTTAAAGGTGTCATCATTTGATCACGTCACACACAATATATTGTTTATATATAATGTCAGTGGCATTGTAGTCTGTTTACAAGGCGTATTCATGCTCATTGATGTGGTGAATAGAGCGAATCACCATCGGAATTTGAGCTCTGCATGAGGTGCTATCCGAGGTGCTGATCTAGCGGTTAGCGGTCCGCCCACATTCAAGGCCTACGCAGCAACAACAACAGCACGGCATTTCAGCCATCATTTCATAAAACAGTGACTTTCATTTATTTTTAACTAGGCAAGTCAGTTAAGTACAAATTATTATTTACAATGACGGCCTACCGGGGAACAGTGTTGTAACTGCCTTGTTCAGAACAACAGCTTTTTACCTTGTCAGCTCGGGGATTCGAACCAGCAACCAACCTCTCGGTTCTAACCACTAGGCCCCCAAACACACCAATGTGACACAAATGTTGACGTTTGATTTATTTGTGTCATCTCAACATTGTGTCAGTGTGTTCATGGGGTCATATTGTACTAGAATAGGCCCCACTTGTCTGTTTGGTATTTATGGATTAAAACCTATAGGCTACAGAGCTGAAACTAAGACCAATGTAAAAACACTGCATATTAACACTGACACTGTATGTGAGTATATGTGGTGAAACTATGGTTCATGCTGCTAGTCATTCAAATAAAATAATCAGGTAGGCTACATATGCCAAAAAATGTGTCATTTCAATATGGCCTCTCCATTTTTAATTGAACCTTTATTTAAACAGGGAGTCACATTGAGATTTAAAAAACATCTATTTTCCAAGAGACACATTGAAACTACATGTTGTTGTTTCTGTTCCTTCTCTGCAGGTTTGGTTCAACGCTGCACCCCAATCAAATACTACTACTCTTCTTTAGCCCTCCCCAGACATCTGAGCATCAATATAACCAAGACTATTGGTCAGGATGAGTGGCATGCACTCCGTAAGTTACCATCATAACCCCTTTTTCAATCTAGGTCTGGGGGAATTAGAAAGTGCTTACAAAATGGCGCCTGGTTGGTTGGAAACACAGTGGGGTTAAAGGGTGGCAGGGAAACACCCAGAACACACCTGGGTTGGTTGGAAACACAGTGGGGTTAAAGGGTGGCAGGGAAACACCCAGAACACACCTGGGTTGGTTGGAAACACAGTGGGGTTAAAGGGTGGCAGGGAAACCCCCAGAACACACCTGGGTTGGTTGGAAACACAGTGGGGTTAAAGGGTGGCAGGGAAACACCCAGAACACACCTGGGTTGGTTGGAAACACAGTGGGGTTAAAGGGTGGCAGGGAAACCCCAGAACACACCTGGGTTGGTTGGAAACACAGTGGGGTTAAAGGGTGGCAGGGAAACACCCAGAACACACCTGGGTTGGTTGGAAACACAGTGGGGTTAAAGGGTGGCAGGGAAACACCCAGAACACACCTGGGTTGGTTGGAAACACAGTGGGGTTAAAGGGTGGCAGGGAAACCCCCAGAACACACCTGGGTTGGTTGGAAACACAGTGGGGTTAAAGAGTGGCAGGGAAACACCCAGAACACACCTGGGTTGGTTGGAAACACAGTGGGGTTAAAGGGTGGCAGGGAAACCCCCAGAACACACCTGGGTTGGTTGGAAACACAGTGGGGTTAAAGGGTGGCAGGGAAACACCCAGAACACACCTGGGTTGGTTGGAAACACAGTGGGGTTAAAGGGTGGCAGGGAAACACCCAGAACACACCTGGGTTGGTTGGAAACACAGTGGGGTTAAAGGGTGGCAGGGAAACACCCAGAACACACCTGGGTTGGTTGGAAACACAGTGGGGTTAAAGGGTGGCAGGGAAACACCCAGAACACACCTGGGTCACACTTTATTTACAGAGTTTGTTGATAGTCCGGATAGCCATCTGTTTATAAGCAACTGCTTACTAAGGTTAGGGTTGGGTTTAGAATATGGGTATGGGTTAGGGTTAGTAGATAGTCATACTATCTGTTTATAAGCAACTGCTAACTAAGGTTAGGGTTGGGTTTAGAATATGGTAAGGGTTAGGGTTAGTAGATAGTTATTTTAAATTTTACTGCTATTCTGTAGAGCATCTACAGATGGACTATCCAAATAATGTGTTATCCAAATCAGCCCTTCCCCCATCCATTAGAATTGAAATATCAATGTGGGCCCTCCCACAATTGTCAAAGATTATTGACATCAATTACTCCCAAGAGACAATGAGCACCCTCAACAGTCAATGTGTAATTCCAACCCTTCAGTCGAAACTAAATTGCCACCACCAGAGCAAAATAAATTATTTTAATACTATGTCAACGTCTTGATTTCTTCATCCCAAATTCCTCTCTCCCTTTGTGTAGACCTGCAGAGAATGACAGCCAGCTTCATCGGCATGGCGGTGTCCATCATCCTGTTCGGCTGGGTGATCGGAGCTCTGGGCTGCTGTCAGCAGCATGACCTGATGCAGTACGTAGCTGGACTCCTGTTTCTCATGGGAGGTAAGTTCTGAGAGAACACGCGCACACTATGGACTGCTCTTCCTCATAGGAGGTGAATGACAAATGATGTTTTCAGAATACATAGCAATACCATAAAGTACCACTGGGGGGGGGGGGGGTACAGTGTTTGTTATGGAGAGTAAGGCATTGTCCTACTGGGCAGACATATTCTGAATCTACCTCTGTTTTAGCCCCTATACTCACATCAGATAGGTGCAGTTAAATGTGTTGTTTTACAGGGTCAGCCATAGTAGTACGGCACCCCTGGAGCAAATTAGGGTTAAGTGCCTTGCTCAAGGGCACATCGACAGACTTTTCACGTTGTCTGCTCAGGTATTTGAACTAGCAACATTTTGGTTACTTGCCCAACGCTCTAAATGCTAGGATAGGCTAGGCTACCTGCCCTGCCCTCTGATTGGCTTGGTGGGAATGTCACCATATTGCTTCCACCTATCAAATCCTCTCAGATCTGCAAGAGTGGTTAGGGAGTAGGGACTAGGGTTCGATTTGGAATTCAGAAGTCACTCTAATATCAAATCAAATTTATTTCTATAGCCCTTCTTACATCAGCTGATATCTCAAAGTGCTGTACAGAAGCCCAGCCTAAAACCCCAAACAGCAAGCAATGCAGGTGTAGCAGCACGGTGGCTAGGAAAAACTCCCTAGAAAGGCCAAAACCTAGGAAGGAACCTAGAGAGGAACCAGGCTATGAGGGGTGGCCAGTCCTCTTCTGGCTGTGCCGGGTGGAGATTATAACAGAACATGGCCAAGATGTTCAAATGTTCATAAATGACCAGCATGGTCAAATAATAATAATCACAGTAGTTGTCGAGGGTGCAGCAAGTCAGCACCTCAGGAGTAAATGTCAGTTGGCTTTTCATTGCCGATCATTAAGAATATCTCTACCTCTCCTGCTGTCTCTAGAGAGTTGAAAACAGCAGGTCTGGGACAGGTAGCACGTCCAGTGAACAGGTCAGGGTTCCATAGCCGCAGGCAGAACAGTTGAAACTGGAGCAGCAGCACGGCCAGGTGGACTGGGGACAGCAAGGAGTCATCATGCCAGGTAGTCCTGAGGCATGGTCCCGGGTCCCCCGAGAGAGAGAAAGAAAGAGAGAATTACAGAGAGCATACTTAAATTCACACAGGACACCGGATAGGCCAGGAGAAGTACTCCAGATATAACAAACTGACCCTAGCCCCCCGACACATAAACTACTGCAGCATAAATACTGGAGGCTGAGACAGGAGGGGTCAGGAGACACTGTGGCCCCATCCGATGATACCCCCAGACAGGGCCAAACAGGAAGGATATAACCCCACCCACTTTGCCAAAGCACAGCCCCCACACCACTAGAGGGATATCTTCAACCACCAACTTACCATCCTGAGACAAGGCCGAGTATAGCCCACAAAGATCTCCGCCACGGCACAACCCAAGGGGGGGCGCCAACCCAGACAGGAAGATCACGTCAGTGACTCAACCCACTCAAGTGACACACCCCTCCTAGGGACGGCATGAATGAGCACCAGTAAGTCAGGTCCTCAGCCCCTGTAATAGAGTTAGAGGCAGAGAATCCCAGTGGAAAGAGGGGAACCGGCCAGGCAGAGACAGTAAGGGTGGTTTGTTGCTCCAGAGCCTTTCCGTTCACCTTCACACTCCTGGGCCAGACTGCACTCAATCATAGGACCTACTGAAAAGATGAGTTTTCAATATAGACTTAAAGGTTGAGACCGAGTCTGCGTCTCTCACATGGGTATGCAGACCATTCCATAAAAATGGAACTCTATAGGAGGTAGCCCTGCCTCCAGCTGTTTGCTTAGAAATTCTAGGGACAATTAGGAGGCCTGCGTCTTGTGACCGTAGCGTACGTGTAGGTATGTACGGCAGGACCAAATCAGAGAGATGGGTAGGAGCAAGCCCATGTAATGCTTTGTAGGTTAGCAGTAAAAACCTTGAAACGGTCTTGTAATACCATTGATACATTCATGAAACAGTCTTGTATATACTCTCTCTCTCCCTCTCTCTGTCTCTCTCTCTCCCTCTCTCTGTCTCTCTTCCTCTCTCTCACCCTCTCTCTGTCTCTCTCTCCCTCTCTCTGTCTCTCTTCCTCTCTCTGTCTCTCTCCCTCTCTCTCATCCTCTCTCTGTCTCTCTCCCTCTCTCTGTCTCTCACCTTCTCTCTCTCTCTCTCTCTCTCTCTCTCTCTCTCTCTCTCTCTCTCTCTCTCTCTCTCTCCCTCTCTCTGTCTCTCTTCCTCTCTCACCCTCTCTCTGTCTCTCTCTCTCACCCTCTCTCTGTCTCTCTCTCTGTATCTCTTCCTCTCTCTCACCCTCTCTCTGTCTCTCCTCCTCTCTCACCCTCTCTCTGTCTCTCCTTCTCTCTCTCACCCTCTCTGTCTCTCCTCCTCTCTCTCACCCTCTCTCTGTCTCTCTCACCTCTCTCTGTCTCTCTCACCCTCTCTCTCTCACTCTCTCCGTCTCTCTCTCTCTCACCCTCTCTCTGTTTCTCTCACCCTCTCTCTCACCCTCTCTGTCTCTCTCACCCTCTCTCTGTCTCTTTCTCTCTCTCTCTCTGTCTCTCTTGATCTCTCTCACCCTCTTCTCTCTCTGTCCCATCAGGAACGTGCTGTATCATCTCTCTGTGTACATGTGTATCAGGGATCAACTTCCAACTGTCCCGTTATCCTCGCTACATGTATGGGATACCAGAGGACATCAGTCACGGATACGGTTGGTCCATGTTCTGCGCATGGGGGGGCCTAGGTCTCACCCTATTGGCCGGCTTCCTGTGCACCCTGGCTCCTTCCCTATACCCCCCCGTCCCTCACACTATGGTAGAGAGGCTGCAACGCAAGCCCCGACATGAGAACGGCTGTGTGTGACCCCATAGAAATCAACTACTATCTGAGTTGAATACAGGAGTTTGTGTGTGACATTCAGTGTCTGCCAGAATTTCCAGTGACTCTCATTCCTCTTAAGTCTTGTTTCTTCTATGAAAAAGAGATGCTTCTCTGTTCTGACTGGACAGGAGACGTTCCCCAGGGACTAAGAACTAAGATCTGTCAGTGCTGTGTGTCTGACTGCACAAAGAAAGAAACAGACAGAAAGACATTGGCTCTGGTTCTCCAGCTGGAGGGGGTCGGATGGTGACTGTTTACTGTGGAGGAATTCAGTTCTTCTTGTCTTCGGTCCTCCTCTTCCTCCTTCTTCCTCCAAAATGTCAACAGTTACAGAATTATCTTTTTTGTCCCAATAATGAATTGTTCGGTGTTATTGCTTGCTATCTTCCTGTACCTTTGACCTTTTGATGCTGGATCTAAAAAATAAATAAAAGAACACAGAAGAACAATAATAGCCAAACTTTAAGGGATGAATTCTAACTTCTACTTAAGTCTATCTTTCACTGACTCTCCCATTGACGTCAATGCATGGCCAAGTGAAAATTCGACATGAGTCCCAAGTTAGGATATACCCCAAGCTAAGATGTAATACATTAAAATAATAAGGATTTTCAAAGAGCAATCGTGTAGTAGTTTTACTGTTTGTATCCATTAAAAACAAAATAATATGTAAATGTCGATTTAGAAAATGTATGTATGTATGTATGTATGTATGTATGTATGTATGTATTGTATGTATGTATGTATGTATGTATGTATGTACTGTATGTACTGTATGTACTGTATGTACTGTATGTATGTATGTATGTATTGTATGTATGTATGTATGTATTGTATGTATGTATGTATGTATATATGTATGTATGTATGTATGTATGTATATATGTATATATGTATGTATGTATGTATGTATGTATGTATGTATGTATGTATGTATGTATGTATGTATGTATGTATGTATGTATGTATGTATGTATGTATGTATATATGTATATATGTATGTATGTATGTATGTATGTATGTATGTATGTATGTATGTATGTATGTATGTATATATGTATATATGTATGTATGTACTGTATGTATGTATGTATGTATGTATGTATGTATGTATGTATGTATGTATGTATGTATGTACTGTATGTATGTATGTATGTATGTATGTATGCAGGTTTGCTTTTGTGTGTATTAAAAAAACAACATGAGCATTAAGATACAAGATTGTATTTGATGGGAAATGTTTTGATGTTCTTGAAGTTTACTGATCATGATAGTACCATCAAGATATTTTTGAAAAAATAAAATGATGATAAAAACCGTTGCTCTTGTGGTTGTGACCCTCTGTGAGAGGAGACAGTGATACTGGCAGTGGCAGATCTATGCATCGTATAGATCTGGGCTCCCGAGTGGTGTAGCGGTCTAAAACACTACATCTCAGTGCTAGAGGCGTCACTACAGACCCTGGGTCAGCGGTCTAAAACACTGCATCTCAGTGCTAGAGGCGTCACTACAGACCCTGGTTCAGAGGTCTAAAGGCACTGCATCTCAGTGCTAGAGGCGTCACTACAGACCCTGGTTCAGAGGTCTAAAGGCACTGCATCTCAGTGCTAGAGGCGTCACTACAGACCCTGGTTCAGAGGTCTAAAGGCACTGCATCTCAGTGCTAGAGGCGTCACTACAGACCCTGGTTCAGAGGTCTAAAGGCACTGCACCTCAGTGCTAGAGGCATCACTACAGACCCTGGTTCAGAGGTCTAAAACACTGCATCTCAGTGCTAGAGGCGTCACTACAGACCCTGGTTCAGCAGTCTAAAACACTGCATCTCAGTGCTAGAGGCGTCACTACAGACCCTGGTTCAGAGGTCTAAAACACTGCATCTCAGTGCTAAAGGCGTCACTACAGACTCCCTGGTTTGAATCCAGGCTGTATCACAACCGGCTGTGATTTGGAGTTCCATAGGGCGGAGCACAATTGGCCCATCGTCGTTAGAGTTGGCCGGTGTTGTCACACCCTAATCTGTTTCACCTGTCTTTGTAATTGTCTCCACCCCCCTCCAGGTGTCACCCATTATCCCCTGTGTATTTATACCTGTGTTGTCTGTTGCCAGTTCGTTATGTTCGTCAGACCTACCAGTGGTTTTTCCCTTTGCCTCTGGCTTTGCTATAGTTCCTGTTGTCTAGTTTCCCGGTTTTGACCATTCCTATTTGTCTTGAGCCCGCCTGCCATCCTGTACCTTCGCCCCACCTATCTGAATTACTGACCTCTGCCTGACCTGACCCTGAACCTGCCTGCCATCCTGTAACTTTGCCCCACCTATCTGAATTACTGACCTCTGCCTGACCTGACCCTGAACCTGCCTGCCATCCTGTAACTTTGCCCCACCTATCTGAATTACTGACCTCTGCCTGACCTCTGCCTGTAACACATAATCATTTGGTTCAAACATAATGCATAACCTTTAGCATCATCAACGAAGGGAACATCTTGGGAGCACACTGATAAGCTGTGGAAATAATATGTTAGTTTAGAAGACTAAGCTGTGCAAATAATATGTTAATTTGGAAGACTAAGCTGTGGAAAGGACATGTTCATTCAGAAGACTAAGCTGTGGAAATAATATGTTAATTTAGAAGACTAAGCTGTGGAAATAATATGTAAATTTGGAAGACTAAGCTGTGGAAATAATATGTTAATTTGGAAGACTAAGCTGTGGAAATAATATGTTAATTTAGAAGACTAAGCTGTGGAAATAATATGTTAATTTAGAAGACTAAGCTGTGGAAATAATATGTTAATTTGGAAGACTAAGCTGTGGAAATAATATGTTAATTTAGAAGACTAAGCTGTGGAAATAATATGTTAATTTAGAAGACTAAGCTGTGGAAAGGACATGTTCATTCAGAAGACTAAGCTGTGGAAATAATATGTTAATTCAGAAGACTAAGCTGTGGAAATAATATGTTAATTTAGAAGACTAAGCTGTGGAAATAATATGTTAATTTGGAAGACTAAGCTGTGGAAATAATATGTTAATTTGGAAGACTAAGCTGTGGAAATAATATGTTAATTTAGAAGACTAAGCTGTGGAAATAATATGTTAATTTGGAAGACTAAGCTGTGGAAATAATATGTTAATTTGGAAGACTAAGCTGTGGAAATAATATGTTAATTTAGAAGACTAAGCTGTGGAAATAATATGTTAATTTAGAAGACTAAGCTGTGGAAATAATATGTAAATTTGGAAGACTAAGCTGTGGAAATAATATGTAAATTTGGAAGACTAAGCTGTGGAAATAATATGTTAATTTAGAAGACTAAGCTGTGGAAATAATATGTTAATTTAGAAGACTAAGCTGTGGAAATAATATGTTAATTTGGAAGACTAAGCTGTGGAAATAATATGGTAATTTAGAAATGTATAAAAAGAGCATGAGATCAAAGTCAATTATCAGACCACTAGGGGTCAGTGTTTTTTAGATGAGATGTGTTGTCTAGTATGATACACTAAATGCACAAAACATTTGGAACACCTTCCTAATATTGAGTTGCACACGCCTTTTTCTGCCCTGTGAACCGCCTCAACTTGTCAGGGCTTGGGACTCTACAAGGTGTTGAAAGCCCTCTACAGGGATGCTGGTCCATGTTGACTCTACAAGGTGTTGAAAGCCTTCTACAGGGATGCTGGTCCATGTTGACTCTACAAGGTGTTGAAAGCCTTCTACAGGGATGCTGGTCCATGTTGACTCTACAAGGTGTCGAAAACCTTCTACAGGGATGCTGGCCCATGTTGACTCTACAAGGTGTTGAAAGCCTTCTACAGGGATGCTGGTCCATGTTGACTCTACAAGGTGTTGAAAGCCTTCTACAGGGATGCTGGTCCATGTTGACTCTACAAGGTGTTGAAAGCCTTCTACAGGGATGCTGGTCCATGTTGACTCTACAAGGTGTTGAAAGCATTCTACAGAGATGCTGGCCCATGTTTACTCTACAAGGTGTTGAAAGCCTTCTACAGGGATGCTGGTCCATGTTGACTCTACAAGGTGTTGAAAGCATTCTACAGAGATGCTGGCCCATGTTTACTCTACAAGGTGTTGAAAGCCTTCTACAGGGATGCTGGTCCATGTTGACTCTACAAGGTGTTGAAAGCCTTCTACAGGGATGCTGGTCCATGTTGACTCTACAAGGTGTTGAAAGCCTTCTACAGGGATGCTGGTCCATGTTGACTCTACAAGGTGTTGAAAGCCTTCTACAGGGATGCTGGCCCATGTTTAATCTACAAGGTGTTGAAAGCCTTCTACAGGGATGCTGGTCCATGTTGACTCTACAAGGTGTTGAAAGCCTTCCACAGGGATGCTGGTCCATGTTGACTCTACAAGGTGTTGAAAGCCTTCTACAGGGATGCTGGTCCATGTTGACTCTACAAGGTGTTGAAAGCCTTCCACAGGGATGCTGGTCCATGTTGACTCTACAAGGTGTTGAAAGCCTTCTACAGGGATGCTGGCCCATGTGGACTCTACAAGGTGTTAAAAGCCTTCTACAGGGATGCTGGCCCATGTGGACTCTACAAGGTGTTGAAAGCCTTCTACAGGGATGCTGGCCCATGTGGACTCTACAAGGTGTCGAAAGCCTTCTACGGGGATGCTGGTCCATGTTGACTCTACAAGGTGTCGAAAGCCTTCTACGGGGATGCTGGTCCATGTGGACTCTACAAGGTGTCGAAAGCCTTCTACAGGGATGCTGGTCCATGTTGACTCTACAAGGTGTCGAAAACCTTCTACAGGGATGCTGGTCCATGTTGACTCTACAAGGTGTCGAACGCCTTCCACAGGGATGCTGGCCCTTGTTGACTCTACAAGGTGTCGAAAGCCTTCCACAGGGATGCTGGCCCTTGTGGACTCCAATGCTTCCCACAGTTGTGTCAAGTTGGCTGGATGTCCTTTAGGTGGTGGACCATTCTTGATACACACAGGAAACTATTGAGCATGAAATACCCAGGAGGGTTTCAGTTCTTGACTCAAACCGGTGGGCCTGGCACCTACTACCATACCCTGTTCAAAGGCACTTAAATATTTTGTCTTGCCCCATTCACCCTCTGAATGGCACACATACACAATCCATGTCTCAAGGATAATAAATCTTTCTTTAACCCGTCTCCTCCCCTTCATCTACACTGATTGAAGTGGATTGAACAGGTGACATCAATAAGGGATCATAGCTTTCACCTGGATTCACCTGGTCAGTCTGTTATGGAATGTTCCTAATGTTTTGTCCACTCATTGTATCTCGTTGGTCTGCAGTGCAGCACAGCCACCTTGGGAGAGACATTCATCGACAGGATGAGATCAGAGATAGCAGGATAATTGGCTGCCGTCTGATAACAGGGAAAGTGGACACACTGTGGTTCCAGGACTTCCAGTACTCCCTAACCCCGTTTAAACCTGGTTCTATGTCCACATTCTGATTGTGCCCACCTTTATAGACAGGTGTAGATGATGAAAAGACGCATTGTGATCCGATTTCAATCAGATCTTATAAGTGTAAACGGACAGGATCAGGAGGAAGGACACGGCGTGTTAGGCAGGTATAAACAGGGCATTTGTGTCATCAAATTCCCTGTCAACACATGGGCAGCAGGGTAGCCTAGTGGTTAGAATGTTGGGCTAGTAACCGGAAGGTTGCAAGTTCAAATCCCCGAGCTGTCGTTTTGGCCCTGACCCACTGTTCCTAGGCCGTCATTGGAAATAAGAATTTGTTCTTAACTGACTTGCCTAGTAAAATAAATAGTCCAACACATACTGATGGATGGATGCATTCAACTAGAACTGCCATTTAATATGGCCCAATGCATGTGGTACTTTACAATCACACTAAGGCCATTTAGACAACCATTGATTATATGTACAGCTTCAGTGAGAAACACAACGTTAATAATGAAGTCATTACTGAATGACCTGGGAAGGAAAGTCTGCTTGGCAGACGTGCTACATGGTGTGCCATGTATTTACTGCAGTGGGTCTAACTTGTGGTCAGTATATCCAGCCCCGTCTCATAGACTAGAACCAACATAGTAAACGTACAGATGGTTATTTAATGCAAAAATGAATATAGGGTGGCTAGTCGTGGTGGATGGGTAGGCAGATAATGCCAGCATCTAGCAAACCTCATCACAGACAACTTGCTACTTTGCAACTACATAGCATGCGTGCTTCTACACCTGCATTGTTTGCTGTTTGGGGTTTTAGGCTGGGTTTCTGTACAGCACTTTGAGATATCAGCTGATGTACGAAGGGCTATATAAATTGATTTGATTTGAGCTAACCCTTCTCATAACCCTAGCCCTGTTAGCTAACCCTTCTCATAACCCTAACCCTGTTAGCTAACCCTTCTCATAACCCTAACCCTGTTAACTAACCCTTCTTATAACCCTTACCCTGTTAGCTAACCCTTCCCCTAACCGTAATCCTTTTAGCTAACCCTTCTCATAACCGTAATCCTTTTAGCTAACCCTTCTCATAACCGTAATCCTTTTAGCTAACCCTTTCCCTAACCTTATTAAAACAAAGATGATTAGTGACTACGTGATAAGAGCAGTAACTCCCGTCTTCTACTCACTCCCAGTCTAGTTCACTCTATTAAAACAAAGATGATTAGTGACTACATGATAAGAGCAGTAACTTCTGTCTTCTACTCACTCCCAGTCTAGTTCACTCTATTAAAACAAAGATGATTAGTGACTACATGATAAGAGCAGTAACTTCTGTCTTCTACTCACTCCCAGTCTAGTTCACTCTATTAAAACAAAGATGATTAGTGACTACATGATAAGAGCAGTAACTCCCGTCTTCTACTCACTCCCAGTCTAGTTCACTCTATTAAAACAAAGATGATTAGTGACTACATGATAAGAGCAGTAACTTCTGTCTTCTACTCACCACCAGTCTAGTTCACTCTATTAAAACAAAGATGATTAGTGACTACGTGATAAGAGCAGTAACTTCTGTCTTCTACTCACTCCCAGTCTAGTTCACTCTATTAAAACAAAGATGATTAGTGACTACATGATAAGAGCAGTAACTCCCGTCTTCTACTCACTCCCAGTCTAGTTCACTCTATTAAAACAAAGATGATTAATGACTACATGATAAGAGCAGTAACTCTCGTCTTCTACTCACTCCCAGTCTAGTTCACTCTATTAAAACAAAGATGATTAGTGACTACATGATAAGAGCAGTAACTCTCGTCTCCTACTCACCACCAGTCTAGTTCACTCTATTAAAACAAAGATGATTAATGACTACATGATAAGAGCAGTAACTTCTGTCTTCTACTCACCACCAGTCTAGTTCACTCTGTAAAACAAGTGCCACAGAGCCAATTCTTTTCATTTGCTTCGTTGATTTTGTATTCCAAGCACCTAGAGTGCAAAATGAGGTGTGTGAATATGAAGTAACACATAATAACATCCTGAGAAGCAGTTGATTTAAAAGAGCCATGATTTATTACAGAAAAAGGGTGATAATCCAAATCGGATTATGTTACATCACACGATCATTGTCTTTGTACATATTCTGGTATGTTTTTCCATAGGGATGAAGTGATAACAGTGTTCAGTATTGACATACCTCATGTTAGAAAAACGGATGACATCGTATAGATAGTAAATCTATGGTCTTACTGTGCTTCCTCATCAAACACCTTTAGGGGCCGTTTCAGGGTTTAAGACTAAAACAGATTAAGACTAATCCTAATCCATAGTTTTATGGAGATTCTCCATTGATCTTGGTATTCAGTCCAGGACTAGTTTTATTAATCTGTGTCCTGGAAACTGTCCCTTGAAATCTTGTTTTATGTGCTTTCCATGTGACCCACCAGATTATTTGATCTTTGTTTTTTATATATTTTTATTCATAATCTTTTAACCAGGTGAGTTCTAAAATAATATCAACAAAAACAATATTTCCACCCAGATTCCAATGGACAGTTTTAGGACGTTATTTAATCCGCATCGTTGGAAATTCATCTCAAATTCAGCTTTACAGCGACACCTCCAAAACATCGGCTATGCGGGTGTTGGCAGCGACACCTCCAAAACATCGGCTATGCGGGTGTTGGCAGCGACACCTCCAAAACATTGGCTATGCGGGTGTTGGCAGCGACACCTCCAAAACATTGGCTATGCGGGTGTTTACAGCGACACCTCCAAAACATTGGCTATGCGGGTGTTTACAGCGACACCTCCAAAACATCGGCTATGCGGGTGTTTACAGCGACACCTCCAAAACATTGGCTATGCGGGTGTTGGCAGCGACACCTCCAAAACATCGGCTATGCGGGTGTTTACAGCGACACCTCCAAAACATTGGCTATGCGGGTGTTGGCAGCGACACCTCCAAAACATTGGCTATGCGGGTGTTGGCAGCGACACCTCCAAAACATCGGCTATGCGGGTGTTTACAGCGACACCTCCAAAACATCGGCTATGCGGGTGTTTACAGCGACACCTCCAAAACATCGGCTATGCGGGTGTTGGCTATCGGCACCTCCAAAACATCGGCTATGCGGGTGTTTACAGCGACACCTCCAAAACATCGGCTATGCGGGTGTTGGCTATCGGCACCTCCAAAACATCGGCTATGCGGGTGTTGGCAGCGACACCTCCAAAACATCGGCTATGCGGGTGTTGGCTATCGGCACCTCCAAAATATCGGCTATGCGGGTGTTTACAGCGACACCTCCAAAACATCGGCTATGCGGGTGTTGGCAGCGACACCTCCAAAACATCGGCTATGCGGGTGTTGGCAGCGACACCTCCAAAACATCGGCTATGCGGGTGTTGGCAGCGACACCTCCAAAACATCGGCTATGCGGGTGTTGGCAGCGACACCTCCAAAACATCGGCTATGCGGGTGTTGGCTATCGACACCTCCAAAACATCGGCTATGCGGATGTTGGCAGCGACACCTCCAAAACATCGGCTATGCGGGTGTTGACACCTCCAAAACATCGGCTAGCTATCGACACCTCCAAAACATCGGCTATGCGGGTGTTGGCAGCGACACCTCCAAAACATCGGCTATGCGGGTGTTGGCAGCGACACCTCCAAAACATCGGCTATGCGGGTGTTTACAGCGACACCTCCAAAACATCGGCTATGCGGGTGTTGGCAGCGACACCTCCAAAACATCGGCTATGCGGGTGTTGGCAGCGACACCTCCAAAACATCGGCTATGCGGGTGTTGGCAGCGACACCTCCAAAACATCGGCTATGCGGGTGTTGGCAGCGAC
The DNA here is from genome assembly GCF_034236695.1 of Oncorhynchus nerka. Taxonomy (NCBI): domain Eukaryota; kingdom Metazoa; phylum Chordata; class Actinopteri; order Salmoniformes; family Salmonidae; genus Oncorhynchus; species Oncorhynchus nerka. The sequence goes on along the minus strand of NC_088412.1, from coordinate 9,718,665 downwards.
ACCTCCAAAACATCGGCTATGCGGGTGTTGGCTATCGGCCGTTAACTCCTGGTCTGATTGGATCTAGGCCTGAAGCTTCAACCAAGGAAGGTTTCGTTGTGTCCGTCCCAGAAACACTAATAAACATTATGATGACATATGAAAACACAATGCAACAAAATGCTCTTCTTCACAAAATGTCTCGGGAAGAAACATCAGCTTTGTACATCAATCAGGGTATTAAACAATCAATCAACAATCCATTATCTTGACTGACAAACATCATGTATGATCAATCATGATGAAATAAGATTTTTTTTTTTTGTAGGACAGAATAGTGACATGTTTTTCCAAGACACTAATCATTGACTTATAGACTTAACACAAGTAAGCTCTATTTAATGCAGACTCAACACTAAAAAACACTAATAATAAATATCTCCTTTGGACACTGTTCAAGATGGATGCTGTAGTCATGGTTACGACATGCATAGATTTCAAATGACCAACCACATCGAAGGGAAGGTGTTTTTCAGTCCAATCACATCAAAGGAAAAATGTTTGACCATCACCTCAGCCAATCAGTCCCAAAACAAAACAATCCTCAAAATAATGATCAAATGTGTAAATGTATGATGAGACTGTGTCTTGTACTTACAGAGTCTTCAGAAAGTAATGACAAAGTGAAAACATGTTTTCTAGACATTTTCACAAATGTATTGAAAATGAAATACAGAAATATCTCATTTACATATGTATTCACACCCCTCAGTCAATACATGTTAGAATCACCTTTGGCAGAGATTACAGAGTCTTTCTGGGTAAGTCTCTACGAGTGATTACAGCTGTGAGTCTTTCTGGGTAAGTCTCTACGAGTGATTACAGCTGTGAGTCTTTCTGGGTAAGTCTCTACGAGTGATTACAGCTGTGAGTCTTTCTGGGTAAGTCTCTACGAGTGATTACAGCTGTGAGTCTTTCTGGGTAAGTCTCTACGAGTGATTACAGCTGTGAGTCTTTCTGGGTAAGTCTCTACGAGTGATTACAGCTGTGACTCTTTCTGGGTAAGTCTCTACGAGTGATTACAGCTGTGAGTCTTTCTGGGTAAGTCTCTACGAGTGATTACAGCTGTGAGTCTTTCTGGGTAAGTCTCTACGAGTGATTACAGCTGTGAGTCTTTCTGGGTAAGTCTCTACGAGTGATTACAGCTGTGAGTCTTTCTGGGTAAGTCTCTACGAGTGATTACAGCTGTGAGTCTTTCTGGGTAAGTCTCTACTGGGTAAGAGTGATTACAGCTGTGAGTCTTTCTGGGTAAGTCTCTACGAGTGATTACAGCTGTGAGTCTTTCTGGGTAAGTCTCTACGAGTGATTACAGCTGTGAGTCTTTCTGGGTAAGTCTCTACGAGTGATTACAGCTGTGAGTCTTTCTGGGTAAGTCTCTACGAGTGATTACAGCTGTGAGTCTTTCTGGGTAAGTCTCTACGAGTGATTACAGCTGTGAGTCTTTCTGGGTAAGTCTCTACGAGTGATTACAGCTGTGAGTCTTTCTGGGTAAGTCTCTACGAGTGATTACAGCTGTGAGTCTTTCTGGGTAAGTCTCTACGAGATTTGCACAGCTGGATAGTACAATTTTTTTATTTATTTTTTAAATGCTTAAATTATTTGAGCTCTTTCAAGTTGGTTGTTAATCATTGCTATACAGCCATTTTCAAGTGTTGCCATAGATATTAAGGCAGATTTAAGTCAAAATTATAACTGGGCCACTCAGGAACATTCAATGTTGTCTTGGTAAGCAACTTCAGTGTATATTTGGCTTTGTGTTTTAGGTTATTGTCCTGCTGAAAAGTGCATTTGTCTCCACTGTCTGTTGGAAAGCAGACTTGAACCAGGTTTTCCTCTAAGATTTTGCCTCTGCTTAGCTCTATTCTGCCTCTTTTATTCTGTACAGGCTTCCTTCTTTTCACTCAGTCCTTTAGGTCAGTATTGTGGAGTTAACTACAATGTTGTTGATCCATCTTCAGTTTTCTCTTATCCACATCCTTTAAATCTGTAACTGTTTACAGTCACCATTGGCCTCATGGTGAAATCGCTGAGCAGTTTTCCTTCCTCTCCAGGTAACTGAAGGAAGCGTGGATATTTGTAGTGACTGGGTGTATTGATACACCATCCAAAGTGTAATTAATAACTTCACCATCCTCAAAGGGATATTCAATGTCTGCTTTTATAGTTTTACCCAGATACCAATAGGTGCCCTTCTTTGCGAGGAATTGGAAAACCTCCCTGGTCTTTGTGGTTGAATTGATGTTTGAAATTCTCTGCTGGACTGAGGGAAATTAGAGATAATTGTATGTGTGGGGTATAGAGATGAGGTAGTCATTTAACAATCATGTTAAACACTATTATTGCACACAGTGAGTCCATGCAACTTAGGTGACTTGTTAAGCAAATGTTTACTCATGAACTTATTTAGGTTTGCCATTACAAAGGGGTTGAATAGTTATTGACTCAAGACATTTCAGCTTTTCATTTTTAATTTAATTTGTAAAAAAAAATAATCTAAAAACATAATTCCACTTAGAATATTATGGGGGTATTGAGTGTAGATCAGTGACACAACATCTACATTTGATCCATGTTTAGTTCATGCTGTAACACAACAGAATGTGGGAAAAAGTCTATTGCTTTCAGAATGCTTTCAGAATGCTTTCAGAATGCTTTCAGAAGGCTTTCAGAAGGCTTTCAGAATGCTTTCAGAATGCTTTCAGAAGGCTTTCAGAAGGCTTTCAGAATGCTTTCAGAAGGCTTTCAGAAGGCTTTCAGAATGCTTTCAGAATGCTTTCAGAATGCTTTCAGAAGGCTTTCAGAATGCTTTCAGAATGCTTTCAGAACGCTTTCAGAATGCTTTCAGAATGCTTTTAGAATGCTTTCAGAAGGCTTTCAGAATGCTTTCAGAATGCTTTCAGAAGGCTTTCAGAATGCTTTCAGAATGCTTTTAGAAGGCACTGTATCAATTATTATTGAGCAAATAATGTTGGACTGATATGTTGGACAGTTTATTCTGACAATAGCAACAGTGATATGTATAAAAAAAATAAAAAATAAAAGTATTCTTGACTATACGTGGATGTACTGACTGATTGGGGTTATTTTCGGATGATTATGATAATATCAACTCTGGTTCTCTATATGTGTTCATTTGATACAATAAATTAACAGCTTCTTTACTTTAATTTACTTTAATTTATAAGCAACTGACTTATAAATGTTGGTGCATCATAGTCATGCAAATGCAGGAGTGCAAATATCTATATTTTTAAATAGCAGATGAATGTCTTATTGATAGCAGCTAAGAAAATATGATACTTAGTTATATCACCTGCCAAACATTCAGAGGACAGCTGAGGAAAAGTGGATTTTTTTTTCTCTTTAACATTCATAGATATATGATTTCTAGATTTCGGGGGAAAAAAGCCCATTAGAACAAGGGAGAATGAACAGGAATACTGTTCTTGTAATTATATTTCTATGGTTACATTTCCGCGATTGCAGGGTACAGAGAGGTGAACGTCATGCTGGTCGGTTGCATTCAGAATCGCTAAAAAAAATATTATACACAATCATAGATAATAATAATAATACGTTTGAAAAGAATATACATTGCAAAGTAAACTGGAAAAAAATAACACATTTATAGAAAGTAAACAGTATATACAATACATAGAAAAGTACATTGGAAAATGATAACAGTTTAACATTAAAGTAATTTACAATAAATTCAAATTTAAATAATTAACAATAAAAGTTAGTTAAATAATTTACGATAAAGTACAATTTAATTAATAAAAGTAAGATTTTAATCATTTACAATAAAAATGAAAAGTTAATTCATTTACAATAAAAGTAACAGAGACTCTAAGTTCTCTAAGTTCAACTTTTGTTTATAATGGAATAGGGCTAGGTCACCTATAGACAGAGGTTGTTTATAATGGAATAGGGCTAGGTCACCTCTAGACAGAGGTTGTTTATAATGGAATAGGGCTAGGTCACCTCTAGACAGAGGTTGTTTATAATGGAATAGGGCTAGGTCACCTCTAGACAGAGGTTGTTTATAATGGAATAGGGCTAGGTCACCTCTAGACAGAGGTTGTTTATAATGGAATAGGGCTAGGTCACCTCTAGACAGAGGTTGTTTATAATGGAATAGGGCTAGGTCACCTCTAGACAGAGGTTGTTTATAATGGAATAGGGCTAGGTCACCTCTAGACAGAGGTTGTTTATAATGGAATAGGGCTAGGTCACCTCTAGACAGAGGTTGTTTATAATGGAATAGGGCTAGGTCACCTCTAGACAGAGGTTGTTTATAATGGAATAGGGCTAGTTCACCTCTAGACAGAGGTTGTTTATAATGGAATAGGGCTAGGTCACCTCTAGACAGAGGTTGTTTATAATGGAATAGGGCTAGTTCACCTCTAGACAGAGGTTGTTTATAATGGAATAGGGCTAGGTCACCTCTAGACAGAGGTTGTTTATAATGGAATAGGGCTAGTTCACCTCTAGACAGAGGTTGTTTATAATGGAATAGGGCTAGGTCACCTCTAGACAGAGGTTGTTTATAATGGAATAGGGCTAGGTCACCTCTAGACAGAGGTTGTTTATAATGGAATAGGGCTAGGTCACCTATAGACAGAGGTTGTTTATAATGGAATAGGGCTAGGTCACCTCTAGACAGAGGTTGTTTATAATGGAATAGGGCTAGGTCACCTCTAGACAGAGGTTGTTTATAATGGAATAGGGCTAGGTCACCTCTAGACAGAGGTTGTTTATAATGGAATAGGGCTAGGTCACCTCTAGACAGAGGTTGTTTATAATGGAATAGGGCTAGGTCACCTCTAAACAGAGTTATATTGTTGTTCATAATGATATAGGGCTAGGTCACCTCTAGACAGAGGTTGTTTATAATGGAATAGGGCTAGGTCACCTCTAGACAGAGGTTGTTTATAATGGAATAGGGCTAGGTCACCTCTAGACAGAGGTTGTTTATAATGGAATAGGGCTAGGTCACCTCTAGACAGAGGTTGTTTATAATGGAATAGGGCTAGGTCACCTCTAAACAGAGTTATATTGTTGTTCATAATGATATAGGGCTAGGTCACCTCTAGACAGAGGTTGTTTATAATGGAATAGGGCTAGGTCACCTCTAGACAGAGGTTGTTTATAATGGAATAGGGCTAGGTTACCTCTAGACAGAGGTTGTTTATAATGGAATAGGGCTAGGTCACCTCTAGACAGAGGTTGTTTATAATGGAATAGGGCTAGGTCACCTCTAGACAGAGGTTGTTTATAATGGAATAGGGCTAGGTCACCTCTAGACAGAGGTTGTTTATAATGGAATAGGGCTAGGTCACCTCTAGACAGAGGTTGTTTATAATGGAATAGGGCTAGTTCACCTCTAGACAGAGGTTGTTTATAATGGAATAGGGCTAGGTCACCTCTAGACAGAGGTTGTTTATAATGGAATAGGGCTAGGTCACCTCTAGACAGAGGTTGTTTATAATGGAATAGGGCTAGATCACCTCTAAACAGAGTTATATTGTTGTTTATAATGAAACTCTAAACTACCAAACCAAAGTAATCAAAATCCCATTTCCTAAATCTATCATATTTTGTATATCTCCAAAGTGCCGAATCCAAAAGGAAAGAGAACGTGTGATTGAATATTTAAACTGGTTGGACAAGGGAATGTGATCTTGTGGTCCTGTATGACTCAGTTGGTAGAGTACGGTTCTTTTAATGTCAGGATTGTGGGTTCGTTTCCCTGCTAAATATTATTATATTATCTTAGCCTACTGGCACTTTCACAGATGGTATGTGTCTGTCATGCTCCTGAAATGCTTGTCCTGGAAATCCTCAGGGTCAAAACCGTGCTGCTATCTATATTCCAGATCTTTCAGAACATTTCAGAATATCAGAATCGAACACCAAGAAAGGCGGCATCACAAAAGTCAGTCTAGAAAACGTTACATTTGTGACGTCCTCATGATTTTCGTTAACGTTTATGTTGTTCCCAGAACTTCCTATTGTTTGCTCGGGTACAACTAAACTAATTCCTCTAATTTATGTTGTTGTTTTTCAAACAAGAGAGAATGTAATGATCTGACTGTATTTAATATTTGAGCTCAATTTAAGAATGAAAACCAAATGATATTTGGAGCGCTGTTAATGTATTTTGGCATGAAAGTATTAAATATGAAGTATAGTGCCTGGATGTTCCTCTCTGATACCCACAACATCCAAGCTACTGGTATGTCTAATCTGACCCAGTTTCCCTATTCCATATGGGCCCTGGTCTAAAGTAGTGCACCCTATTCCCTATGGGCCCTGGTCTAAAGTAGTGCACCCTATTCCATATGGGCCCTGGTCTAAAGTAGTGCACCCTATTCCCTATGGGCCCTGTTCTAAAGTAGTGCACCCTATTCCCTATGTGTCCTGTTCAAAAGTAGTGCACTACCAAGGGAATAGGGTGCCATTTGGGATGCACAATCAGCCACATTCTGAGTGCTTCCAGTAGCCAGTGAGAAAACAGATTCTCTGCTTCCAGTAGCCAATGAGAAAACAGATTCTCTGCTTCCAGTAGCCAATGAGAAAACAGATTATCTGCTTCCAGTAGCCAGTGAGAAAACAGATTCTCTGCTTCCAGTAGCCAGTGAGAAAACAGATTCTCTGCTTCCAGTAGCCAGTGAGAAACCGATTCTCTGCTTCCAGTAGCCAATGAGAAAACAGATTATCTGCTTCCAGTAGCCAATGAGAAACCGATTCTCTGCTTCCAGTAGCCAATGAGAAAACAGATTATCTGCTTCCAGTAGCCAATGAGAAAACAGATTCTCAGCTTCCAGTAGCCAGTGAGAAACCGATTCTCTGCTTCCAGTAGCCAATGAGAAAACAGATTATCTGCTTCCAGTAGCCAATGAGAAACCGATTCTCTGCTTCCAGTAGCCAATGAGAAAACAGATTCTCTGCTTCCAGTAGCCAATGAGAAAACAGATTCTCTGCTTCCAGTAGCCAATGAGAAACCGATTCTCTGCTTCCAGTAGCCAGTGAGAAAACAGATTATCTGCTTCCAGTAGCCAATGAGAAAACAGATTCTCTGCTTCCAGTAGCCAATGAGAAAACAGATTCTCTGCTTCCAGTAGCCAGTGAGAAAACAGATTCTCTGCTTCCAGTAGCCAATGAGAAAACAGATTATCTGCTTCCAGTAACCAATGAGAAAACAGATTCTCTGCTTCCAGTAGCCAGTGAGAAAACAGATTATCTGCTTCCAGTAGCCAATGAGAAAACAGATTCTCTGCTTCCAGTAGCCAATGAGAAAACAGATTCTCTGCTTCCAGTAACCAATGAGAAAACAGATTCTCTGCTTCCAGTAACCAATGAGAAACCGATTCTGTACATGGAAGAACAGATTTGCCAGTGCACTCACTGCCCTCCAGTGGCTGTATAGTATAGTTCCCTACAGGACTCACATGTCACTGTTGGGTTGGTTTCCTCTACTTTGCAGAGCTATCAACAGAGGAAAATAAATGCCAGAATTTGGCAATTTATATTTTCATATTTTTCTCATCACAACATTCCTCCAAATGAAATCCTTGGGGGACAAGACAGTTCAGTTTGTTGTTGTAAATCATTACTGGAGAAAAATGACAAGAAACATTTTCTTACACGTACAGTAAAGCATTTGCAGCACCACCAGGCACGAGTGATGTTTGTGACACACTTTGTGGTTGGTTAAAACTGTAGTAATATCAACACGCCATATTCACATATTAGCATCCACAACTCAAGACCAGCAATATTATAAATAAATGTCTAACATTCAGCTCACACAGAATAGAAACGTACTGTGCAGTAAACCAGGCATCAAAGACAGGGACTTTGTCTATCCAAGAAAATACAAAAACTAAACGAACCGTGCATTTTTTTACATGATTTAAATAGAGATAATTAAACCTCCATCAAACTTCCCGAATGGTAACATCTTCCCAGATATGCTGCAGCTCAACAAGTGAACCCAAATGCTTTAACGAATCAGCTTTGAGGGCAATATTACTTTACAGTCATTAAACAGAAACAACATTATTATTGTCCATTGTTCTTTTTTGGTAGACACGTACATACGTCAATAGAATCACTTAATTAGCAATGAGAGGAACCACTAGCAGTGCCACAGTACAGCAGGACAGTCAGACGGCCACGTAGGACAGTGACTGGCCTGTACCAAGTCCATGGAAGACAAACACAGAACACACAGCCGTGTTGTGAGCTGCACCGGACCAGACCGGACCAGACCGGAGTGTCTCATGTCATAGCAAGCTGCTATAGGCTAGCTGCCACATAGAGAAGAAGAGCGACGTAGAAATAGAATGACATAGAAAGGGACAAAGGCCCTCAGACCACAGCAATTTGATGGGTGCACTCAATATGGCCGCCAGTCTCGTCCACCCATTACGGACCGATGACTTGAATGGGCATGTCCGTTCTAGTCATTCTGTGTCTATGGAGAGTGCTATGAGAGTGAGACGAGAAGAGAGCAGACAGTCAGTAGTGAACTGATCTGCAGCCCTTGTTCTGCATAGTAAACATTACAATTGGATAGGTAAGGTCTATCCCCACATTCGTAGCCAGGACACGACACAGGACAGACGTGACAGGGAACAGACAGGGCCCAGGGTTCCTGCTGGATGGAGAGCTGAAAGGGGAGCTGGGGGACAGTAACAGAGATGGGAGGAGGAGACAGGTACGGAGGACAGTAACAGAGATGGGAGGAGGGGACAGGTACGGAGTACAGTAACAGAGATGGGAGGAGGGGACAGGTACGGGGTACAGTAACAGAGATGGGAGGAGGGGACAGGTACGGGGGACAGTAACAGAGATGGGAGGAGGAGACAGGTACGGGGTACAGTAACAGAGATGGGAGGAGGGGACAGGTACGGAGGACAGTAACAGAGATGGGAGGAGGGGACAGGTACGGGGTACAGTAACAGAGATGGGAGGAGGGGACAGGTACGGGGTACAGTAACAGAGATGGGAGGAGGGGACAGGTACGGGGTACAGTAACAGAGATGGGAGGAGGGGACAGGTACGGGGTACAGTAACAGAGATGGGAGGAGGGGACAGGTACGGGGTACAGTAACAGAGATGGGAGGAGGGGACAGGTACGGGGTACAGTAACAGAGATGGGAGGAGGGGACAGGTACGGGGTACAGTAACAGAGATGGGAGGAGGGGACAGGTACGGAGGACAGTAACAGAGATGGGAGGAGGGGACAGGTACGGAGGACAGTAACAGAGATGGGAGGAGGGGACAGGTACGGGGTACAGTAACAGGCCTCAGGTCTGGAGACAGAAGAGGGCCTCTTTGGTGTACAGAAGGGAACATGTGATCTGAGTGCATATTTTTGTGTGTGTATTAAGTGTTCTGTGTGTGTGTGTGTGTGTGTTGGTGTGTGTATTAAGTGTTCTGTGTGTGTGTGTGTGTGTTGGTGTGTGTATTAAGTGTTCTGTGTGTGTGTGTGTGTGTGTGTGTGTGTGTGTGTGTGTGTGTGTGTGTGTGTGTGTGTTGGTGTGTGTATTAAGTGTTCTGTGTGTGTGTGTGTGTGTTGGTGTGTGTATTAAGTGTTATGTGTGTGTGTGTGTGTGTGTGTGTGTGTGTGTGTGTGTGTATGATTTAGGTGTGCAGACGAGGTACTGTATGTAGTACAGGGGGACGTAACATGACTAACACTAAGGCCACTCGTGGTGATATCTCCTGCCGTTCTTCTTCCTCTCCTTCTGCAGGTGCTCCAGTTCTGCTTCATACATCATCTCCTGCATCAGGTACTTCTCCCGCCGCATGCGGTCACACAGACTCTTGGGCATGTCTGGGATCAGGTACGCGATGAACGACTTGATGCCAAACACCAGGTGCTGAGGGAGGAAATGGAGAGAGAAAAAAACAATACTTTATTGTCCATTGTCATTTTTAGATCACAGAAAATCAACACAGGCAAACATAAACTCTCTTGATTTTTATTTTATTTTTTATTTCACCTTTATTTAACCAGGTAGGCTAGTTGAGAACACCTTTATTTAACCAGGTAGGCTAGTTGAGAACACCTTTATTTAACCAGGTAAGCTAGTTGAGAACAAGTTCTCATTTGCAACTGCGACCTGGCCAAGATAAAGCAAAGCAGTGCGACACATACAACGACACAGAGTTGAATAAACAAAACATACAGTCAATACTACAGTTGAACAACATTTAAAAAAAAGTCTACATACAGTGAGTGCAAATGAGGTAAGTTAAGGAAATAAATAGGCCATGGTGGCAAAGTAATTACAATATAGCAATTAAACACTGGAATGGTAGATCGGCAGAAGATGAATGTTCAGGTAGAGATACTGGGGTGCAAAGGAGCAAAATAAATAAATAAATACCAGTATGGGGATGAGGTAGATAGATGGGCTGTTTACAGATAGGCTAAGTACAGGTGCAGTGATCTGTAAACTGCTCTGACAGCTAGTGCTTAAAGCTAGTGAGGGTGAGATGTGATGGGTTTTAAGGCATAGGTTCCTGGCTTAAGGGAACATGGGCAGGACATAGCATCTGGGATATCTAGAATATCATCATCAGATATCATCGTCATTGAAAATAAGAATTTGTTCTTAACTGACTTGCCTAGGTAAATAAAGATACAATTTAAAAAAACACTGCCTAAAACACCTAATGAGTGTCTGAGACAGAGACAGAGATCAAGACAGACAGAGCATGGACGTGCTGACGTACCTCGAAGACGATGATAAAGGCTAGTCTTGCAGCCAGGACGTGCCAGAACTGCAGAGTGAAGTCGTATGGTACTGGGCTCCAGGGAGAGGCTCTGTAGTCTCTGTACCTGCAGTATCTACTCTCCTCACTCACGTTCAAGCGTTCGCTCATGTCGTACACCGACAGACTGCTGTTCATGTAGCCTCGCAGACACCTGACAGGGAGAGAGACGGGGCTCAGAAACCAAGACAAACTGGAAGACATGAACCAAGGAAGCTTGTGTGCTCTAACTAGCTGTCACAAGAGACTAATGTTGCTGTAGAATGGTCAAGGGTTGGGTAGGTTACTTTCTAAATGCAATCCATAACAGTTATTAAGTTACTTGTCCAAAATGGTAATAATTTACGTAACTTTTTGGATTACCTAAACTCAGTAATGTAATTTATTTGCCTACTCTGTTGTTTATGATTTTGTTGTCATGGAGGACTGATTGGGCTCATTGCTTCAAGTTCAAGGGAGGAACTCCCTCAAACTTTTATTCCATAGGCTAGGATCAAGGGAGGATCAAGTTCAAGGGAGGAGCTTTTATTCCATAGGCTAGGATCAAGGGAGGATCAAGTTCAAGGGAGGAGCTTTTATTCCATAGGCTAGGATCAAGGGAGGATCAAGTTCAAGGGAGGAGCTTTTATTCCATAGGCTAGGATCAAGGGAGGATCAAGTTCAAGGGAGGAACTTTTATTCCATAGGCTAGGATCAAGGGAGGATCAAGTTCAAGGGAGGAACTTTTATTCCATAGGCTAGGATCAAGGGAGGATCAAGTTCAAGGGAGGAACTTTTATTCCATAGGCTAGGATCAAGGGAGGATCAAGTTCAAGGGAGGAACTTTTATTCCATAGGCTAGGATCAAGGGAGGGAGGATCAAGTTCAAGGGAGGGGAACTTTTATTCCATAGGCTAGGATCAAGGGAAGATCAAGTTCAAGGGAGGAACTTTTATTCCATAGGCTAGGATCAAGGGAGGATCAAGTTCAAGGGAGGAACTTTTATTCCATAGGCTAGGATCAAGGGAGGATCAAGTTCAAGGGAGGAACTTTTGTTCCATAGGCTAGGATCAAGGGAGGAACTTTTATTCCATAGGCTAGGATCAAGGGAGGAACTTTTATTCCATAGGCTAGGATCAAGGAGGATCTTTTATTCCATAGGCTAGGATCAAGGGAGGATCAAGAACTTTTATTTCAAGGGAGGGAGGAACTTTTATTCCATAGGCTAGGATCAAGGGAGGATCAAGTTCAAGGGAGGAACTTTTATTCCATAGGCTAGGATCAAGGGAGGATCAAGTTCAAGGGAGGAACTTTTATTCCATAGGCTAGGATCAAGGGAGGATCAAGTTCAAGGGAGGAACTTTTATTCCATAGGCTAGGATCAAGGGAGGATCAAGTTCAAGGGAGGAGCTTTTATTCCATAGGCTAGGATCAAGGGGGATCAAGTTCAAGGGAGGAACTTTTATTCCATAGGCTAGGATCAAGGGAGGATCAAGTTCAAGGGAGGAACTTTTATTCCATAGGCTAGGATCAAGGGAGGATCAAGTTCAAGGGAGGAACTTTTATTCCATAGGCTAGGATCAAGGGAGGATCAAGAGGGGAACTTTTATTCCATAGGCTTCAAGGGAGGAAGTTCAAGGGAGGAACTTTTATTCCATAGGCTAGGATCAAGGGAGGATCAAGTTCAAGGGAGGAACTTTTATTCCATAGGCTAGGATCAAGGGAGGATCAAGTTCAAGGGAGGAACTTTTGTTCCATAGGCTAGGATCAAGGGAGGAACTTTTATTCCATAGGCTAGGATCAAGGGAGGAACTTTTATTCCATAGGCTAGGATCAAGGGAGGATCTTTTATTCCATAGGCTAGGATCAAGGGAGGATCAAGTTCAAGGGAGGAACTTTTATTCCATAGGCTAGGATCAAGGGAGGATCAAGTTCAAGGGAGGAACTTTTATTCCATAGGCTAGGATCAAGGGAGGATCAAGTTCAAGGGAGGAACTTTTATTCCATAGGCTAGGATCAAGGGAGGAACTTTTATTCCATAGGCTAGGATCAAGGGAGGAACTTTTATTCCATAGGCTAGGATCAAGGGAGGATCTTTTATTCCATAGGCTAGGATCCGCACATCGCCGCCATTGCAAGAGCGCATTTTTTACTGTTTTTCCACTTGTTCAGTTCAACCAGTATTGTGTTAAAATACACATATAAGGGCCTCCCGGGTGGCGCAGTGGTTAAGGGCGCTGTACTGTCCATCAGAGACCCTGGGTTTGCGCCCAGGCTTTGTCGTAACCGGCCGTGACCGGGAGGGCGTCCGGGTTAGGGAGGGTTTGGCCGGTAGGGATATCCTTGTGTCATCGCACACCAGTGACTCCTGTGGCGGGCCGGGCGCAGGGCGCGCTAGCCAAGGTTGCCAGGTGCACGGTGTTTCCTCCGACACATTGGTGCGGCTGGCTTCTGGGTTGGATGCACGCTGTGTTAAGAAGCAGTTGGGTTGTGTATCAGAGGACGCATGACTTTCAACCTTCGTCTCTCCCGAGCCCATACGGGAGTTGTAGCGATGAGACAAGATAGTAGCTACTACAACAATTGGACACTACGAAATTGGGGAGGAAAAGGGGTAAAATAAAAAAAATACACATATACATTTGTGAACAGCCATCCACAACAACCACAATCCGTAAGGCGCAAATAGCTAAATGAGAGAGCAGCAGACCATTTTATGTCAAGGATGTATTAAGTGCCTTGCAAAAATGTTACGTAAAAACAAATCCACAGGGAGTTGATTATCTTGATCCCTTTCCACTGCAGCTTTCAGCCCTCCTCATTGTATAACCTTTGACCCCACATTTTTTATTGAAAAATTGCTTCTGGTGCTATCCCTAAGATCAGGAAGGCGGCACGTGTCCCCCCCCCTTCACAAAGGTGGGGATCCTTCTGACCTACATAACTACTGCCCAATTTCGAAACTACTGTATCTTGTTTTGCAAAAATATTAGAATCACAAACTCTCAGCTAAGAACATAAAAAAAAAATGTTTTAACTTAAAATGATATTCTTAATACGCACCAGTCTGGTTTTAGCACCGTTTCAACTGGCTACACTGTGTTAAATTGCTTAGATCATAGGTATACCTGTGCTGCCATATTTATAGATCTATCCAAGGCCTTTGATACTGTCGACCAACCCCTACTCATTCAAAGGTTGTCTGAAACGGGACTCGACCAGGCGTCTTGGAAATGGTTTGGGAACTATCTGTCAGACAGGACACAAACATGTGCTTTCCGATGGTGTCATGATACCTCAATATAACTATAGGTGTCCCGCAGGGTTTGAGTTTGGGACCTGTCCTCCTTACTATTTATATACACCTTTCACAGATCATTATTCACACGGGAATCTGCACTGAACAAAAATATAATCACAACATGTAAAGTGTTGGTCCCATGTTTCATGAGCTGAAACAAAAGATCCCTGGAATTTTCCATATGCCCATAAAGAGTATTTCTTTAAAATATTTTGCAAAAATGTGTTCACCTCCCTGTTTAGTGAACATTTTTCCTTTGCCAAGATAATACATCCACCTGACAGGTGTGGCATATCAATAAGCTGATTAAACATCATGATAATTACACAGGTGCACCTTGTGCTGGGGACAATCAAAGGCCACTCTAAAATGTGCAGTTTCTTCACACAACACAATGCCACAGATGTTAGCAAGTTATTGATTTCATGAACCTTATTTCTAAAGCTACATATATACATATGGGCTATTTTTCAGCCCTTTCCTGGGTAGCTTGTCAGAGATAGACATAATATGGAAAAGAGCAAAACAAAGGAAGATAAAAAAATATATACATTCAGCAGTCCATTAATCAATTGGTGGGTGTGCGTGTGCTGGAGGGTTGAAGCTATGAACCCATTGGCTTGGCTCCCTCATCTTTTCCAGGCTTCTGGGAGGGAGAGTGGGCAATAAGCCTGTCATAGCGTATGTAAGCAATGGCAGCTTTCATGGCTCAGTTCTTTCCTCTTCTGGACTACAGCTTCAGGATAGTCCTCATTGAGGAAGATATACATTCCTCTCAAGTTTTTTAACATTTAGCAAACAACAGCTTACAACCCTTTTCGAATAGTCTATTGGTAAACAAAATTATTTTAAAAAATGATGTCCAGCAAGCTATTCTAGTCTAACTTTTCCTGCATGCGACTCCAAGAGTTAAGGAGTGTTGTTTAAGGAGAGAGGCACAGGTGTGTGGGTATTGCGCAAGAGACAGAGGCTATAAGTTAGGAGCTTATTATACATAACCCATCATTATTTAGCTAAATATCAGGCTAATACTGCATTGAATTTATTACCTGAAAGAGGTAGGCTAAGACATCTATTTATAGGCCTATATATCAATCTAGAACAGGATTATCTATTTTGAATGCAATTTGAATGGAATTGATGGAGAGAGAGAAAGACTGCGAGAGAGTGCTCGCTCGTGCACTGATTTAAAGCAACGATATAGGAGTGTTTTAAAACTCTGCAGCTGCAATTTAAAAAAAAATAAAAAATGTATCTTGACCCCTGAAAACCAGATGGAGATGGGTAAATTAGACACACATTCGGTCTTTATATTACTGTAGCATAGACTATGTAGGTCTACCTCCCACAATAAAAAAAGTTACCGTAATGACATACTGAGATGGGCAGTCAGTCCCCACCCTGAGCACTAATAATTCATCATGCAGTGACCAGAGAGAAGGCCGAAGAGAATCCAGATTTACACTTTACATATCATTTAACAGTTCCATTTCACGTCACGCTGTTCATATAAATCATTTATTATAATTGACTGGTTTCTCACAGTTATTCATCCCAGGAAAAGGGAGTGGTTTTGGGTGGTAAATCTCGGTAACCAGTTCATTCAACCCGGCAACAGACACATATATCTATTCCTAGTGTAAGGCCTAATGAATGTATTTCAATTGACTGATTTCAATTGACTGTAGCTCAGTAAAACCTTTGAAATGATCGCATGTTGCGTTTATATTTTTTTGTTTAGTATTGTTAGATTCTTGATAGATTCTTGTTCTACTCAGAAGCATGGTATCTAACAGTGAAAGAATCAGGTGGAGAGCTTAGAACATATTTTTTTATTTTATTTTACCTTTATTTAACCAGGCAAGTCGGTTAAGAACAAATTCTTATTTTCAATGACGGCCTAGGAACAGTGGGTTAACTGCCTGTTCAGGGGCAGAGTGACAGATTTGTACCCTGTCAGCTCGGGGGTTTGAACTTGCAACCTTGCGGTTACTAGTCCAACACTCTAACCACTAGGCTAGCCAGTAACAATGTCACTGAGGGAGAGAGAGTGATGTATAACGTTTACATTTTGTCAGGATATGTTACTGTTTTAAGCCATCAGGGATCCTCTGGGAAGAAAAGAGACACAGTCCGGTATCAATCACCATGACAGCCTTGAGTTGGTGAGGAGTGAGCACTTTGGGGTAGTCAGGTCAGATGAAGTGAGGAAGAACACATATCACTAAGGTTCTGTCTAGCAACAGAGGTGCATTGGCTGTTCAGATGTGGAGGAGACTCAGTCGATGGAGAAAGGGTTAAATACCAGTGCTTGTGTCAAATGTAATTGGTCTGAATGCAGCTGTATCGACCTTTTGGGAAGATTTGAACTTGGTTAAGCTTCTCTAGTGTTCGTTAAGTTATTTACTCTGAAAATCACAACCTAACAGATTGCGTTGTCGGCAGGATTCACCACGATTTGTAGTCAAACCAGAGAGCCCAGATCAGTGGAGCAGAGCTGGCAACAAACAAGATAGGCACAGTTCCTATACCTGTTTCTGCTCATTTTGACATCTTGGGGAGATGAGAATCGTAGGCTGAACAATTATAGGACACGGACCTGGAGAGCCTGAGATTAATTCGGTAGGCCCATTGTTTAACGACCGGTCGTAAATATCTGGTATAGGTTAGGTTCCATAAGGATAGGTCTCGTGTGGAGGTTTTCCTCTGCGAGATCCAGGCTGATATAAGGTGTAGGGTAGGTTCCGTATTAGGATAGGTCCCTAGTGGGGGTATTAGGATAGGTCCCTAGTGGGGGTATTAGGATAGGTCCCTAGTGGGGGTATTAGGATAGGTCCTTAGTGGGGGTATTAGGATAGGTCCCTAGTGGGGGTATTAGGATAGGTCCTTAGTGGGGGTATTAGGATAGGTCCCTAGTGGGGGTATTAGGATAGGTCCTTAGTGGGGGTATTAGGATAGGTCCCTAGTGGGGGTATTAGGATAGGTCCTTAGTGGGGGTATTAGGATAGGTCCCTAGTGGGGGTATTAGGATAGGTCCTTAGTGGGGGTATTAGGATAGGTCCCTAGTGGGGGTATTAGGATAGGTCCTTAGTGGGGTATTAGGATAGGTCCCTAGTGGGGGTATTAGGATAGGTCCCTAGTGGGGGTATTAGGATAGGTCCTTAGTGGGGGTATTAGGATAGGTCCTAGTGGGGGTATTAGGATAGGTCCTTAGTGGGGGTATTAGGATAGGTCCTTAGTGGGGGTATTAGGATAGGTCCCTAGTGGGGGTATTAGGATAGGTCCTTAGTGGGGGTATTAGGATAGGTCCTTAGTGGGGGTATTAGGATAGGTCCTTAGTGGGGGTATTAGGATAGGTCCCTAGTGGGGGTATTAGGATAGGTCCCTAGTGGGGGTATTTCCCTAGTGAGGTCTGTAAAAGGGACACAAGTCCCAGTTACAGTGAATTTTTGTAAGAGGAGAGTTATAGAAGCTAGTGAGTTAAAAAACAAAAAGGAAAAATAAGATATTTGAACACTGTTTGATGTATGTGTAGTAGCAGTATCAAAACGGAAAGTTTATGCC
Source organism: Oncorhynchus nerka (assembly GCF_034236695.1). Lineage (NCBI taxonomy): Eukaryota > Metazoa > Chordata > Actinopteri > Salmoniformes > Salmonidae > Oncorhynchus > Oncorhynchus nerka. The sequence continues at coordinate 9,700,991 of NC_088412.1, read as the reverse complement.
CGTATGACTAACATGTATATTTCTGTCTGATTGGATAAGATGCTAAATGACTAACATGTATATTTCTGTCTGATTGGATAAGATGCTAAATGACTAACATGTATATTTCTGTCTGATTGGATAAGATGCTAAATGACTAACATGTATATTTCTGTCTGATTGGATAAGATGCTAAATGACTAACATGTATATTTCTGTCTGATTGGATAAGATGCTAAATGACTAACATGTATATTTCTGTCTGATTGGATAAGATGCTAAATGACTAACATGTATATTTCTGTCTGATTGGATAAGATGCTAAATGACTAACATGTATATTTCTGTCTGATTGGATAAGATGCTAAATGACTAACATGTATATTTCTGTCTGATTGGATAAGATTTCATGTATATTTGTCTGATTGGATAAGATGCTAAATGACTAACATGTATATTTCTGTCTGATTGGATAAGATGCTAAATGACTAACATGTATATTTCTGTCTGATTGTCAGTTCCACTTTCTCTGTTTTCTCTCTCCTTTTCGTCTATCACACTCCTCTGTTATCTGTCCATCTGCGTGGCGTGTATCTCAGGGGGCGAGGAGGACCGATGGGGGGGGGGGGGACGAGGAAATCTGAACACCAAAATAAGACATTTTAGAGTATATATATATATATATATGGGGTAAGGGGAATAGTACACGCTAAATAAAAGATACATAAACGTTGGTGGATTGAAACAAACATTTCACGATCGGAGTAAGGACAGTGGATTTACAATTATCACGGTTGGTTTATAATTAATACTTTTGGATTGCTGATTAAAATGTAGCAGTGGTGGTGTTGATACTGTGGGATTTATTTGGGATTTGGGTCTTTTCAATTCAGTTCTATATTGGGTATGCAGAAGGATGGAAATTTTTTGAAAGATATTTAAATGGTTTCGGAAGATCAGGGAAAGAAAAGGGAGAGGAAATATTTGAATGGTGCCGAATGCCCTGTATCCTGATTTTCTGGTGAGGCCTGATCAATCTCACTAGAAATGATGGAAACAGGTGGGATTTAATTATAAAATGAATGAGAAACACCAGTTTCTGTTCTATTTTTACATTGCTTTAGGAGATACTATTTCCTTAGGGGGTTATCAAGAGTTGTGATTCGAAATTGATTGGTTATTCGAATTTGTTTTATTTTTGATTACCTGTTCCCTGGGGTCCTGGTCTTTGGGTAAATATACTAATGTTATTAAGAAAAGGTTCATGTAATAATTTGTCATATAGTCAATGCTTGTCTGGATTTCCTGACACAGAAATTCATTGAACTAAACTGTTGTTCTGATCTGTGCTTTTTGAGGTTATCATGGAAGGTGACGTCAAAACCCTCCCTAACAGGCTGAAGAAAGAGTTAATGCATGGTAGGAATAATCTGACCACCAACAGTGTGTGTGAACCTCAAAACCCTCCCTAACAGGCTGAAGAAAGAGTTAATGCATGGTAGGAATAATCTGACCACAAACAGTGTGTGTGAACCTCAAAACCCTCCCTAACAGGCTGAAGAAAGAGTTAATGCATGGTAGGATTAATCTGACCACCAACAGTGTGTGTGTGAACCTCAAAACCCTCCCTAACAGGCTGAAGAAAGAGTTACTGCATGGTAGGAATAATCTGACCACCAACAGTGTGTGTGAACCTCATAACCCTCACTAACAGGCTGAAGAAAGAGTTAATGCATGGTAGGAATAATCTGACCACCAACAGTGTGTGTGAACCTCAAAACCCTCCCTAACAGGCTGAAGAAAGAGTTAATGCATGGTAGGAATAATCTGACCACCAACAGTGTGTGTGTGAACCTCAAAACCCTCCCTAACAGGCTGAGGAAAGAGTTAATGCATGGTAGGAATAATCTGACCACCAACAGTGTGTGTGAACCTCAAAACCCTCCCTAACAGGCTGAGGAAAGAGTTAATGCATGGTAGGAATAATCTGACCACCAACAGTGTGTGTGAACCTCAAAACCCTCCCTAACAGGCTGAAGAAAGAGCGACCAAGGCGTGCAATGCGACAGTGCCCTTTAGCACTTCTATCTGCCCTTTAACACTTCTATCTGCCCTTTAACACTTCTATCTGCCCTTTAACACTTCTATCTGCCCTTTAGCACTTCTATCTGCCCTTTAACACTTCTATCTGCCCTTTAACACTTCTATCTGCCCTTTAACACTTCTATCTGCCCTTTAGCACTTCTATCTGCCCTTTAGCACTTCTATCTGCCCTTTAACACTTCTATCTGCCCTTTAGCACTTCTATCTGCCCTTTAACACTTCTATCTGCCCTTTAACACTTCTATCTGCCCTTTAACATGTCTATCTGCCCTTTAACATGTCTATCTGCCCTTTAACACTTCTATCTGCCCTTTAGCACTTCTATCTGCCCTTTAACACTTCTATCTGCCCTTTAACATGTCTATCTGCCCTTTAACATGTCTATCTGCCCTTTAACACTTCTATCTGCCCTTTAAGACTTCTATCTGAGTCCGTGGAATAAACCAGGGTGCGGGCGGCAGGAGTGGTGAGAGCGTGTGTGGAGTGAGCGTGGAGAGAGAGAACGGCTCAGGTGAGAGATTCTTGTATGTGGGGGAAACGGATGTATCTATTTGGATGTTGAAATCGGGGCATTATCAAGGGCCATCAAATGGGACAGGCAAGAGTTACATGTGCCGTTTGGGAAGATGAACTGTAAACGATATCTGAAAAAGACACGCTAGAATGATAAGTGTCAGAAGAAGGTCGGGGTGGGGGTCTTCACACTGCAAATAATTTGGACTAAGTATCCATTGAGATACTGATCTTTCATTACCAGGCCACTCGTGACAGGAAAACAGGGACAAAGGGAGGCTGTAATGAGAATAATTATTACTGGCAAAGGTTTCCGTTTATAAATGTACATTCTAACCGGGATGATGTCTGCTAAATTGAGAAGCTGGAATTCGAGTCCTCGACTCAAAGTAAACACTTAAGGACTGAATTTGGGTTGGATAACTTATAAGATGTTTTAGTTATGATTTGGATACAGGGAGAGACAGTCGCTATAGAACGGTGAAGGGTGGAGGCGCAGCTCAAAATGATCAGGGAGGCTCCAGGACCCTTATCGCTAAGTGTCTTCCGACGGGGAGGTTGTTTGTTAGAGAACTCACTGGATGATGGTCAAACATGAAGGTTTTTTGTTTTACCATGTCATCGGGCATTTTAATGTTAAATCGCATCGATGCATAAAGATGGATGGATGATACGGTACAATTAATTGCATACAAGGCATATAGTGATTTTCGATAACACTCAATGATAACTGGTAACAGGTAACTGGTAACTGGTAACTGGTAACTGGTAACTGGTAACAGGTAACTGGTAACTGGTAACTGGTAACTGGTAACAGGTAACTGGTAACTGGTAACAGGAAACTGGTAACAGGTAACTGGTAACTGGTAACTGGTAACAGCTAACTGGTAACTGGTAACAGGTAACTGGTAACTGGTAACTGGTAACAGGTAACAGGTAACTGGTAACAGGTAACTGGTAACTGGTAACTGGTAACAGGTAACAGGTAACTGGTAACAGGTAACTGGTAACTGGTAACAGGTAACAGGTAACAGGTAACTGGTAACAGGTAACTGGTAACAGGTAACTGGTAACTGGTAACAGGTAACTGGTAACAGGTAACTGGTAACTGGTAACTGGTAACAGGTAACTGGTAACTGGTAACAGGTAACAGGTAACTGGTAACAGGTAACTGGTAACAGGTAACTGGTAACAGGTAACAGGTAACAGGTAACTGGTAACTGGTAACTGGTAACAGGTAACTGGTAACTGGTAACTGGTAACAGGTAACTGGTAACTGGTAACTGGTAACTGGTAACAGGTAACTGGTAACAGGTAACTGGTAACTGGTAACTGGTAACTGGTAACAGGTAACAGGTAACTGGTAACTGGTAACTGGGAGACCGAGGGGAGTACAGAGGATGCGGTTTCTCTAATGTCATAAATTAGCTGGTAACTGGTAACTGGTAACTGGTAACAGGTAACTGGTAACAGGTAACTGGTAACTGGTAACTGGTAACTGGTAACAGGTAACAGGTAACTGGTAACTGGTAACTGGGAGACCGAGGGGAGTACAGAGGATGCGGTTTCTCTAATGTCATAAATTAGCGATCTTGCCATAAGAGGAGAGTCTATGTTTTTCAGGAAATGACCCATGTGTTGCAGTGTGTATATCCTCAGATGAAAGCAGAGATATAACCAAGAGCACGGGCTGAATTCTGGAGATTGAGTGTACATCAGGAGACTCCAGGTTAGGGTGTTGGAAAAGTATTGGTTTGAAAGACACACTATTCCGAACAGTACCTGCAGCGGTAAAGATGGTCATGTCTCTCCTTGTGGGAGGTGCATAGTTCTCACGTGAAGTGAGGTCCAGCTGCATAATGGGTGAGTGAAGACACCATGACACAGGAAGCGGAGCGAGAGAGAGAGACTAGATTCCACTGTAGACATACATGCAGATGGGTTGGGTCTGGGAGCTCCTATAAACATCATAGTTGGGTTGGTCTGGGAGCTCCTATAAACATCATAGTTGGGTTGGTCTGGGAGCTCCTATAAACATCATAGTTGGGTTGGTCTGGGAACTACTGTAACATCATAGGTGGGTTGGTCTGGGAACTACCTTAACATCATAGATGGGTTGGGTCTGGGAACTACTTTAACATCATAGATGGGTTGGTCTAGGAACTACTTTAACATCATAGTTGGGTTGGGTCTGGGAACTACTTTAACATCATAGTTGGGTTGGTCTAGGAACTACTTTAACATCATAGTTGGGTTGGTCTGGGAACTACTTTAACATCATAGATGGGTTGGTCTGGGAACTACCTTAACATCATAGATTGGTTGGTCTGGGAACTACTTTAACATCATAGATGGGTTGGTCTGGGAACTACTTTAACATCATAGATGGGTTGGTCTGGGAACTACTTTAACATCATAGTTGGGTTGGTCTGGGAACCACTTTAACAGAGGAGATGGGTTGGTCTGGGAACTACTTTAACATCATAGATGGGTTGGTCTGGGAACTACTTTAACATCATAGATGGGTTGGTCTGGGAACTACTTTAACATCATAGATGGGTTGGGTTTGGAAACTACTGTAACATCATAGTTGGGTTGGGTCTGGGAACTACTTTAACATCATAGTTGGGTTGGTCTGGGAGCTCCTATAAACATCATAGTTGGGTGGGGTTTGCTGCTTTATTGGTTAATGCATCATATGAAAGAGGATGTCGGGGTAATTCTACTCTAAACAACATTTTGAAAGCATTGACGTGAAAGCATATACAGTGCTGGGTTACCTCAAGAGGATGTAGGGTTGATTAGGGATACGCGCTAGCCTATCAGGTGACCTGCCTATCAGGTGACCTGCCTATCAGGTGATGTACCTATCAGGTGACGTGCCTATCAGGTGACCTGCCTATCAGGTGACGTGCCTATCAGGTGACCTGCCTATCAGGTGACCTGCCTATCAGGTGACGTGCCTATCAGGTGACCTGCCTATCAGGTGGCAAAGGAGGAGATGGGGAACAAAGTGAAAATGACCTGACTTGGGAACACCTCTCGGAACCTGGGGCCAAAAGGGGAAGACTGGGCGAAAGAATGAGGAGGCTTTTTAGGGCCTTCATCCAGCAGAAAAGTATCCTGGAGGTGTAGAGTCAAGGTGAAAAGAGAGTGGGAATTGTCATGGTTTCAAACTTTGTTTTTACATGCATATATAATTATGCATAGCTTATCAGATTGTTAATACTGTTATGTTTTGTGTGTCTTTTTGTTGATTTCCAAGTCTAATACCATCACTCTCTTAGGAACCAGAAGGAGAAAGTGGAGAAACTAAAAGCTGACATGGAACAGCAGATTCAGCTGGAATGGCATTTTGTTGTGTGATGAGAGATGGAAATAAAATAGTGTATGGTGTGATCATAGAACAAAGACGTCTCTTTAGTTTGTAAACCTCACAGTGGTAAATGTTTTGTTATCATTGTTCGTTCATTTATAATAATATTTTACAGTTGAAGTCGGAAGTTTACATACACCTTAGCCAAATACAGTTTTTCACAATTCCTGATATTTAATCCAAGTAAAAAGTCCCTGTTTTAGGTCAGTTAGGATCATCACTTTATTTTAAGAATGTGAAATCTCAGAATAATAGTAGAGAGAATGATTAAGCTTTTATTTCTTTCATCAAATTCCCAGTGGGTCAGAAGTTTACATACACTTAATTATTATTTGGTATCATTGCCTTTAAATTGTTTAACTTGGGTCAAATGTTTCAGGTTGCCTCCACAAGCTTTCCACAGTAAGTTGGGTGAATCTTGGTCCATTCGTCCTGACAGAGCTGGTGTAACTGAGTCAGGTTTGTTGGCCTCCTTGCTCGCACATGCTTTTTCAGTTCAGCCCACAAATGTCCTATAGGATTGAGGTCAGGGCTTTGTGACTCCAATACCTTGACTTTGTTGTCCTTAAGCCATTTTGTCCCAACTTTGGAAGTATGCTTGCGGTCATTGTTCATTTGGAAGACCCATTTGCGACCAAGCTTTAACTTCCTGACTGATGTCTTGAGATGTTGCTTCAACATATCCACATAATTTCCCTACCTCGTGATGCCATCTATTTTGTGAAGTGAACCAGTCCCTCCTGCAGCAAAGCACCCCCACAACATGATGCTGCCACCCCAGGCTTCACGGTTGGGATGGTGTTGGTCAGCTTGGAAGCCTCCCCCCTTTTTCCTCCAAACATAACGAGGGTCATTATGGCCAAACAGTTCTATTTTAGTTTCATCAGACCAGAGGACATTTCTCCAAAAAGTACAACGACAAAACAAAGGAAATAAAGGTCAGAACGTGACAGGCTCCAACTTTTACTCCATCTTGTGCCAACATCAGTTCTTTTAAGTCTTGGTTCCAATAGTTTCTATTATTTTCTAAGAGATTGTCAGTTGGATAAGCTCTCTGCAAAGTTTTGTATATCTCTTACCTATCACATGAACATTCTTTTCTGACTCAAATAAGATTCCCTCAAGGTTGCTCGGCATTTTGTGAAATGTCGATTTTACATTAAGTTACATGTATCAACACAAAAAAATCTCTTTTTCATTCTGTAATGAAAATAAATGTATTTCCTGTTACCAATTCGCTCTAATTTTTTTTAAAAGCACTGGACTCTTACCAACGGAGCCACAACAACCAACTAATATTGCAACACAAAGTATCCCTGTAGAATGGTCCCGGCATTCTTTAACGAACAGACAAGGTATACTCTGACTGGAGAAATTGGACCTACTTCTCGTGGTGGTACTCCTTGTCCACACAGGGTCCGTATCTGAACGCGTAGACGAAGCGGGGGATGTAGTCGGAGGTGATGGCGATGACGAAGGCGTTGGTGATGACCGCCAGCACGCCGATCCCCTCCAGGATACCATACCAGATACCTGATGGGAACACAGGAGCTCGTTACACAAAATGCTTTTACTCTCAATATACTTCTACTCTCTCTCGCTATCTTTACCAGTAATCTAAAAGCTACCATGGGGGAGGAAGTGTTCAATTCTCAACTAACAACAGATCCTTTATGGCTCAGTCGATCTCACACGCTCTTGGTAAAATCCCTGCCTCCAATTGCACCTCAGGACAGTTTCCCCATCTGATTAGCATTGTGTAATACACTTAACATATGGAAGAAATAACTGATCTATATCTGTGTCTGTATTACTGACCTATATCTGTGTCTGTATTACTGACCTATATCTGTATTACTGACCTGTATCTGTGTCTGTATTACTGACCTGTATCTGTGTCTGTATTACTGACCTGTATCTGTGTCTGTATTACTGGCCTATATCTGTGTCTGTATTACTGACCTGTATCTGTGGCTGTATTACTGACCTGTATCTGTGTCTGTATTACTGACCTGTATCTGTGTCTGTATTACTGACCTGTATCTGTGTCTGTATTTCTGACCTGTATCTGTGGCTGTATTACTGACCTGTATCTGTGTCTGTATTACTGACCTGTATCTGTGTCTGTATTACTGGCCTATATCTGTGTCTGTATTACTGACCTGTATCTGTGGCTGTATTACTGACCTGTATCTGTGTCTGTATTACTGACCTGTATCTGTGTCTGTATTACTGACCTGTATCTGTGTCTGTATTACTGACCTGTATCTGTGTCTGTATTACTGACCTGTATCTGTGGCTGTATTACTGGCCTGTATTACTGACCTGTATCTGTGTCTGTATTACTGACCTGTATCTGTGTCTGTATTACTGACCTGTATCTGTGTCTGTATTACTGACCTGTATCTGTGGCTGTATTACTGACCTGTATCTGTGTCTGTATTACTGACCTGTATCTGTGGCTGTATTACTGACCTGTATCTGTGTCTGTATTACTGGCCTGTATCTGTGTCTGTATTACTGACCTGTATCTGTGTCTGTATTACTGACCTGTATCTGTGGCTGTATTACTGACCTGTATCTGTGTCTGTATTACTGACCTGTATCTGTGTCTGTATTACTGATCTGTATCTGTGTCTGTATTACTGACCTGTATCTGTGTCTGTATTACTGACCTGTATCTGTGTCTGTATTTCTGACCTATATCTGTGTCTGTATTACTGACCTGTATCTGTATTACTGACCTGTATCTGTGTCTGTATTTCTGACCTGTATCTGTGTCTGTATTTCTGACCTATATCTGTGTCTGTATTACTGACCTGTATCTGTATTACTGACCTGTATCTGTGTCTGTATTACTGACCTGTATCTGTGTCTGTATTACTGACCTGTATCTGTGTCTGTATTTCTGACCTATATCTGTGTCTGTATTACTGACCTGTATCTGTGTCTGTATTTCTGACCTATATCTGTGTCTGTATTACTGACCTGTATCTGTATTACTGACCTGTATCTGTGTCTGTATTTCTGACCTATATCTGTGTCTGTATTTCTGACCTGTATCTGTGTCTGTATTACTGACCTGTATCTGTGTCTGTATTACTGGCCTGTATTACTGACCTGTATCTGTGTCTGTATTACTGACCTGTATCTGTGTCTGTATTTCTGACCTGTATCTGTGTCTGTATTACTGACCTGTATCTGTGTCTGTATTACTGACCTGTATCTGTTTCTGTATTTCTGACCTGTATCTGTGTCTGTATTACTGACCTGTATCTGTGTCTGTATTACTGACCTGTATCTGTGTCTGTATTTCTGACCTGTATCTGTGTCTGTATTACTGACCTGTATCTGTGTCTGTATTTCTGACCTGTATCTGTGTCTGTATTACTGACCTGTATCTGTGTCTGTATTTCTGACCTGTATCTGTGTCTGTATTACTGACCTGTATCTGTGTCTGTATTACTGACCTGTATCTGTTTCTGTATTACTGACCTGTATCTGTGTCTGTATTACTGACCTATATCTGTTTCTGTATTTCTAACCTGTATCTGTGTCTGTATTTCTAACCTATATCTGTGGCTGTATTACTGACCAATGTCTGTGGCTCTGGCAGGCATGGGTCTCCTCCACTGGGTGACAAACTTGTAGGCGTCCAGTCGTATCTCGATGATGTTGTTGAGCAGAGCCAGTAGAGGAGCCAATGGGAATGCAGCCACAAAGATCGTGGTGAAACCAAACTGGAGAACTGAGCAGAAGATGAGCAGGAGGAAGTAGAAACAGAAAATACATGGTTATAATGGTGGGTTTGAACCTCCTGTGGTTAACCTCAGTATTGGTATTTATATTTATTATGGAACCTCATTAGCTGCTGCCAAGGCAGCTACTATTTACTGGGTCCTGGGGAATTCCTGATTCTATCTGCATGATATTGGAGAGGCTTCCATTAAAGAACACCCCTCTGTGTTCTGTTAGACAGGTAACTCTTTATCCACATTATAGCAGGGGGTGTAAAGCCATAACACCCTCTGTGTTCTGTTAGACAGGTAACTCTTTATCCACAATATAGCAGGGGGTGTAAAGCCATAACACCCTCTGTGTTCTGTTAGACAGGTAACTCTTTATCCACAATATAGCAGGGGGTGTAAAGCCATAACACCCTCTGTGTTCTGTTAGACAGGTAACTCTTTATCCACAATATAGCAGGGGGTGTAAAGCCATAACACCCTCTGTGTTCTGTTAGACAGGTAACTCTTTATCCACAATATAGCAGGGGGTGTAAAGCCATAACACCCTCTGTGTTCTGTTAGACAGGTAACTCTTTATCCACAATATAGTAGGGGGTGTAAAGCCAGAACATATACGTTTTTCCAGAAGCAGACTATGATCGATAATGTCAAAATCTGCACTGAAGTCTAACAAAACAGCTCCCACAATCTTTTTTATCACCAATTTATCTCAGCCAATCATCAGTCATTTGTGTAAGTGCTGTGCTTGTTGAATGTCCTTCCCTATAAGCTGAAAGTCTGTCGTCTTTTTGTTTACTGTAAAATAGCATTGTATCTGGTCAAACACATTTTTTTCCAAAAGTTTACTAAGGGTTGGTAACAGGCTGATTGGTCAGCTATTTGTATTTGTATTTTGTATTTACAGTTTTTAACAATCACTTTGGCACTAATTTCAGAACCGTGTGTTCATTTTTCAAACCTCTAGACAAAACTCAAAACGGTCATCACTTGTAACACAGGCTGTCCACTGTTCAAAACATTGCATTGTGCACTCATATCTTTAAAGAAACCTTGCACTTGCAGAATCATTGGTTCAAATTTATCATGAAATACCATAGGAACATTCATTTAGATCACCCACACACAAGATACCAATAGTTTCACTGTGTCGTTGTTCGTACAATCATTAAATATTGTAGTAGAAAATATATGATACGTGTTTCATTATGCTACTACACGTAAATACATCACTGTAAAAGGACTAGTAGAGAGAATACCACAGACACAGTGGAATCATTGAAAAAAAAAGAAATGTATTGATGAAATACAATAAAATCACAACGTAGGTTTCTTTGAATCAAAGCAAAAATAATTAGCTACAACAAAAAAAAAACAGTTAAAGGTGAACTGCAGTGTTCCTCACCTGGCTTACTGTAAAACATCACTGCAGTGTTCCTCACCTGGCTTACTGTAAAACATCACTGCAGTGTTCCTCACCTGGCTTACTGTAAAACATCACTGCAGTGTTCCTCACCTGGCTTACTGTAAAACATCACTGCAGTGTTCCTCACCTGGCTTACTGTAAAACATCACTGCAGTGTTCCTCACCTGGCTTACTGTAAAACATCACTGCAGTGTTCCTCACCTGGCTTACTGTAAAACATCACTGCAGTGTTCCTCACCTGGCTTACTGTAAAACATCACTGCAGTGTTCCTCACCTGGCTTACTGTAAAACATCACTGCAGTGTTCCTCACCTGGCTTCACTGTAAAACATCACTGCAGTGTTCCTCACCTGGCTTACTGTAAAACATCACTGCAGTGTTCCTCACCTGGCTTACTGTAAAACATCACTGCAGTGTTCCTCACCTGGCTTACTGTAAAACATCACTGCAGTGTTCCTCACCTGGCTTACTGTAAAACATCACTGCAGTGTTCCTCACCTGGCTTACTGTAAAACATCACTGCAGTGTTCCCCGCCTGGCTTACTGTAAAACATCACTGCAGTGTTCCCCGCCTGGCTTACTGTAAAACATCACTGCAGTGATCCTCACCTGGCTTACTGTAAAACATCACTGCAGTGTGCCTCACCCTGCTTACTGTAAAAAGCAAAACAAATGATTGATTACTGTACTTCTATATTTCCATCAACCCTGTCTTGTGGATTTGGCCACAGGTTCTCATCCACATCACAATGGAGGTTTTCATTAGCCAAACATCTTGGGAAGAATCTTCGGGCGAATCCAGGCCTGACACTGGTCTGCCGTGATGTCATTGCATGCGTCATCCATGGCCTGGAGAAGGGTGGCTTGTTCGTGAGGGCGCCTATCATATACCTTCCACCTCCATGTGGAGAAAAATTCCTCAATCGGGTTAAGGAAAGGAGAGTGTGGGGGTAAGTACAGGGTGGTAAATTGCAGATGGGCCTGAAACCATGCTTGCACCATTTGAGCATGGTGGAACCTGACATTATCTCACACAATGGCATTGGTCATGCTATCAGCTCTACAGACCTGATTTAGCTCATCAAGGAAGGTTACATTCGAACAGTGAATCATGTGGCTGCCTGCAACTCAATATATAGAGTGTATAGAGTAGAGAGCTTTAGACGTTGTTCGACCAAACATTAGAACGGGCAAGATGCGTAATCTAAGCAACTTTGACCGTGGTATGATTGTTGATGCCACACATGGTGATTCCAGCATCTCAGAAACAGCTGCCTTCCTGGGATTTTTACGCACTACAGTCTCTAGAGTTTACAGAGAATGGTGAGATAAACAAAACACATTCAGTGACAAAACACCTTGTTAATGAGAGAGGTCAGAGGAGAATGTCCAGACTCATTCAAGCTAACAGAAAGACCACAAATGCTCAAATAACAGCTGTTTAAAACAGCGGTGTGCAGAAGGGCATCTCTTAACGTACAACATCGTGAATAATTCAGGCTGTTGTGGAGGCAAAAATGGTCCTACCCAGCACTAGATAGGTGTACCTAATAAAGTGTCCGGTGAGTGTACAGTAATGTCAAATCTGAAAACATGGTCTGGGAAAAGTGGTACATGGGACCATAGAAACCGTGTCTGATAAAGAATGATGATGAAATATTACATCCATAGATAATGTAGTCCAATTGGTTCATGTTCCACGGTAATTGGTGTCAATGGATCTCGTTATCCTGAAACTTTCATGATCTAAACATGGAATATTGTTTGTCAGTTTCCATAAAACTATGAATTAAGATTATTAATGCAACAGTTACTTATCATTTTGATCAGTTGTATCAATTGATAGTTAGATCATTGTAATGAAATGAATAGACAGTCATCTCAGATGTAATGTGTGAATTTCATTTTGTAATGGTAATACTTTGATGTTACTTAAGTTGTGTCATTTTGAACAGGTGATTTTAGTTCAATGAACAAATTATCTTAGCTTTATGTGCACTGATTCCAAGCCATTTGGAAAATATGTTATACTATTGAAAAATTAGCATTTTGATCATTGGTTGTGAGTTTTGTGTCTAGAGTTTTGGAAAATGACATCAAGGTTCCGAAATTAGTGCCAAAGTGATTGTAAAAGACTGTATTATGCATCCCCATAAGCTGCAGCTAATCTTCCTGGTGTGCAGCAAAATTAAGGCAGTTTATACAATTTTATACAACATACAATACAACATTACAATACATTCACAGGTTTCACAACACACTGTGTGCCATCAGGCCCCTAGTCCATCACAACCACATATCTACAGTACAAAATCCATGTGTATGTATGTTATCATGTGTGTGTGTGTGTGTGTGTGTGTGTGTGTGTGTGTGTGTGTGTGCGCGTGTGCGCGTGTGTGCGTGTGTGTGTGTGTGTGTGTGTGTGTGTGTGTGTGCGTGTGTGCGCGTGTGTGCGCGTGTGCGCGCGTGTGCGCGTGTGCGCGTGTGCGTGTGTGCGTGTGTGCGCGTGTGTGTGTGTGTGTGTGTGTGTGTGTGTGTGTGTGCGTGTGTGCGCGTGTGCGCGTGTGTGCGCGTGTGCGCGTGTGTGCGCGTGTGTGCGTGTGTGCGCGTGTGTGTGTGTGTGTCTGTGTGTGCGTGCGTGCGTGCGTGTCTGTGCCAATGTCTGTGTTGCTTCTTTTATCTGTTTTTTAAATCTAATATTACTGATTTTAATGCTTGAGCCAGTAAAGGGGGCTTTACTATTCTTAGGTAGCGGAAGGACTTTTGCTTCCCTCCAAGCCTGGGGGCACACACTTAAATTGAAAAAATGGCAAATAGGAGTTGCAATATCGTCCGCTATTATCCTCAATAATTTTCCATTCAAGTTGTCAGTTATGGCCTGTCTTTGTTGACAGACAACAACAAAAAATGTACCTCTTCCACACTCACTTTACGGAATTCAAACTGACAATGCTTGTTTTTCATCATTCGGTCAGATATACTTGGATGTGTAGTGTCAGCGTTTGTTTCTGGCATGTCATGTCTAAATTTACTAATCTTGCCAAATCATTAAAGTAGTTGGCAATATACAGAGTCAATAGTGTACGCCTCAATGCCATCGGAAGACTCCCTGAACATATTCCAGTCTGTGCTGCAAAACAGTCCTGTAGTTTAGCATCTGCTTCATCTGACCACTTTTTTATTGGCCGAGTCACTGGTGCTTCCTGTTTAGTTTTTGCTTGTAAGCAGGAAACAGGAGGATAGAATTGTGGTCAGATTTGCCAAAATGGAGGGCAAGGGAGAGCTTTGTACACGTCTCTGTGTGTGGAGTAAAAGTGGTCTGTAGATCTTTCTCTCTTGTTGCACATTTAACATGCTGATAGAAATTTGGTGAAATGGATTTAAGTTTCCCTGCATTAAAGTCTCCGGCCACTAGGAGCACCGCCTCTGGATGAGCGTTTTCCTGTTTGCTTACGCCGGAATACAGCTCATTGAGTGCGGTCTTAGTGCCAGCATCGGTCTTCTCAGAAGGCAGCCCGAACTCCGCCCTCTTTTTCTCCGTCTTCTCTTCACGGTGCACAATTGAGCAAGAGGACAAGTACATTAGAGTTTCGAGATTTGAGAAACAGACGCCTCATAAGTCCTCAACTGGTAGCTTCAAACACCAGTCTCAATGTCAACAGTGAAGAGGCGACTCCGGGATGCTGGCCTTCTAGGCAGAGTTCCTCTGTCCAGTGTCTGTGTTCTTTTGCCCATCATAATCTTTTCTTTCAAATGGCCAGTCTGAGTTATGGCTTTTTCTTTGCAACTCTGCCTAGAAGGCCAGCATCCCGGAGTCGCCTCTTCACTGCTGACGTTGAGACTGGTGTTTGAAGCTACCAGTTGAGGACTTATCTGTCTGTTTCTCAAATCTCGACACTCTAATGTACTTGTCCTCTTGTTCAATTGTGCACCGGGGCCTCCCACTCCTCTTTCTATTCTGGTTAGATCCAGGTTGCGCGGTTCTGTGAAGGGAGTAGTACACAGCATTGTACTACTCCCTTGTTGTCCACTGTGTGTGGCAGGCTTACAATGATGGCAAAAAACAAAATTTGAGAGTGTGCTGACCCTGGTGTTGGAAGGGGTACGCAGCTAGAGGTTGAATGTTTGAAGGGGTACGGGAATATGAAAAGCTTGGGAACCACTGTACTAGTCCATGGTAACATAGCTAATATGTCTTACCCATCTCCAGGTACTCATCCACCAGTCCATGGTAACATAGCTAATATGTCTTACCCATCTCCAGGTACTCATCCACCAGTCCATGGTAACATAGCTAATATGTCTTACCCATCTCCAGGTACTCATCCACCAGTCCATGGTAACATAGCTAATATGTCTTACCCATCTCCAGGTACTCATCCACCAGTCCATGGTAACATAGCTAATATGTCTTACCCATCTCCAGGTACTCATCCACCAGTCCATGGTAACATGGCTAATATTTCTTACCCATCTCCAGGTACTCATCCACCAGTCCATGGTAACATAGCTAATATGTCTTACCCATCTCCAGGTACTCATCCACCAGTCCATGGTAACATAGCTAATATTTCCTACCCATCTCCAGGTACTCATCCACCAGTCCATGGTAACATAGCTAATATTTCTTACCCATCTCCAGGTACTCATCCACCAGTCCATGGTAACATAGCTAATATTTCCTACCCATCTCCAAGTACTCATCCACCAGTCCATGGTAACATAGCTAATATTTCTTACCCATCTCCAGGTACTCATCCACCAGTCCATGGTAACATGGCTAATATTTCTTACCCATCTCCAGGTACTCATCCACCAGTCCATGGTAACATAGCTAATATGTCTTACCCATCTCCAGGTACTCATCCACCAGTCCATGGTAACATAGCTAATATTTCCTACCCATCTCCAGGTACTCATCCACCAGTCCATGGTAACATAGCTAATATTTCTTACCCATCTCCAGGTACTCATCCACCAGTCCATGGTAACATAGCTAATATTTCCTACCCATCTCCAAGTACTCATCCACCAGTCCATGGTAACATAGCTAATATTTCTTACCCATCTCCAGGTACTCATCCACCAGTCCATGGTAACATAGCTAATATGCCTTACCCATCTCCAGGTACTCATCCACCAGTCCATGGTAACATAGCTAATATGTCTTACCCATCTCCAGGTACTCATCCACCAGTCCATGGTAACATAGCTAATATGTCTTACCCATCTCCAGGTACTCATCCACCAGTCCATGGTAACATAGCTAATATTTCTTACCCATCTCCATGTACTCATCTACTACTCCATGGTAACATAGCTAATATTTCTTACCCATCTCCAGGTACTCATCCACCAGTCCATGGTAACATAGCTAATATGTCTTACCCATCTCCAGGTACTCATCCACCAGTCCATGGTAACATAGCTAATATGTCTTACCCATCTCCAGGTACTCATCCACCAGTCCATGGTAACATAGCTAATATTTCCTACCCATCTCCAGGTACTCATCCACCAGTCCATGGTAACATAGCTAATATTTCTTACCCATCTCCAGGTACTCATCCACCAGTCCATGGTAACATAGCTAATATTTCTTACCCATCTCCAGGTACTCATCCACCAGTCCATGGTAACATAGCTAATATTTCTTACCCATCTCCAGGTACTCATCCACCAGTCCATGGTAACATAGCTAATATGTCTTACCCATCTCCAGGTACTCATCCACCAGTCCATGGTAACATAACTAATATGTCTTACCCATCTCCAGGTACTCATCCACCAGTCCATGGTAACATAGCTAATATTTCTTACCCATCTCCAGGTACTCATCCACCAGTCCATGGTAACATAGCTAATATGTCTTACCCATCTCCAGGTACTCATCCACCAGTCCATGGTAACATAGCTAATATGTCTTACCCATCTCCAGGTACTCATCCACCAGTCCATGGTAACATAGCTAATATTTCTTACCCATCTCCATGTACTCATCTACTACTCCATGGTAACATAGCTAATATGTCTTACCCATCTCCAGGTACTCATCCACCAGTCCATGGTAACATAGCTAATATGTCTTACCCATCTCCAGGTACTCATCCACCAGTCCGTGGGCGTTCATGGGCTGCAGGTTCCAGTCTATGTCCCACTGAGGAAGCTGTACTTTGATCTCCACATTCTGTCCCCCTCGTGTTCTCTCTTCCCTCTCTGTCTGCTTGATCTTCCTCCGAGACCACCAGTTCTGCAGCAGACTGGAGAGTTAGAGAGGGGGGGGTGAAAGAGACAGAGACAGAGGGAGACAGAGAGACAAAGACAGAGATTGAGAGAGAGACAGAGACAGAGAGAGATCTATAATCTGCAATCTAAGCCCTGCTCTCTTCAATATTTACATCAATGAATTGGCCACTATTCTAGAAAAATCCTCAGCCCTCAGTTAGTCTCAACAATTCAGAGGTTAAATGCCTAGTCTTCGCAGATTACCTATGCCTTCGGTCACCCACAGCACATGGCCTACAGCAGAGCCTGGACCTGCTAGAGCAGTACTGCCAGACCTGGGCCCTGGCAGTAAACCCCAAATAGACTAAAATAATTATTTTCCAGAGAAGATCCAGATCTCAGGGAATTAAACCAAAGTTCTCAATTGGTACAAAATATATAGAGTACAGCACACAATACAATTACTGAGGTTTAAATATATAGAGTACTGCACACACTACAATTACTGAGGTTTAAAAATAAGCTGAACTGGACACCTTAATGAGGCAGTGAATGAACTGAGAGAGAAAGAACGCAGGGCATTCTACGCCATAAACAAACTAATTCAAATTGAAATACCTATCAAATTTTGGCTAAAACTAATTGAATGTGTCATTGAACCAATTGCACTTTATGCCAGCGAGGTGTGGGGTCCACTTGCAAAACAAGATTTCATCAAATGGGACAAACACCCCATTGAAACCCTGCATG